>NC_137037.1:28806219-28868719 GCF_032717465.1 Coenobita brevimanus
ATTGTATATATTTATTATTTATTTTCATTTTTTTTTCCACACCACTATGAGGTAAAAGTCTAGGCGCGTTTTATTTTTAAGAGGTTTCCCCTGTAGGCCTAATCCTCTCTCTGATCTTTAATCATAATCTTCTTCGTCAACAGAACTTTCTGTTATATTGACGAGAGAGAGAGAGAGAGAGGGAGAGAGAAACAGGTGGGATGGGGGTAGGTAGGGAGAGAGTGATAATCCGATAATTGGTGGTCAAATTGGCAACTCTATGGTGTGGCAACATGGGAAAAAAGCACTGCCACGTGTCATAAAATTCATTCAAATCGTTGTTATAATTCTAAAAAGTGATACTCAGTGTACTATATAGCTTCTTTTACTATATACAGAATATAAAAAACAATTTCAAATAGTACATAAATGGGAAATAAGAGAGAGAGAGGCATGTACTACGGTTGATTTGGCAGTATCGCTAGAGGTGATTCACCAGGTGGGCCCCACCCAGAACGGACTTCTTGCGGTGAAAGGACCATAGTCCATCCGCAGGTAATTAACCCTTTAACCGCGGGTGTCATTCCAGAATGACATTGCAAAAACTGGACCAAACCACGGGTGTCATTCTCGAATGTTTGTGAATATTTTGAATACCCCGCGTTTTTTCCGTGTGCCAATTGTTTCAAGGGAGAGTAGCTATTAAGTTCTTTCACTCCAGCCGACCCCTACCTCCCTCCTCCCCCCCCTGGGGCCCCACCTCCCACCCCCTGGGCCCCCCACCCCACCCCGGACCAAACACGCATCAGTATCTGTCCAGCTGTGTGAGTGACAACACTGCTGATGTGATAGTGAAGTGCAGGCAATTACAGTGCCTTTTACCTGCCTCAGTGAACACAGAGTGGGTGTTTATCGTATGTGCAGTGTTCATATATGTTTATAGTATTATTATCAGAATAAGGTTGGCATTTGGTAATGGTGTGTGAGCGAAAAATAGTGATTACAACACCGCTGATATGGCAGTGAAGTGCGGGCAATTACAGTGCCTTTTACCTGCTCAGTGAACACAGAGTGGGTGTTTATCGTATGTGCAGTGTTCATATATGTTTATAGTATTATTATCAGAATGAGGTTGGCATTTGGTAATGATGTGTGAGCAAAAAATAGTGATTACAACACCGCTGATGTCGCAGTGAAGTGCGGGTAATTACAGTGCCTTTTACCTGCCTCAGTGAACACAGAGTGGGTGTTTATCGTGTGTGCAGTGTTCATATATGTTTATAGTATTATTATCAGAATGAGGTTGGCATTTGGTAATGGTGTATGAGCGAAGGTAATGGTGTGTGAGCGAAAAATAGTGATTTTAGATCGCTCACTTCTAATGGCATTGCCCATCCAGTGATAGTCAACGAAATCATGAAACCTACATCATTGCAAAGCCGAAGGTTAGTACTTTCTAATGGTACCTTATTTTTCGCTCTAGATTTATTCTGTGCAGAGTTATAAAGGTTTAAAGTTTGTTTACATTTTGGTCGAAACCCCCTCGGGAGAGGACAGTCGGGGCAAAACAATGCCCGCGGTTAAAGGGTTAAATCAGTCACCACTCTCAAAACGTAGTTCTGATAACAGTTTTGTGTGGGAAAAATTTCCCCTACGTAGCAGCCATTGTTTACACCATTTGCTTCGGCGCTTTTTTTTCATGCATGTCAGCACCCCAGCTAGGCTGAGAAGCACAGTCTTCAGATGTTGGGGAGGAAGAGATGTTGCCATGGTGCTGGCTGGCTGTCAACTGAGGTTAGACGAAAGGCAGAACTGAGTAGTGAGTGGGCACACGCGGCGGCCTGCAGGCCCGTTAGTTCAGTCGGCCTGTCAGTTAAAACTGTGCGTGTATGGGGGGCTTTAGGGATACTCCGGCGCCTGTCTAGGCCTAATACCCATGCAGTGGGTCATCACCACGTCCCTCCTTCCTTGCGGAAAGCCCGCCAACTCAGTCCCACTTTGTGAGTGAGCACCATAGCGCATCGTGGTATTCCCCAGCACGAGATTGATGAGCTCCTAACCATCCCCTATGATGAAGAAAGTAATTCTCCCACTGACGATGACACTGCTGATCGAGACTAAATCCAACCTGAGTTGGAATTAAGCAGCAAGGACGAGATTCCACCCCCAAGAAAGGCGAGGTATATGGCTGTCTGCATGGCTGTATCTCATCCTGCACCATCACCACCACCACTTCCCACCACACCATGCCACTCTTGCTCCACGGACGATTCCTCTAGTGATGAGGAACGGTACAGGTGGGCCAGAAGCTGCAAAGGAAGGAGGTGGTGTTTTACCAGATGAACAACATCCTCGTCACCACCCGACACCACAGCCAAGAAGTGAACCTGTTATTGATGGTTCACCGCCCCCTGATGCACCTCACCAAGACCGTGTACTACCGCAGCGAGAAAAGGATTCACATTTGGAAGCCTGAGGCGGTAATCAAATATAATACCAATATGCGGGAAGTGGACGAGTCTGACGCCATGATTTCAGGTGTGGACTGTGCAAGGCCCACGAAGAAGTGGTACAAGAAACTTTTCTTCCATATTCTGGATACAACGGTACTGAACGCCCACCTCCGCCACGCCAGTACCATGGGAACCAGCGAGACCTTCTAGTGGTTCATCAGAGAGCTGTGTATGAAGTTGATTGGCACCAACGGATGTGATCGTGGGCTTCGCCAACATCCATGCTGCGGTGACAACCCCCTGTGCCTCACTGAATGCCACTTCCCTAAACTTATCACCGCACAAGGCACAAAAAAGACTCTCCAACGCAGGTGCCACGCGTGCCAGTGCAGCACAGCATGGCCACAGATCCAGCGGAAGGACACCAGATACCATTGTGTGGAGTGTGACATGGGGTTGTGCCTAATCCCATGCTTTGAGAAATATCACACCCTCCTCCACTTCTAAGTGTTAGCAACTGTGTTATGTGCGAGAAAAGACGCCTATGAGTGTTACTGTAACGTATATATAAATTAATGTAAGATTTCATAATTAACTAATGTATATAACAGAGTACGTGATTTCAAAATAACAAGTGCAGTGTAAGTACTTCACATAAAACTAGTGTCATATGTCTTGTGTGTTCTAGAAAAGACATACATAGTGAGTATAATGTGCAAGAATAATTCGTTGGGCGAAAAAAAAAATGCAAATGTAAAATATGTATGTGTTGGCAAACACTCATGTGAAAACTAGAAATTCCAATAATATGAACATTATCGGAAAAATGCCACTCACTCACTCAAATGTCGTAATGCGCCCCCGCACATAATTATGCTTGGGGACAGTTCCCACATCATCTATATACCTTGGAGAAAATGAAGATCTACCTCAGCTCGCTGGGTGTCGGCAGAGGCCGATGAAGTCTATGGGCGTTGCTCCAAGCATGGCAGTCACTCACTGAGAGAGAATCATCATCATCATTAACATCATCCGGACCTCCTTTCTCACCTTAGGGCAGGGTGAGAATTAGCAATGTCCAGACTGCCCAAATTCGCCCAATCCAATGGGCCACACTTCCATTCGCTCACCACTCAAGCCCACGGAATCCTGGCTCTATCTGATACGCCAAAAACATTTACCACGTTCTGTAGCTTCATATAAACGTATCCGATAGAGTCAATCCGAACGCTGTCATGTTAAAAAGGGGAGCCAAATCCCTGATCTCCTCACAGTCTTCCTCTAGCCAGCATGATCTCTTGTCAGTCCTCAAGCCTCACCGACTTCCAAACCTCTCTTCCTCATACACTCATCTACCATATCCCTCCACTTTCTCCTTGGCCAATCTCGCCTCCTCCCTCCTTCAAATTTGCTCATATATACCTTTTCCACCACTCTATTCTTATCCATTTTCTCCACATGACCATACCATCTTATCACACTCTCTTTGATTCTGGTGTCCACGGACTTCCTAACTCCATGTCTTTAACGAATCACATTATTTCGTATCCTATCCACTCTCTGTACTCCAGATACATTCCTCAGCAGTCCCATCTCCACTGTTGTCACTCCTGACTTTTCATTTTCGTGTCATCCCATTGTCTTACATCCATATGTTAAAGAAAGCTGAGAGATTATCGACCTCGAAATCGACCTATCTGGCTTCTGTGAGTGCTTTTATGGTTGTTCTCCATGTTTTCTCATCATTCTTAACCTACCTAGCAAAAAACAAAAGTCGAAAATTGGCTGACACTGGGGTTCCATGAAGGTCCCAAGGCGATGGGGACTCGGCAGCTTATAAGTGAACAAAAATGACAGTGAGTGCAATCATGCAGGTGCAAAATCTGTGTAAGAATAAGTGAATGTGAAAATGAGAATAATTAACAATGGGTATGAGTGACACCTAATGTGAGAGTAAGTGAAAGTCAAGAGTGAGTGAGAGTGAAATGGAATGAGAGTACGTGAGTGAGTGAGAGTGCAACAGTAAGCCTTGATTGCTTCTATTGTTTCTCTCTCCCTGATATTCTCTTTCCTTCTCTTTCCCAATCACCTCGTTTCTCATTTCTGCCTTCCTCTCCAACTACAGATCACCTTCCCCAGCCCCGCTTCCCTGTACTTCCTTACCAAGCTCTCATCTCTCTCTTCCCATGTCTTTCCCCCGACTACAGAAAATCTGCCCCTTGTAATTAATCTGCTGCCCAGGATATTTTTCAATCTAACTTTGCCCCTTTAAGCCACCAACAAGTTTATGGTATTCACTGCTTTATAAGAAAGTTTGCAAGTTTAATGCACGAGGCTCAAGTAGCTAGATTCAGCCTGGTCACGAAAAGTGTGTATCTATGAAATTTTTCGGACACAGTGCGTTGCAATATACCACGACTGGAAAGGAAAATAAATCCCACATTGGGTATTATTTTCTTACTATTACAAGGTAATTCTATTATTCTTAGGAAGGATTTCTTTTCTATAAAAACTAAAAGAATTTGTTTGTAATCTCTTTACTATCACAGGTCTTTCTCAAGAAGAGTATAACTGTTAACAAGAAAAAAAACAATACTAAGCAGATAATATAACTAAATTCCACATTGTCAGTAAGTCATTGTTCAGGGCTGCATTTTAATATCAACTCAGTTTTACTCTCAATATATTTGCCATTGAAGCTAATACACATATGCGCCTTTGCAGGGAGTAGACTCTAACCTACCAGTCGAACAGGGAAATACTCCTGAGGAGGATGGAAAGCTGGTGATAGGGAAAACTGGAGCTCCCGTTTCATCAGCCTTCAGGACTAGCTTCTGACCATCTCCCCATGCTAAAAATTTTCAGTGGTTCAGTAACATGGGGAGTAGGCCAGCATACTCCCTTATGCATTATTTTCTGTTTGCACGAAACTATATGCACGTTACACACCACGCTTCATATTCCCAAACTTTTCAAAAATGGCATCTCAACATCCAGATTTAGAGTCGCCCAGGTGGGGTGGGGGTATATAAATGCTCCCATCTTCCGGCCTTCTCCCGGGGACGACCAAGTGAGATGCATGAAAGCATTGTCTGACTTTCTCTGTTCATTTCTGCAACATTCGTGACCTGTCCTCTAATTGCCTATTTGCTGAACATCATCTCTCTCCCTCTAAATCTCCCCTTCTCTCCCTCTTTGAGACTCAGCTGTTTGAGCCAACTGACAGCAAACATCTCTCTGTATGCTACTGCTTTGTTCCGTACTCGTTTCAAAGCCAAAGGCGACTGTTGTGTATAGGTATGTAACACAATATCTAGCTTTTGTGTTCCTAACCATGAATCCCCAGACTTCTTAACACTATGGCACCAGCTATCACGCCATTCTCCGAATAAGTATGTCTGTGCTGCGTATTTATTACGTAATTCTAACAACTGTGAATCACTCTTTTACTATCTTACTTATTAGATTAAACATATTCTGTAAAATCCTCTTTTCTCTTAAATCTCCATTCTAGTTGATTTCAGTGTTCACCATCACCTGTGGCATACAGGCATTAATATATAGGCATTAATATGTCATGGCACAATACGTAATAGTAATAGGCATTAATGCATAATCATTGATATGTCAGGGCACAAAGTGTAACACTAATGCCATGTGTAGTGTCTGGTGGAGACATACACAGCCTCTAGCTAGGAATGCCAATACACATGGGGTATACCAACACACCCTTTTTAGCTCAGACAATACAAGAATTTCATGGTACTACAGTACAACCAACTTCAGCCAGTTATCTGACGACATGGAAACTCCCCATGGAAATCTACCAGACACTACGTCCCCACCGAGCTGTACATATATTCAGATTATGGAAGGCATAGTTAGAGAGTCCGAGAGAATGAACAAATGCACAGGCTAGGAAGCTAGGAGATAGGGTAGCTAGGAGGTTAGCCATCACGCTACGTTACGCTCTCAATCACATCTCAATGTAACTGTGTACAATAAACTCCGTAACCCAAGAGTGCCTACAACTCACCTCACCAATGTTACAAGATAGATAGAGAGGCCAGAAAAACAAAGCGGCACCTACTTTCCAACGTCTCACGTTAATCTTCACTCCCTGAGCTGCGATTACCTACAAGGGCAGCACTCTCAACACGGGTGGCTGCTGCAATCTATGATACATCTATGATACACCTACAGTCTCTATCTAATTAACATCTTAGCTACGTCTGTCAACCTTGGTGGCAGCCGTTGAAAGAAGAGGTAATAAACAGCAGTAAACAACAGTGGTAAACAACAATGGTAAACAACAGTGGAAAAAAGTGGTTTAAAAAAAAAAAAGACAAGGAGCCTGCAATAATTATCTTCAACTGCTCTTTTGCCATGAAACGATGCACATCTACAACTATCAATTCTACGATCACCTACAATTATCTACATGCAACAATTCTACCACACAATCACCTACAATCAACGATCAATGATCTACTTAACCTTGATCTAAAACAATCATCTTTAATTTATCAACTCTGCAATCAACAAAACAAACAACAAGCTTTACAAGTTAAGAAGAAGAGTACGATAAAGTAAGGAATTAAAGCAAGGAAAGAGAAAGGGCGTCAGGAGGGAGGAAGCGACTTACAGTGATGGTGTTTTGGACATGACGAGCTGAGTTAAGTGCAACTCAGCTAACATACAGTCTTCAACCCTCATCTCCATCAGGCATCACCACCACCTACTCCACCACCAACTCCAACATCTCCACCAAGAAGGAAGGCAGTACTGATTCCGGGAGCTGACAACACCATAACAAGATCTAAGTCTACCTACCTACCTACATACAGACCTACCTACCAACCTAGTTACCTATCTATCGACGAGCCAGTGGGAAGGCATGGCACTGACGAGAGCACAACAAGACCCTAAGCTGACCATCACCATCCTCCAGCAGCCGACAGCATCATCATCTTCCCTAGCAATATTCCCTCTACAACTATTATCAGTGAGTTGAATATTTTTTTCTTTCTGAGGAGGTATTAATTCATTAGCATTTCATCATTTATAACATACAGTAATATGCCAATATTAATTCAGTCATCACTAGTAATGAAATATCAATATTTTGCCCTAACAATAACTGACAATTATATATATATCATTCATTTTTCATTATCATATAACTTTCATACCTCAGTATTCCCACTACACAGCGATAGACAGTATATATCCTTACGTCAACATATAATACATATTGATGACAATCTAATCTAGTAAGACCAGAGAATGTCTTAACCCCTAACCGCCAGGTAACATCTATACATGTTGCAATCACAGTTCTGCATGGTCGCTGGGTTGCGGCTATACATGCAAGTGTCTTGTCGCCTCCATTTGAACAGGCCGCCATTTCATCTCGGCATCAAAAGGTAGCAAGGGAGTCCCTCCATAACACAGAGGCGGAACCAGTCTGTCCCATGCTTTTGCCAGGGAGATGTTGCAGAGTTCAACCGTGGGAAGACCAGAGGTCTTGAGTCTTTGCAACCTTTAGAGCCTGAAAGAGGCAGATTGATGGACAGAACATGTGTGTTGGTCCCAGTGTAATTTGATGCCCAAAGTGATGCCGAGAAGCTTGATAGTACGGACTAGGTCAACCCTAGAGGGGAAAACCCTCCAGTTAAATAACATATAAAAGAAATTTGGGTCTTTCTAGACCCCAGTCATTAAATGACACCCAAAACTGTCTTTTTTTTCATTATTTTTGAAAAATTATGAAAAATAATAAGAGTAAATCTGTAAAATATAAGCGTTTGGCTATCCATTAATAGCACTATCACAAAAATCCACCGAGTCACACATAAGGCTGGCCCTTAATAAAAAAAGGTCCTTTAAAATGTTTCCTTGACACAAATACTTATTAACAAAAAAACGTACAATTTGACTTAAACTCACAGAGCCTAGGGCCTGATGATAGGGCAGCATCATGGCTGCACTTGGAAGGAATACATCTCAAAAAGAAATACGAATCTGCAAAAGACATATGAGACTGACTTTCCAGCCATATGTGTGGCTCAGAATTATTGTGATAGTACTCTTAGATAGTCAAAGGCTTATACTTTGTAGATGTACTCTTTATGGTCAAAACATTCCAGCAGGGCCGGGGTATCGTCATCAGACACCAACCACTGGGTCCATCACAATGAACAAAAAAAAAAAAAAAAAGGAAGAAAAATCTTTAAAATAAATACTATGCGATTTAGCAAAATGAACCCACAATCAATGAGGAATTTATTTTTCAAGCACGTGAACCACAATATGCACAGCAACAATAAATTCCACAAAAGTTGAAATGCAAAATGTCAGTGGGGCTATTTTCTAATATTGTACCTTTAAAGGGCAAAGTGGGGTGTTAGAAATCCCACACCACCTGCTGCTGCCAGAGCAGACAAGCATGCATCCTCCTCCCTCAAAGGACATCAAAGCACTGGCATTTGCTCCACAAGCCCACTCACCATTGCTGCACCACATGCCCACACACCTTAATACATGCTAAACCTGGTGACTCTGGGGTTTCCTAGACCTCACTTTCCTCTTCTAAGGTTAATAGTTAAGTCATCCAGATAAAGGGATGGGAGTGGGAGGACAGTCGTGGCCAGGTCAAACTCCATGATGACAGTCTTGTGGTAGTTGATGACTGCATTTGTGTCCATTCCAGGAGGTTGTTAAGATTTCTCTGCAAAGTCTGCAAAGTGAGGCAGTCTGGGTAGGGGTTGGTGTTACTGGCTACTATGCTAATGGTAGAGTCGTCAACGTATTTCCATCGAAGGTTCGTGTCAGTGAAGGCGTCATTAATTAAGATATGGGAACAGAGTGGTCCCATCCTGGGCCCCTGTGGTACACCGCAGGTGGGGGAATGGAAGCTGGAGGTAACCCCCCTGTGACGAACAGCTTGATCTCTGTCACTCAAAATGTTGGCAGGCCAGGGAATGAAACGCACTCTGACGCCAGTTTTCATTGTTTTATTGACTACTGTGGTGTGATTAACGAGGTCGAATCCCTTTGTGAAGTCGATGAAAGTGGCTGCAACGAAAGTTTTTCTCTTTTCTAAGCTGGTGTTAATACAGTCTCGCACAGTGATTAAGCAGTGAGTGGTGGAAGGTCTTCACATTGCCAGATTGCTGTGTATCTGTGTTCACTGCTATGTCTTCATATATCCAATCAGCAACAAAGCTCTCACAAAGTAGATTAAGTATAAGGGTGATGGTGATGGGGCAGAGGCTGTCGAAAGTGGGAGGGTTGGTAACTTTGGGTATGGCTGTGACATAGAATTTCTTCCATGTGGATGGAATATACTCTGGCCCAGTCGAGAACAAAGAACCCATGAGGCTCACCGTATCTGAACCCGAGGAGTCGGGGTCAGACCACGCTGCATAACGATAACAGTGTATATCTTGTTGTATATAAGTGTAAAGTAGAAGTGTAGTTCAGCCTGCATGACTGAATCTGTGGCAGCAGTTGCGCCGAGCTTGAATATTGCCAAGATAATGTCTACTGACCTGGACAGAGAGAAATGGGGAGCCGGTTCTACCTTCAGTTCAGAGGCAGGGCTCGGATGGAGCGAATCTGTAATCTGCTAGTCATATAATAAACCCATAAAACCACATCGGGCTTTGGGTATGATCTTCCGGATTTAAGGGATATATATATATATATATATATATATATATATATATATATATATATATATATCTATATATATATATATATATATATATATATATATATATATATATATATATATATATATATATATATATATATATATATATATATATATTATATATATATATCCATCCATCCATCATCCAGTCCTACACTGCCTCATGAGGAGCGTAGGAGCCCGGGGATAGGCAGTTGGTCCCGACATTTAAGATGAGAGTGACCAGCCTCACTCATCCTTGAGTGGTATTGCGTGAGCAATAAACCCTAACCAACCCTTGGATATAAACCTTCACCGGCTCAATCCGATTGGAGCGCCTTAATTACCCACTAAACCACCAGGCGCCAAAATTTGGTTATATGGTTACCACCCAGCATAGTAAATGGTTTCCTGGTGTTCAGGAAACCATTTGGTTTGTCACTCAGTGTAAAGTCACCAACAGGCAGAAGGAAGAGGAAAGAATGAAGGAAAGAGAGACAGAAGAGCGAGTGTAAAGTCACCCGTAAGTAGAAGGACGAGGAAAGACTGAAGGATGGAAAGACAGATGAGGATGGGAGGTAAGAAGGATGTAGGAGAGGAAAGGGCAGACACCCGACAGCAGCACTACATCGAGTGAGTGGATGGTGAGCATCCACACCTACCACTTTATATATATATATATATATATATATATATATATATATATATATATATATATATATATATATATATATATATATATATATATATATATATATATATTGTTACGGAACAGAGAAAACTGTCCCGCAAAGTTCCAGGTTCAAAACAAAAGAGTTAGGTAAAATTACAAGTTAAAGTTTAATGCTCAAACTAACAACTAAACATTCAGAACTCATAAGGATAATGTAATGGCAAAAAACAGGTTAAATATATGGTTAACTGCAATAGCCTCTATTAACACGAAATTTGCAAGAGTAAATTTATTTAAGTCAGCCCTGATAAAATGAGAAAACCGGACAATGCTCAGTTAATGCAAGATATATTATTACAGATACAAAATATTATTTTCCCCCCTGGGGGTAGGGGGGTTTTCAAGAATACTCCCCCAGTATCCCTGCTTGTCGTAAAAGGCGACTAAAAGGGTTGGCGGAGGGTTAGTGCCCCTCCCCGGAAAACAACTAACTAAAAAAACAAACAAGAAGCCTCGGACAAGGACTGACCAAACGATGACGACCCAGGACCGGACAAAGGACTTGGAAATGGCGGGGGACAGGGCGACTTGGAGGCGATTTGTTTGTGGCCACCCCAAACGGGATTGAGGCGTCTGGCAATAGATAGATAGATAGAAAATATTATCAATAATGGCTGACATCAAAAACTCCACATGAACCACATAAACCTTACCAGTCCTACGAATTAACACCGTATGCTATACAGTACAAGAAAAAATGTAATAACACTTATACTCAAACTACACAGCAGCCAGATGGTTGGAGACTTCCTGAGCACTCACAAAAATAATAACAACTGTACAGGGGAGGACAGAGATGTGAACAAAATGAGGAGTAGATCTAAGTGGCAATTAATGGAGAGACTGAGCTCATTATATAGGGGCCGGCAGAGCTTGATACAACTTGTAAGAAGGACGCGCAAATGAAGCCATAGGGGACAAAGAGTTGATAATCCTGCTCTGAACAACAGAAAGAACGACTTACTCTACTATAAGGGGGGGAAGGGGGGAGTGAGGTAGAACACGCACTATGGAAGCCACGAGGCGAATCGTGATCAAACATGCAGCATACTGTAAGTTAGAATTATACAAAGGATGATGAAATCATAGGCTATGTAATAATATATATATATATATATATATATATATATATATAGTGATGCATATACGTTAATCTTTTCAACATTATTATACATGGTGTATAAATTATGTAATATTAAAATAAAGTAGAACTGCATGTCACAATTTTTTTTTCTTTTTATAAATATTAGGTAACGAAACTTACAATCGGGTAGGATGAGTCAGCATTACAGTGAGAGATAGGAATGCCACAACCCTGTCATGCTGTCAGTTGCACTCCTCTCAGTAGATTATCAGACACATTGAAGAGATTTTTTGCCTTGACCCTCAATATCATGCATTTTTATTATTATTTTCCTATGTGGTTGTTCGTTTACATTTATCACATTATTTATACTCGTATTGTGCTTTAATGTATATTCCGGATTATTAGGTTCAGCACAGGGGCACAGGGCACTCTTTTTGCTAAGCCGTCTCCCTACCTTCTTTACCCCTGCACAGTTGTTGATTTTATACACGGGTTTATTCTCCCCTGCGTAGAGTACAACTCACATGTGTGGGGAGGCTCCCAACACACAACTCTCCTCAACAAGGTAGACTCAAAGGCTTTTCTACTCATTAACTCTCCTCTCTTACTGGCTCCTTTCAACCTCTGTCTCTTCACCACAATGTTGCATCTTTATGTATCTCTTTTCTATCGCAACTTTAATGGTCACTGGTCTTCTGAACTGTCTGTTTGCTTCCCTCCACCTCTACGACGGGCGCGTAGCACCCGTCTAGCAACAAACTCTCACCCATTTTCTGTCCAACTCTCTTATGCACGGGTTAACGTTACTTCCAGTACTTCATTTATGCAACAGGTCAACTCTGGAACTGTCTCCCTCTGTCTGTATTTCCTACTTCCTATGATCTCCAGTATTTCAAACGTAGTGTGTCCTGGCATCTCGAAATGAACCTATCTTGAATCTAGCTCGCTTTTGTATTCTTTTTGTTTTTTTGAAAGAACAGTTTGCGGGCTCCTGGCCTTTGGTTCCTTCTTCCTTGCATAAAAAAAAATGGTAATGAAGGTATAGTACAAGAGGAGATACTCTATTCTGGTATTTGTGCTACACATCTAAGGATGATTTTGGTGGCCTCAGGTGGCCTTCAGGTAGGCTTAACAAGGAGAGGTGGGAATGCGGTCATAAGCAGCCAGGGGGAAGGTGAAAGAAGTAGGTGAAAGAATGGGGAGAGGGGGGAAGATGAGGGGAGAAAGTGAAGGAATAGGGATGGAGGATATAAAAAGAGATAGTTGAGGAACAGGAAGGAGTGGAGATGTTAGGGTAGAAGGTGAAGGAATAGGAAGAGGTGGGGTTATGAAGAGAGAGGGTGAAGGAGTAGGAAGAGGTGGAATTATGAGGGAAGAAAGTGAAGGAATAGGATGAGGTGGGAGTATGAGGGAAGAAGATGAAGGAATAAGATGAGGTGGTGATGTGATGAAGGAAGGTGAAGGAAAAGGATGAAGTGGGAATATGAGGGAAGAAGATGAAGGAATAAGAAGAGTTGGAGATGTGAAAGGAAAAGATGATGGACTGGAGAGAGGAGGGGAGACCAGGTAAGGAGTGAATAATGACGAGAAGAAAGTTGGGTAAGATAGGAATGAAACTGTAGGGAGGGGGATCAGAGCTGAAAGGAAAGTGGGTAAAGAGAGAGAGAGAGAGAGAGAGAGAGAGAGAGAGAGAGAGAGAGGGTAAAATCAGAAAAAATAAAGAGAGGATATAGAGACTGAAAATGGGTACTGGGTGGGAGATGATCCAAGGATCTAACTATCTATTGGCAGTTGCCTTAATCCCGTAAAACAAATCGCCTCCATGTCGCTTGTCCCCTGCCATTTCACGGCCGTCCCCCCAGGTCACACACACTCTCTCTCATATACCTTCCACTCCATCCCTCCATCTCATCCTCGGCCTCCCCCTCTCCCTCCCCCTCCATCTCATTCATATACACTCCTCTTGTTAGTCTCTCGCTCTCCATCCTCTCCACATGGCCGAACGACCTCAATGTATTTCTCTTAATGCGCTGTTATAGCCACATCCACACCTCAACGCTTCTTCACTTCCTCAGTGGTCAGTCTGTATCTCTTTGTGACTCCACATGCTCCTCTCAAATAACTCATTTCCACTGCTCGCACTCTTGACTTGTATCCTTCCAACAAGGTCCAAGATTCACTTCTACGCGTTAGGGTTGGTATCACAATAATATCATGCCGTGATTTTTTTTTTACTTCCATGCAGACGATCCCACTACTTATTTTTGTTTTCAAACAACCAGCCACCATTCTTACTTGTTATACGCTTTCAAGCACTTCATTCTCCAAACTACCGTCCTTACGCATCACATTACCCGAGTACTTAAATGCAGTAAAATTTTCCATTTCCTCATCATCCAACCTCACTGTACATTCACTGACTTCACCTCTCTCAAAGACCATAACTTTACTCTTCCCTAAATTTACCTTTAGACTCCGTTTCTAACACACTCTCCCAAACTCATTCACCAAGCCTTACAGTTCCCCTCGGTTTCATTTAACAATACAGTATCATCTGCAAACAATCGTACAGAGAGTTTACAAACGCTGCCCTCACTCATTAGGGCTAGTCCAACATCCACTGCCCAACCTTGTATCTCTTTTATAACCCTATCTATATTCAAACTGAACAACCATGGAGACAAGAACCATCCCTGTTTAAATCCAAAATTCAGATTTAAAAATTCTCTCAGGTCACTATCGACACACACTGCAGCCTTAGCACACTGATACATACTGTACTCTTCCTTCATTCAACAACTTCCCATTTACTCTATATATTCTTAGTATTTTCCACATTCCTTTTCTATCCAGTCTGTCATATGCTTTCCCCAAAGCTATGAAGGCCCCATACAACTTCTTTCCCTTCTCTAGAAACTTTTCCACTGAAGACCTGAGGATGAATATCTGATCTACACAACCTCTTCCCTTCCTAAAACCTCCTTGTTCTTCTCCAACTAATTCCTCTTTTATTTTCCTAACTCTGTCAATAACTATCTTACCATATACTTTTCCTATTACACTAAGAAGACAAATACCTTTATGATTATCACACACTTCTTTTTCCTCTTTTCCTTTGCACAGGGAATTATTCTACCTGACTTCCAATCCTCCATGACTCTACCTTCCTCCCAGGCCAATCTGCACATCTTCCACATCCATTCTATTACTGTCTCTCTCCCATGCTTAAGCATTTCACAACACACTCCATCAGTTCCTGGAGCTTTCCCAATTTTGACTCTCCTTCATTGCTTCCACCACTTCCATTCTACTGATCTCTTCTTCCCATCTCACTTACAACAATGCCTCGGAGTCCCCAGGGGAGGGGGACCATAAATGCCCCCATCATCTGCCCCTCTCGTGGTGACGACTCTTTGAGCTGCCTGAATCCACTGTCTGACTCACTTCTTCATTTCTGCAGCATGCGCGGCCTTTCCTTTAACTTTCTGTCTGTCGAACACTGCCTCTCCTCCTCTAAACCTCACCTTCTCCTTACTGCGACTCAGCTGTCTGAGGCCACTGACAGAAAACCCTTTTTTGTATTCTCCTACTTTCTCTATACTAGTTTCAAAACCAAAGGTGGATGTTGCATATATGTACGCAACGACTTATCTTGCTTTCATGTTCCTGAAATTGTTTCTTCTGAATTCTCAACTCTCTGGCTTTGGCTCTCCTGTCATTCTCTGACTAAATATATCTGCGCTGTTTACTTATCTCCTAATTCTGCTATCAAAAATTCTTCAACTACCTTACTTCTATGATGGAATATTCTCTCCGTTTCTCCGTTCTCTGAAATCTCCAATCTAGGAGATTTCAATGTTCACCACCACCTTTGACTCTCCTCTCCTTTCACTGATCCACCTCATGAACAAGCCTTCATCTTTTCTATCCTTAATAACCTAGAGCAGCTTGTACAGCACCCTACCCATATCCCTGACTGCCTTGGAGAGAGCTTCAACATACTTGACCTCTTCCTCTAATCCTTCTGCTTACACTGTTAATCTATTCTCTCTGTCGGGCTTGTCTGAGCGTAACCTTGTTACCTCAAAATGTCCTATCACTCCGGTACAGCCTGTGGACCCTCCAAAGAAACGTCGTCTGTGGTACTTTGGAGCTGCAGATTAGGAGGCCCTCAGGCAGAACTTCTTTGATTTTCCATGGAATGATTACTGCTTCCATGGCCAGGAGCCATCTGAGTGTGCCTTGCACATTGCAGAGGTTATTCTCTCGAGGCAAACATACATTCCTTTCTCATATCTTTTGACTAATGCAAGAAAGCCTTAGTTTAATCATGATTGTTCTAATGCTGTCTGCAACAAGGAGACAGCCTGTAAAAGGTACCGGAGCCAACCCACCCCTGAATCATATCTTTTTTATGTTTCCGCCCAGAATCGTGCTAAGTCTGTTCTTCGTTTTGCTAAAAATATTTTCATCCATAGTAAATACTCTCAACTCTCCAACTCGAATTCTTCCCTCTCCTTCCGGCACCCTGCCAAAAACCTTTCTAACAACTTTACCTCATCATCCTTCCCTCCTCTTTTCTACTCTGATGGCTCTGGAGCTATTTATTCTACTGATAAAGCAGACCTGTTTGCTTAGACTTTCTCCTCCAATTCCACCTTAGATGATTCCAGTGCTGTTCCTCCATCACTTCCCCTGTCTGACTTCCTCATGACGGACATTAAAATATGTATTTTCTGCCATCACTGGCCTCAATATTAACAAGGCATATGGGCCTGATGGAGTCCCTCCTGTTGTCCTCAAGAACTGAGCTTCTGTGCTTACACCCTGCCTAGGTAAACCCTTTCGTCTTTGTCTTTCAACTTGTACCTTTCCCTCTTGCTGGAACTTTGCTCTCATTCAGTCAGTCCCAAAGAAGAGTGACCATTTCCAACCCTCTGACTATCATCTAATTGATTAAACATCCTGTGTCTCAAAAGTTTTCGAGTCTGTTCTTAACAGAAAAATTTTAAAGCATCTTTCCTATCACAACCTTCTTTCTGATCGTCAGTATGGGTTCCGTCAGGGATGCCCCACTTGCGATCTTCTCACCTACCTTTCAGACTCCTGGTCATCCTCCTTTTGGGATTTTAGCAAAAGCTTTGCCATTGCACTTGACATCTCAAAGGCTTTCGATCGAGTCTGGCATAAATCTTTAATTTCCAATCTGTGCCTTCATCTGTAGTTTCCTTTCTGGTCGTTCTATAGCTGCTGTTGTAGACGGCCATCGTTCTTCTCCTAGATCTATCAACAGTGGTGTTCCTCAGGGCTCTGTCTTATCACCAACTCTCTTCCTTTTATTCATCAATGACCTTCTAAGCTGCACATCTAACCCTATCAACTCATATGCTGATGATTCCAGTCTTCGCCTTTCCATTCGGTTCTTGCAACGTCCATCTCAGCAGTTACTTCAACAAACAAGGGATGAGGCTATGGCACACCTAATGTCCGATGGCTCGTATCTCTGACTGGGGTAAAAATTATCTTGCTTTTAATGCATCAAAGATTCAGTTTTTACACATATCAACCCGTCAAAATCTTCCACAGGAGTACCCACTAGTGTTTAATAATATCCAGCTTAATCCTGCATCATCCTTGAACGTGCATGGGGTTTCATTCACACGGGACTTATCTTAAAAGATCATATTGTATCTCTTGTAAAATCTGTTTCCAAGAGTTTAGATGTGCTAAGCCGACTCCGTGTCTTCTTTACCCTTGCAAAGTTGCTGACTTTATACACGGGTTTTATTCGCCCTTGTTCAGAGTACAACACTCATATGTGGGGAGGCTCCCCACATACAGCTCTTCTCAATAAGGTGGAATCAGAGGCTCTTCGTCTCATCAATTCTCCTCCTCTTACTTGCTCCCTTCAACCTGTCTCTTCGCCGCACTGTTGCCTCTTTATCTCTTTTCTATCGCTACTCCAATGGTCACTGCTCCTCTGAACTGTCTGCTTGCATCCCTCCACCTCTAGGACGGGCGGTAGCACCCGTCTAGCAACAAACACTCATCCATTTTCTGTCCATCTCTCTAATGCAAGAGTTAACCGTTACTTCCAGTCCTTCATTTATGCAACAGGTCAACTCTGGAACTGTCACCCTCTGTATTTCCTATTTCCTATGATCTCCAGTCTTTCAAACGCAGTGTGACCAGGCATCTCGAAATGAATGGATCTTGAATTTGGCTCTTTATTGTATTGTACTTGTTTTTTTCTTGGAAGGAACGTTCATGCAGGCTCAGCCTTTGGTTCCTTCTTCCTTGCATTAAAAAGAAAAAAGAAAAAAAAGAAGTCCTTCCCCAGCCACTTATACTCGCATTACTTTCAGTCTCTGTGTGTAACTGTTTTCCTCAAATTATTCTCTCCATCTTCTCACTTTTTCTCCCTTCTCCACTAGCATTCTACCATTTTTATCTTTCACTCCTCTGCTACTATATTATCCTGTCTAACTCTCTTACCTTCCTTCAGAATATTTTCTTACATTCCCTCCTTTTTACGCCCAAATTCCTTCCATAATCCCCATCCACTGTCATCTTCCTCTCTAAGGATTAGGAGAAAATTTAAGGGAAAGAGATGAGAGAGATGGAGAGACGAAAAATGAGCTTAACTTATCGATATTTCTGTAAGCATGATAACATCTCAGAAAGACCTACCCTTATCAGTGTAAATAAAAGAACTGAAAAAGCATGGAAATTCAAATGCAATTATACGTATTGGGTTTTAATGTTGACTGGTTTTTAATGATAATTCCTTAAGCTAAATATAATTATGATGCTATGTTCTTTGTTGAAATATAAAGTGGGAGGGGGAAGGAGTGAACGGTGAAAATGAGGGCAATTGAGAACAAGAAATGTGGAAGGGTGGGAGACAAAGAAAAGAGGGGGGAGGTATGCAGAAGAGAGAGAGAGAGAGAGAGAGAGAGAGAGAGAGAGAGAGAGAGAGAGAGAGAGAGAGAATACAAAGGAGTAAAAAGGAAGGGCAACAAAAACAGACCTTTTGGTCCTTTCGTGGCTGTTTGGTATAGGGAAGGTTTCAGCTAACAAAATTATTCTATCGGTTAAAGACAAGGATAGAAAAGCAGGCAGGCTCCCTCTGACCCACCAAAAACTCCAACCGAAGATGGCAGGAGATGGTGAGATGGATCACCATGCAGCACAGAAAAGCTGTCATGAAAATTTTATAGGAAAAAGAGAAAGTAAATCTTGTAATATCTCTCTAAAAAAAGAAAGTAACATTCAGTCAACAATATTTATCAATTTTATTCAGCGGTTGTATTCTCCAAGCTCCAGAAAAAAAAAAAAAACAAGTTATATACTACAGGAATATATTTTTCAGGAGTGGATATACTTAGCTGGAGGGTAGAAGACAGATAATTATGCGATTTTTAAATATTATTGATGTATAACGGTTTTCTACATTGTTGGGCAATTTGTTTTATCTAAAACTCTATTAAAGAAGAACTTCTTGTGAGACTGAAATCAATTGCCGAGAATTTATTTCCCATTGCCTCTCGTATAATTTGAGCGATCAACTGTGATACATTTATCGATGGCCATATTGTCTTGTCCTTTTGAATAATTTGAATACTTGAATGAAATTTCCTTGTAACCTGGGTTTAGTTAAGGTAAGGAGATTCAGGGCTCCTGAACGCTCCTCAAATGGTTTATCTCTCAATATAGGTATAATCTTTGTCACTGTTCATTGTACTCTCTCAAGATTCTCTATAACTTTTTTGTAACAAGGCGACCAGAACTAAACACATCTTTTTAAGCCTGGACGTACAAGAGAATGATCCGAAGTAAGGATGACATAATTTGTATTGGCATCCTCTACTCATGAATCCGATTTGTTTCTTGACTTTCTTAACAGCCTCTGTTCACTCTTTGTTTGGTTTAAGATAATTCATTACTATAATTCGTAAGTTTTTTGTATGACGAATGATAATCACAGACAGAAGATGGGTAAGAAGAGAGAGAGAGAGAGAGAGAGAGAGAGAGAGAGAGAGAATGACGGGAGCAGGGAGAAGGGTTGGGGAACTGGGAAAAATCGGGGGCGGGATCGGGGGCAGGGAGAGGGGATGACGACAGGAAAAATGTTGGAGCATGGGTAGAAGAAAGTGAAGGAGAGCAAAAGTGAATAAAGAAGAGAGGGTGGTGGAGTGAAAGAGTACAGGTCATAGAGAAGAAACTGAGAGGAAAAGGGAACATAAGAGTGAGGCTGAGAGTTAATAATAAGAGACAAAAGAAGATGGATAAGGAAAGAGAAGTTGAGGGAAAGATACTGAAGGAGTTCGAGTTACTAGGAATTACGAAGACAAGTAATACGTCAAATGGTCTTACTATCCATACCGAGGACGTACAGTATCTTGAATGAGATTAGTGGGTTCACTTTGTTACTCTAGTAGTGACAGAACATACTAACGATGAAGGCACTCCCCAACAACCTGGTCCACCCAGAGAACGGGGACGGAAAAGGAAGCACACTTAAGTTTGAGGGAAAAGGCCGGACTGGGAATTTTTACAGGAAGCTAGGAAACATTTCCTTTACCACCGAGTTAAACCTAACAAAAACTTTTCTAACCTTGCTTTCAACTACAAAACGATTTCAGCTGCGTACCATATGTGTGTATAGAAACTGTCAGATATATCACAGTGGAAGGGTTCAAGTCAAGTGTCCATTCATTTTCTCGTCGAGTGGCTGTTTAATCTAAGAATGTGCTAGTAATCATGGTTATCATATCAGGATGTGGTTCAGAAAACCGCAGTAGCTTCCTGTGCAAGCACCTTATCTCTAGCGAGACAAGGTACCCAGTGCCTGCAGTTCCTGATGGATGGGATCAGATTTGTATTCAGTGCTAGGGCTTTCTCACGCCTTGCATTATGCTTCTTAAGGGTCGGTGGCCTGAACTACACTGCGCATTTCAGATGTGGCAGTACAAGAGATTTGTAGAGAGAGATGGCTACTTCCTTGTTTATGAACCTAAACTGCCTCTTTGTATAACCTTGATGTGTCTGTGCTGCCTTCTCTAATGGGCTGCATTGTTTGGAGAACTTGAGGCTACTGCTGATTAGTACATCTTCTTTCTCCAAGTCCGTGCCTCTGATCTCACTTCCTAGGGACGGGCCACATTGAAGCACAGGAGACACAGGACGCAAGCAGAGCAGGGCAGAAAATTGCAAACAGTTGTTGCAATCTAGTCTGTCAACACTGTGATGCAGGACAGCACAGCACAGCACAGCACAACACAGATGCATGACTGTGCCAGCCTGCGTGGAGCAGGTGTTGAAACTAAGATTCCTGACAATTGCAGCTCAGTCATCACTATGACATCCACGTTGGAAGAGAGTGATGATTGACGCCATTCATCCTGATTATATGAGACAGAAACTGAATGATGATAATCATCGACTGGGATTGCTAACAAATAGTGTTACTATTGTCTTGCATTGCAATGATTGTAATACACTCTGGAAGAGACAGTATGTGTGCATGTATGAGAGAGAGAGAGAGAGAGAGAGAGAGAGAGAGAGAGAGAGAGAGAGAATTAATTCTCTCGAACCCATTGATATAGTGGGATTCTGGATTAAGTTCGCATAGGTAATACGCAGCTATCGTTAAAACGGAACCGTAAACAGTGACTAACTAACTGTCAGTGTGCTCACCATACCTTTTTTTTTTCCTGTGTAGTGCTGCCCCGTCTTGCCCTGTGTTTGCCTTGTGCAGACCTGGGGTAGGATGTTCGAAAGCTCGTAACGGCTACTAAGATCATCGTAGCAGGTACGATAATCATAGTGCGCTCGTAAACCGCTAAGGTGTATGTTCAAACAAATTTTACGATGCTCCATCCGCCATGTTTGCTCATAGCGCTACGATTTCTGACAAGCACCCTTAAGCTGATCGTAAGGTCGCATAGTGGATGTTTCCCTAATAAACAAACTGTATCAAGTGATCATGAGTTTGTTTATTTACCCTTTTCTGTGAACGAAGATGGAGTTACAAGTGGTTTTACAGGTAGAACTGGCATTACAAAGAGCGATGAGATGTGAAAGGAACTACAGAGACAGATTGGATCTATTTGCTTACAGTGACGAACATTAATTTTGTTGAGATACTATAGGTTTCACAGACAAGAACTCCTTCATTGGTGTGCAAGAGTTGAACCACTAGTTGGACCAGAGACAAGAAGATCCCCTGCTGTGCCATGTCATTTGCAGGTGTTAATGACATTCAGATTTTATGCAAGTGGCTTATTTCAGAGTGTGTTGGCAGACACATTCGGCTTAACACAGGGATGTGTGAGCAGAATAATTAACAGAGTGACACATGTGTTGTACAGAATATATCTTAGGGAAGTTAAGATACCAGAGGTAAGCAAAGAAGGGGAATTTTTCGTTTCTACTGCTTACACCTATAAAATGCAGATCGATGCACTGTTCATTAAAACATGGATTAACTCTGTGGGAGTCGTAATAATACAGTCTGAAGCCACTGATATATTGTTTATTCAAGTAAGGGTCTCACTTTGCATCTCGATATTTTCAAAATTATCAATAAGTTTTGTTAATACCTCCTCCCATGCCGCTTGTCTTCTGTCAGCAGTCACTTTGACGCTAAACCTTTTCGTCCGCACTGCCTGTCGAGCCAACCCTGTATTAGCGCCATCATCTCCTCATCTGTAAAATTTGCTCGACGAATTCGTTTGGTGGGGGGCTCTTCACTTGCTATTTCTCGGATGTCTTGGGATGAATACCTTAGTTGTTTGAGTGATGTAATTGCATGCTTGGAGGTGTATGTGTTTACATTTTGAAAGTGCATTATGACTGGCTCACAATCTTTCAAGGTTTATGAAATCTCTCGTCGCATTGGCCCAGCGACAATCAGCTGGGTTGCATTATGAACAATAGGAACGGAACGGAACGGGTTTTACGACTGCATCATTGTGAGCTACGAGGGTTGTCGCAAGCGTTAGAAGATACACCTTAGCGGTTGTCGTAGCTCATGATAAAAAATGGCCGCTACGAGTGCATTACGATGATCATAGCGGCATCTGGCAACGATGTTTTGAACATCCCAGCCCTGCGCTACACCTCAATGTGCATCCGGTTTAACCCTTTAACCGCGGGCTTGTTTTGCTTTTTCTTGCGGCTCCCGCGGGCATATTCGCGCATCGATAGACTCTAAAAATATTTGCCAAAAATCAGTTATTAGTCCTAGAATATTAAAATCATATATGCTTATTGCACATACCTTCAGCTTTCTCCTGGGGTGTTTGTTGAGCCTTTGTCGAGTACCATAGGACTTGTGGAGACGTCTGAAGTTGGGTAACAAAGTCTCCACTTTACACTTTCCGACAACCCTTAATATGATTACCACAGTCTGATATTATCACTAGAAACACTATTCTATTATTCTCAAATAGTTTAGAATCCATACTCTAAAAAAAAAAAACTGTGTAAGCAATGAAAATTACGAGGGAGTATGACCTTCCCACTTGCGCTAGTTCGCCGCTGGTGTTCTGTCATTTATTATTCATAAAACCACTCACAGTTTATCTTTCTATTACTTATTAACACTTATATATATCTACAGTCTTTATCCATAAGTTTCCTTCAGTAATAGCAGTTTATTGTCACTGTACGCATTCAATTTCTTTCAGTAAAATACGTAGCATTCACTTTCTCGTCCTGTATACTAGCATTGAGAGTGAATGTCACTTTCACCTTCACTCTCATAACTCATAGTATTCATACATGCTAGAGTGAAACTTTCACTTTCATTACTCCTAGGGTATATACTCGTATTCTTATAATACTACTCATTTACATTTCTATTTACGTTCTCTATTTTATTTACGTTATTTACATTTCTATTTTATTTACACTGTGTTATGCACTGTCACTTGAAGTAACTTATAAAACTATTTTCCACTGTTCACGTATATTTACATTCATTGCTCTCACTTGTTGTTTACACATTATTTACACATTATTTACACTTCCACTTGCACTGTTTTACTCAATAGAAAGATCGTAGTCACTCTTTTATCAATCGTCAGCCCTTTACCTCTTTCCCACACGAGGTTTAGTAGGGGGTACAGGTCACAGGGCCCTTTGCATGGGGCTGAAAAACGGCTGAAGTTAGCAGGAGCAAATCAGACATAACCTTCATTTTGAAAGACGACAGTGAACTGATAGTGATGGCCTCCTGCCGACTGGCTTGGGTGATTGCAATACTACCAACTTTAGCCTTGTGAGACCTGCTAATATATAGCAATGAAATGATTGGCAGGAAACCAAGACAATACATAGTAAATTAGGTAGTTCCAGGTGAATGTAAATATCACTTAGGCTTCTCCCTTCCCTCCTTATATGTATATTTATTACAAGAATAGATTATATGGCATATTTCAAGGGGAAATAAACAGCGAAAATTAGCGAACAAGTGCACATGAGGTGTTGTCAGGTGATACTTAGCCAATTCCAGGTGTATGGCACTATCACTTACCTTATTTCTTTTTTGTATATATTATTTGGTATAAGAATAAGGCATAGGGCTTATTTCAATGGATGAAATCAGTGGAAAATTCCAGGGAAGATTTACTTAGCGTAGAATACAGTGTGGTGGCCTGCAATAATTAGGTAGTTCCAGGTGAATGTAAATATCACTTAGGCTTCTCCCTTCCTTTCTTATATATATTTTTATTACAAAAATAGATTATACAGCATGTTTCAAGGGGAAATAAACGGCAAAAATTAGTGAATGAGTGCACGTGAGGTGTTGTCAGGTGATAATTAGCCAATTCCAGGTGTATGGCACTATCACTTACCTTATTTCTTTTTTGTATATATTATTTGGTACAAGATTAGGGCATAGGGCTTATTTCAATGGATGAAATCAGTGGAAAATTCCAGGGAAGATTTACTTAGCGTAGAATACAGTATGGTGGCCTGCAATAATTAGGTAGTTCCAGGTGAATGTAAATATCACTTAGGCTTCTCCCTTCCTTTCTTATATATATTTTTATTACAAAAATAGATTATACAGCATGTTTCAAGGGGAAATAAACAGCGAAAATTAGTGAACGAGTGCACGTGAGGTGTTGTCAGGTGATAATTAGCCAATTCTAGGTGTATGGCACTCTCACTTACCTTATTTCTTTCTTGTATATATTATTTGGTATAAGAATAGGGCATAGGGCTTATTTCAATGGATGAAATCAGTGAAAAATTCCAGGGAAGATTTACTTAGCGTAGCACAGCAGGGCAGGCGAGAGGATAGGGTAATGGAGGGGAGGTAGGGAGGGGAGTCAAAAACGGGGAGAAATGGCTAAATTGTCAACAATGGATGGGAGTACAGATGAGATTAGGAGTGCTGACTAGTGTTGGACATAGGCAGTACTGATAGATGATACAAGCCACCACTTGAAAGCCCGGGTGAATTCAAAATAACACAGAATCACAAAAGTGACGCCCCGCGGTATGATCCCTTGCTCCCAAGCGTCACGAAAGTGATGCCCCACAGTTAAGGGGTTAAGAAAGTGTATTTGGTTCTTGGTTTTGCATGACCGATGTACACCCACAAACAAAAGTTCACCGACAGTTCCTGCCAGACATATGTTTCCAAACATAGCCAATAGAAGGCAAAGCGCTCGTCCACTAGACTAAGGGAAAAGTGAGACAGAGAGGGGGAGGGGAAGGGAGGCAACGAGACTTGCGAGGGGGAGGGTGACAACGAGACTTGCAAGGGAGAGGGAGGCAACAAGTGAGGGGAGGGAGAGAGCTTGTGTAGATGCCACATATCCGATATTTTATTAATATTATTATTATTATTATTATTATCAGGAGTAATTGAAAGATGAGTGGAATGCAGTGAAAGATCAGGAAAATGGCAGTGTGGAGGAGGAATGGCAGTTGTTTAACCCGCCCCATCCCGACATTTTCTGGGCAGTGGTACGCCCCAGTCCCGACTTTTTTGGACCTTTTTTTTTTGGCTCAAACATCCGCTTTTTGTGAGAAACATCAAAAATTCATAGAGAAATCGCTCACCTGAGGTTTAAAATACTCGATCCAGGTAGGAGTACGTCCTTACCTTACAGTGTTTTCTATCAGGCTGGCTGCAAAGAAAACGAGTTCAATGGGAGGATAACTATTCTACACAACTCATAAACGGTATTTATTTATAGATTTGGTACGAATTTATATGTAGTACGAGAGTATATTGCTTTTCAAATGGTAATATAGGCATTATAAGCATTGTTTCACTCACTAAATCACTCACTAAACAATTCCTGACCTTTTTTTGCCACATTACCTGATCATCTATTCTGACTGTTTCTTCCTCTAATGTTTGTCATCCACATTGTCATCGATTGGGGAATCACTCTGGCCCTGAATTTCGTACCGTGGCATGACATGGCTTTACTGGCCAGGTCACTGATAACAGGTGAATTGCTGAGAAAAGGTCATGCAGGGGGGGGGAGGAGGTCATGCTGGGTAAGGCATTGTCCCTGCCTGGCATCTTGTAGAGGAAGGTGTCCCGTGTATACGTGCCAAAAATCACTCGCGAAAATTGAAAATTGTGCAAAATAGGGACCTTGCAATGTCCTTGCAATGTGCTGCATTAATTTACGTCTCCGGGATATGAGTGCACATCATGTGAGGACGTGAATTCACGTCTCCGGGACGCGGCTGGTTAAGAGTGCTGTGGTGGGACATGCAGAAGAGGTGTGTGGTGTGAGACGTGTGGGTGGTGGTGTAAGAAAAGGAAGTGAATGGTGGTGCGAGGAAGTAAGTATGGCTGTGGCTGAGAAGAGACGTGCATATGAAGTGTGGCTGCAGAGGAAGGATGAGATGTCATATGAAAGGTATAAGGAAAAAAGGAATAGGGCGAGAAGGGCTGTGCGTGATGCTAAAGTGGCAGCAGATGAGAGGTGGGGTAGGTGGCTGACTGAGAATTTTCAACAGAATAAGAAAATGTTTTAGAAGGTGAAAAGGGTGTGAAACGGAGAGTCTGGGAAGGAAGAACGAATAAAAGCATAGGATGGAAGGATGTTAATTGAGATGGATGCAGTAAGGATGAGATGGGCGGAGTATTTTGGAAGATTGTTAAATGTAGAGGAGGAAAGGGTGCCTGAGATTGTGGCAGATGGAAGGGTGCAAGGAATAAATGTGTTGGGAGAGTTGAATGATTCTTTGATCAAGAAAGAGGAAGTGGAGAAGGCAGTAAAGGAGATGAAAACAGGAAAAGCTGCAGGTATGGACGGGTGTGCTGTGGAATGCCTGAAGGGTGGTGGAGTGACTATTGTTGACTGGTTAGTAAGATTGTTGAATGTGTGCTTTGTGAAAGGTACGGTACCAATTGACTGGGCAAGTGCTTGTGTGGTCCCGTTGTATAAAGGCAAGGGTGATAAGTATGAATGTACTAGCTTTAGGGGTATAAGTCTGTTGAGTGTTGTAGGTAAGGTTTATGGTAGAGTGTTAATTATGAGAGTTAGAGAGGGTACAGAGGGAGTGATTGGTGATGAACAGTGTGGCTTTAGGAGAGGGATGGGATGCGTGGATCAGGTGTTTGCTGTGAGACAAGTGTGTGAAAAGTATTTAGCGAAAGGCAAGGATGTGTTTTGGGCATTCATGGATTTAGAGAAAGCATGTGATAGAACTGATAGGGAGGCTTTGTGGACTGTTTTAAGATTGTATGGACTTGATGGTAGGTTACTAAAAGGGGTGAAAAGTTTTTATGTAAATAGTAGAGCGTGTGTAAGAGTGGGAAATGCTGTGAGTGATTGGTTTCCCGTGAGAGTGGGGCTGCGACAGGGATGTGTGATGTCGCCTTGGTTGTTTAATATTTACATGGATGGTGTTGGAAGGGAGGCGAATGCAAGAGTTTTAGGTGGAGGTCTAAGTCTGGTGAATGTTGATGGTGGAGAGTGGAATCTGAAGCAGCTGCTTTTTGCAGATGATACTGCACTGGTGGCTGATTCAGAGGAGAGATTGAGACAGTTGGTAGAGGAGTTTGGAAGGGTGTGTGAAAGAAGGAAATTGAAAGTAAATGAGAAAAAAGAGTAAAGTGATGAAGTGTACGAGGTTGGTAGATGGTAGAGGGATGAATATAGTTTTGAATGGCGAGTTGCTTGAGGAGGTAGAGTGTTTTAAATATCTAGGGTCACATGTTGCTGTGGATGGAAGAATAGATGCAGAGGTGAAATTTAGAATAAATGAAGTAGGAAAGGTGCTGGGAGGAATGAAAAAAGTGTTTAGTTGTCGTTCACTTAGAATGGATGTAAAGAGAAGGCTGTATGAGGGTGTTGTGGTACCGACTGCGTTATATGGGGCTGAAACATGGAATATAGGTGTAGCAGAGAGGAAAAGTTTGAATGTAATGGAGATGAGGTGTCTGAGGAGTATGTATGGATCACGTGCGAAATGATGAAGTGCGAAGGAGAACTGGAGTTGTTCAGGAGATGGCTGGTAGAGTTGAGCAGCGGGTGTTGCGATGGTTTGGGCATATGGAGAGAATGGAAAATGAGCAATTGGTGAAAAAGATAACTAGATCTGATGTGAGAGGTGTAAGGCTGAGAGGAAGACCACGAATAGGATGGATGGACAGTGTGAAGAGAGCACTGGATGCGAGAGGGATGTCTGTTGAGCAAGGAAGAGTGGTTGTGCGTGACAGAAATAATTGGAGAGAAATTGTGAATGAATAAGTGATGACGCAGCCCTGAGGGGATATTCTCCCGCATTAGGTCTGATCAGCTAGTCAGGTCAGGTGCGGGTAAGGGGATGGGTCTGTTATGATGTGGCAGGGGTAAACCAGCTCTGCTGTCGGGCCCTGCTGCTGATGTCACTGATTACATTGCGCAGTTGACCCTTGTGCGGTGTGGTGCGGTGAGGATCTGTCCGTTCTCCCCTTTGGGGCTAAGATGCAAATGAATGTGTTTGAATGGATGAGTAAATGGGAAGTGTGTCGTCCTGTCTCGGCTACCTCCCTTTCCTTGGGGGAAGCAGCCTATACACACGGTGAGTGTAGCCTATACACTGTATATACAATGTATATGGCTAGTGAGGGAGTGATCGCCCTCTACCTACACAGATCAAAAGCCCTCGGGAGCAGGGGGGTGGTTGCTTTCTCAGGCAGAGGAACCCCTTGAGAGTGAAATGGCTGGGAAGCATGCCGGCACGTGACTGGCTACAGCATAGCTGGGTCTTTCGGGTGTGGGCAATCAGGCAAGTTAGCTGCCTACTGCGACTGCAACACAATGGCGAGGTGTTCAGGAAGTTAGCCAAAGAAACCTTGATGGACTCTGAAAGAACAATAATGGCCCCCAGTCCCGTGCAGCCCTTAAATGGGCAGGGGGTGCTATGAATCTCACGGTTGCCTCAATTACAATCTAATTCCTTTGTCAATGCAAAAAATACAATTAAAATTGGTAACTGGAATGTGAGAACGCTAAATCATGACGGTAAAATCGATGAGTTAGTGAAGGTTTTTCAAAATTACGGACTTGATATTTGTGCTCTGACAGAAACTAGATTAACTGGAGTCGATAAGTTGGATTTGGAGGATGGTATACGTTTATTGATATCTGGCCGACAGGACGGAATGCATTATCAAGGAGTGGGATTGTTGCTGGGTTGTAAGGCAAATAAGGCTTTATGTGAGTGGGATCCTATAGATGAGCGATTGTTATACGCACGGTTTAAATCAAATCATGGCAACATCAGTCTGTTTGTGTGTTATGCACCTACTAATAATGCACTCGATGAAAGGAAAGACACATTTTATGAAAAGTTGCAAGAAGGAGTAGGAAGGGTACCTAGACATGATGTTTTGATCTGCGTTGGAGACTTTAATGCAGTAATGGGCTGTTCAAATGAGGGATTTGAGGCATGTATGGGTAAGATGGGAGTTGGTAGTAGGATGAGTGAAAACGGAGTGAGGTTTGGAAGCTTCTGTCTAGCAAATGACTTAGTCATCGGGGGCACACTCTTTCAGCATTGCAATATACACAAGACAACTTGGGTGTCGCCGTGTGGAAAATATAAAAATCAGATTGATCACATCGCTATCAGTAGGAGGCATAGAAGTTCTCTGCTAGATGTTCATGTTAAACGGGGAGCGGATATTGGTAGTGACCATCAACTCAGCATTGCAAAAATAAGGTTTAAACTTAAAAATCAGAAGAAGGAAAAATCTGGTGTTGGTAGATACGATATTGTTAAGCTTAGAAGGGAAGGAGAAGAAAAGGAGGAATTCAGATTAGAATGCAGAAATAGGTTTTGGTGTTGGAAACGTTGGAAGAGGGGAGAGAAGTGTAGATGAGATGTGGGAGGATGTGAACAAAGTTTTGCATGAGACTGCTGAATGTACGATTGGAAGGAGACATAGCTTCAGGAGAAAGAAATGGATATCAGCGGAAACGTGGGATATGATAAAAAAGAGAGGTGAGGCTAAATTGAGGAGTGAGATGCAATGCGTTGATGAACAAGAGATTGAATTAGCAAGAGCTGCGTACTGGAGTTTGAATTCAGAAGTAAGAAGGTTAGCTAGGAGAGATAAAAGAAGATGTGTGGATGAAAAGGTTGCAGAGACTGAAATCTTAATAAACAAAAATGATGGACAGAGTCAAAGAACAGCATATGAATCGATTAGAGAACTGAGTGGTAATGCAGGTAAACGCAAGGAAATACCAGTTAGAGACAGGGAAGGAAATTTATTGACCAAAGATAGAGATATTAAAAATAGATGGAAAGAGCATTTTGAGAGAGTTCTTAATAGACCAATACCACCAGAAGAGGATATACCGTCTGCTCAGGAAGATTTAAATATAGAAACAGGAGAGTTGAGGCTTGCAGAAGTGGAGAAAACAGTAAAACAGTTAAAGAATAATAAGGCACCAGGGGAGGATGGTTTATTTCCGGAAATGTTTAAAGTGGAGGGGGATAGATTAATAATGATCTTGACCAAGCTATTCAATAAGATATGGGTGACGGGGTTACTACCATCAGTTTGGAAGAATGGTGTGATTGTTAAAGTTCCGAAGAAGGGAGACCTGAGTGAATGTGGTAATTGGAGGGGAATCTCTTTGTCACCGATAGCTTTGAAAGTTTTCAGTAGAGTGTTGTTAAATAGGTTGGAGCCGGTGGTTGAGGGTATTCTGAGGGATGAACAGGCTGGTTTTAGAAAGGGACGTGGTTGCAATGATCAGATCTTTATAGTTAGGCATTTGATGCAGCAAGTTAATGAAATGAGAGTACCGTTAAGTCTTTGTTTTGTTGATTTTGAAAAGGCTTTTGATAGTGTTTCGAGAGAGACTATGGGGAAGATCATGAGACATTATGGAATACCAGAGGAGTTTGTGAGGGTCATTATGAACATGCATGAGGACACATTTTGTAAAGTGATGGTTGATGGTTGTCTGAGTGATTCGTTTGAAGTCAAGTCCGGAGTAATTCAAGGTGGTGTTCTATCGCCTTTACTATTTATATTGGTCATTGATTACATTATGAAACGCGTTGGAACAGAAACCGGTGCAGGTATACTTTGGGGAGAGAACAGGAAACTTTTGGATTTAGATTATGCAGATGATATAGTTTTGATTTGTGATGGGCCAGAAGAGATGCAGAGAGTGTTGGACTGTTTGGTGAGTGAAGGTCGCAAGGTGGGTTTGGTTATTAATTGTGGAAAAACTAAAATAATCAATATGAATATGGAAAATGCGCAGGAATGTGTAATTGGAGGTATGGTTGTAAAGCAAGTTGATAGGTTTAAATATTTAGGTACTTATTTAGCCAAGGATGGTTCTTTGAACTTTGAATTCGAGGAAAGGTTAAAGAAGGCTAATCAGGCAATGGGAATGCTTAAAAATATTTGGAATAATAACAATTTCTCTGTGCATACAAAAATCAAACTTTATAAGGTAATGGTTAGGAGTATCTTAATTTATGGACACGAGTCTTGGTACAGCACAGTGACTATGGAAAATAAATTCTTGGTGTTTGAAAATAAAGCACTTAGAAGAATATTAGGAGTTAAGTGGTGGGAAAGGATACCAAATAGTAGAATTAGAGAAATAACGGGAGTGCAGCCGATCGATGAAAATGTTAGATTCTCACGATGGAAGTGGCTAGGACATGTGTATAGGAGACAGGGAATAGTACGAGGTACACCAGGGTGGGTGGCACTTGGTAGGAGAGGTAGAGGAAGGCCAAAAGAGACGTGGGTGAGGACAATGAGACGGGAAGCTGGAGATGAATGTTGGGGAGATCTTGAGGAGTTAGCACAAGATAGGATGTGGTGGTGTGAGTTCATCGAGGCCCTATGCATCCCCGAGGGTGCCACAGGAAATGATTGATTGATTGATTGATTATTATTATTATTATTATTATTATTATTGGTGGTGGTAGGTGGGGGAGCTCACCATCTACTCACTCGATGTAGCGCTGCTTTGGGTGTCTGCCCTTTCCTCTCTTTCTTCCTTCCTCTTCTGTCATTCTTTCCTTCATTCTTTCCTCCTCCTTCTGCCTGTGGTGACTCTACACTGAGTAACAAGCCAAATGGTTTCCTTTACACCAGGAAACCATTTACTACGCTCGGTGGCAACCTTATAACCATATTATGGTGCCTGGTGGTTTGGTGGGTAATTAGGGCGCTCCAATCGGATTGAGCCTGCGTAGGTTTATATCCAAAGGGTGGTTGGGGTTTATTGGTCACGTAATGCCAATCAGGGATGAGTGAGGGTGATCACTTATTATAAATGTCGGGACCAAAATGCCTAGCCCCGGACTTCTGCGCTCCTTGTGGGGAGGCGTGGGGTTGGATGATGGAAGAATGGATGGATTATTATTATTATTATTAGTAGTAGTAGTAGTAGTGGTAGTAGTAGTGGTGGTAGTAGTAGTAGTAGTAGTTGTAGTAGTAGTAGTAGTAGTAATAATAATATTGTTAGAATTATCATTTGTATAAGATGAATGTAAGAAACAAGGAGGAAATCAGCGTTACCCCTTTGAAAACGGCTATCTTCTGTATTTTTCCTAATTCTATACGATTTTTCTTGTGTGACGGAAGCACTAGTGATGTCCAAAGGCTAAAGGTTTGTTAAAGTCTACCAACTCATAAACAACGGTTTGAATTTTATCCAGACGATCAAAGACGCCACAAGAAAATCCACATCATCTAAAGGTTAAAGAAGTAAGAAAATAATATAATCGTGTCAGGTAATGTAAAGGTAGGGAGCGAGGTTGAAGGACGTTAACTAAGAGGCAAGGAGAGAGAGAGAGAGAGAGAGAGAGAGAGAGAGAGAGAGAGAGAGAGAGAGAGAGAGAGAGAGAGAGAGAGAAGTTAACAAGCGAAACACGTAAAGGGCAATGCCTAGTTTCGTGGTAAGCATTTGTGAATCATATAATGACATACTTCAGAAATGAAAGATGGTGATACAAACACTGTTATGATAAAAACAAAAATTATTAAACATAATTATCCTTACTACTTTGTTAATGAAAAGGCAGGGTCAGTGCTGCATTTTTACATCACTGATGTTACACATATACTCGAATATATCATTTCTATTTAACCAATGGCGATGCCATGCTGCGATGTGATCAACCAACCCCTTTCAATCCGAGATGTGGCTGGGCTCTGTCTTGGCCTCCTCACATCATTCCACACCTCAGGGAAGGTAATATCTAATGTCTACATGTACTTCTGATAAACAATAATGCAAAAAATATTTACCCAAGCATGAATTGTTTTATATATATATATATATATATATATATATATATATATATATATATATATATATATATATATATATATATATATATATATATATATATATATATATATATATATATATATATATATATATATATATATATATATATATATATGTATATATATGTATATATATCCCACTGGAGCCCAGTGTCCCGAGTATTGGACAGAACTGGGATTTTTCAAGTCTTTATAAAGTAGGGAACCCCCGGGTAGGGACCTATGAGCTTCGCGACTATGAGCCGATAAGCAGAGGGCAGTACGCTTAGCACCCTCCCAGCGTGATTCCTCGCCCAGCACCCCTGGGATCCAATGGGATATATATATATATATATATATATATATATATATATATATATATATATATATATATATATATATATATATATATATATATATATATGGAGCCTCTGTGGTACAGTGGTAAAGTGTGCGTTTTCGTACACTGAAGAGCGAGGGTTCGCTTCCCGCCAGGGTAATTAACTTTGGTAGCGTTCTTTAGGTCACGTACTGCTTTGGCGGACACATGGGGTGCTGTGGCTGAACCAGTGTCACATACTATAAAGTATGCTTGCTCCCAGTCGGCTTGCACGGGCCGATTACACTTGGTTCACAGACTACACACACATCCAAAGCCACTCCAACACTACATTTACACTTACAAGTGCTTCCCACCCTACTGTACATACAGTCTCTACCAGACAGCTTAAGCCACTTTATTGAGATACATTGGCTGTATCGTCCTCACTTCGGTCGGGATAGGCCGGTCCTGCAGTGGACACTCAAACGGCTGATGAGATGAGATTATATAAATATATATATATATATATATATATATATATATATATATATATATATATATATATATATATATATATATATATAATCATCATCCAATCCTATGTCGCCCCACAGAGGAGCGTAGGAACCCGGGGCTAGGCAAGTTGGTCCTACATTTAAGATGAGAGTGACCAGCCTGACTCATCCCTGAGTGGCATTACATGAACAATCAACCCCTACCATCCCTTGGATATAAACCTTCACTGGCTCAATCCGACTGGAGCGCAATAATTACCCACTAAACCACCAGGCGCCAAAATTTGGTTATATGGTTACCACCCAGCGTAGTAAATGGTTTCCTGGTGTACAAGAAACCATTTGGCTTGTCACTCAGTGTAGAGTCACCCACAGGCAGAAGGAAGAGGAAAGAATGAAGGAAAGAAAGACAGAAGAGGGAGTGTAAAGTTACCCGTAGGCAAAAGGACAAGGAAAGAATGAAGGAAAGGAAGACAGAAGAGGATGGAAAGAAAGAAGGACGGAGGAGAGGAAAGGGCTGACACCCGACAGCAGCACGACATCGAGTGAGTGGATGGTGAGCGCCCCCACCAACCACAAATTTTATATATATATATATATATATATATATATATATATATATATATATATATATAAGAATAAGAATAATAAACCACTGTGCTTTGGTTTTGTTGATTACGAAAAGGCTTTCGACTCAGTGGAGCACATAGGAATTATAAATTCATTGCATGAGCAGGGAGTGGTTAAGAATATTGTATAACTGCTCGAAAACATATATTAAGAGGGAACTGCTACAGTTACATTACATAAGGACTCAGAGAAAATTAAAACTGAGAAGGATGTGCCCCCTACAATTTCACCAAAATTATTTTCAACAAGCCTGGAGAGTATTTTCAGAAAGCTTGACTGGGAAAACATAGGAGTGAACATATATGGAGGCAAGTTAAACCATGTAAGATTTGCAGATGACATTTGTCCTAATCTCAGAAACAGCAGAGACATTGCAAGAAATGTTAAATTACCTGAACAGAGAGAGTCTCAAAGTAGAGCTAAAGATGAACCGGAGTAACACTAATGTTTAATACACAAACATCAAGGAGCGTCATCAGAATAAGCGGAGAAATTCTTGAAGAAGTCGAGGAGTACAACTGCTTGGGAGAAATACTAAAATGATAATGATAGCGAAATAAAAAGACGCATTACGATTGGATGGAAAACTTTCGGTAAACGCAGAGACATTATGAAAAGTAGTTTGCCAGTTTGTATGAAACGAAAAGTATATAACGAATGTATAATTCCAGCTCTGACGTATGGTTGTGAGACCTGGAAGCTGACAAAATCGATACAAAATAAATTAATCCGTTCTCAGAGATCAATGGAAAGGTCAGTGTCGGGAATATCTTTATGAGACAGGAAAAGATCATCTTCGGTGACAGAGCAGACTAAAGTCAAAGATATTATATAAGTTATAAAAGAACAGAAATGGAGGTGGACAGGCTATGTAGGAAGAATAAGGGATAACCGATGGAGCAAGAGGTTGACTGACTGGACAACAAGAGATTGTAAGCGTAGCAGAAAAAGGCCAGACAGGAGGTGGAGAGATGAGATACAGAAGTTTGCAGGGAAAACGTGGCAAAGATTGGCTCAGTCAAGGAATTCGTCGAGAAGGTTGGGGAGGCCTTTGTTCAATAGTGGACTTGTAATGGCTGATGATGATGATGATATATATATATATATATATATATATATATATATATACCTAGGCTGCTTCCCCCAAGGAAAGGGAGGTGGCTGAGACAGGACGACACACTCCCCATTTACTCATCCATTCAAAAACATTCATTTGCATCTTAGCCCCAAAGGGGAGAACGGACAGATCCTCATCGCACCACACCGCACAAGGGTCAACTGCGCATTGCAATCAGTGACATCCGCAGCAGGGCCCGACAGCAGAACTGGTTTACCCCTGCCACATCATAACAGACCCATCCCCTTTCCCGCACCTGACCTGACTAGCTGATCAGACCAAATGCGGGAGAATATCCCCTCAGGGCTATGTCATCACTTATTCATTCACAATTTCTCTCCATTTATTTCTGTCACGCACAGCCACTCTTCCTTGCTCAACAGACATCCCTCTCGCATCCAGCGCTCTCTTCACACTGTCCATCCATCCTATTCGTGGTCTTCCCCTCAGCCTTACACCTCTCACATCAGATCTAGTTATCTTTTTCACCAATTGCTCATTATCCATTCTCTCCATATGCCCAAGCCATCGCAACACCCTCTGCTCAACTCTACCAGCCATCTCCCGAACAACTCCAGTTCTCCTTCGCACTTCATCATTTCGCACGTGATCCATTCGCGTCACTCCACACATACTCCTCAGACACCTCATCTCCATTACATTCAAACTTTTCCTCTCTGCTACACCCATATTCCATGTTTCAGCCCCATATAACGCAGTCGGTACCACAACACCCTCATACAGCCTTCTCTTTACATCCATTCTAAGCGAACGACATTTAAACACTTTTTTCATTCCTCCCAGCACCTTTCCTACTTCATTTATTCTAAACTTCACTTCTGCATCTATTCTTCCATCCACAGCAACATGTGACCCTCGATATTTAAAACAATCTACCTCCTCAAGCAACTCACCATTCAAAACTATATTCATCCTCCTACCATCTATCAACCTCGTACACTTCATCACTTTACTCTCATTCTCATTTATATATATATCTATATCTATATCTATCAATCTATCTATCTATGTACCTATATATATATATATATATATATATATATATATATATATATATATATATATATATATATATATATATATATATATATATATATATATATATTGTTACATGGCCTGTGATTTCATCATCCTTTGTGTAATTCTATCGTGCAGTGTGCTGCATGTTTTATCACGAGCGTGTTCTGCCTCAGTCCCCCTTCTACCGTTATAGTAGAGTAAGTCGTTCTTTCTGTTGTTCAGAGCAGGATTGTCAACTCTTTGTCCCCATGGCTTCATTTGCGTGTCCTTCTTACAAGTTGTATCAAGCTCTGCCGGCCCCTATATAATGAGCTCAGTCTCTGCATCATTGCCACTTAGATCTACTCTTCATTTTACTCACATCTCTGTCCTCCCCTGTACAGTTATTATTATTGTGAGTGCTCAGGAAGTCTCCAACCATCTAGCAGCTGTGTCTAATTTGAGTATAACTGTTGTTGCATTTTTTCTTGTACTGTGTAGTATAAGGTTAATTCTTAGGCCTAGTAAGGTTTTTGTAATTTGTGTAAAGGTTTTTGTTGTCAGCCATCATTAATAATATTTTGTATCTGTAATAATATATCTGGCATTCACTGAGTATTATCTGGTATCTCATTTTAACAGGGCTGACTTAGATAAATTTACTCATGCTAATTTCGTGTTAATAGAGGCTATTGCAGTTAACCATATATTTAACCTGTTTTTGCCATTACATTATCCTTATGAGTCCTGAATGTTTTGTTGTTAGTTTGAGCATTAAACATTACCTTGTAATTTTACCTAACTCTTTTGTTTTGAACCTGGAACTTTGCGGGACAGTTTTCTCTGTTCCGTAACATAAATTTGGCGACCTCATATCAGGATATTCAGGATATTATCATAAGGATATTGCTTGATATTTTGTGACTGTGATTTATTCATGATGTCTACTATTACTACACTTGATGAAGCCAAAGATTCTTTGTCAAATGTGCAAACAGTGTGTGATGTAGAAAACAGAACAAAGAATGAACTTAAGCTTGTTGCTGAACAATTGGGAATTGCAGTTCACTCTCATCATTCTAAAGATCAAATTGTTGGCATGATTAATAAAAGCTTGTTTAATGTAACTCCTCCAAATGAGCAAACGCAGATTGAATTAGCTAAGTTACAGCTAGCCCTGCAGGAGGCTCGTGTGAAGGAAGCTGAATTTCAAGCACGTGCTAAGGAGGCTGAGGTTCAGGCTAAGGAGGCGGAGTCTCAGGCTCATATTCAGGAGGCTGAATTTCAGGCAAATGCTCGTATTCAAGAGGCACAGGTACAGGCTCAGGCACAAATTGAACTTGTTAGGATTCAGGCAGACCATGAGTATCGCATGAAACAAGGTGGAACTGGATCATCTAGCTCTGATGATTTTGATGTGGCTAAAAATGTTAAACTTGTCCCTCCTTTTAATGAATCTGATTTAACCAAGTATTTTCAGTTGTTTGAGAGGGTAGCCACTGGTTTTAATTGGCCAAAAAAGTATTGGCCAGTACTCCTTCAAACTGTTCTCACCGGTAAAGCTCAAGTAACATATGCATCTTTGCCTCAGGATCAATGTGATAATTATGATGTAGTTAAGAGCTTGATTCTTAAGGCCTATGAGCTTGTTCCTGAAGCCTATAAAGTAAAATTTAGGACAACTTATAAGCAAGATAAGCAATCCCATGTTGAGTATGCAAAAATCAAAGATCTGTTAGAGCAGTGGTTAAATTCTAAGAATGTGGATTCTGATTTTGGTAAATTTAAGCAGATGATTTTGCTGGAGGACTTCAAGAGGTGTATTTAAAAAGATATAAGCCTATATCTTGATGAGAGAAGAATAGATAATTTGTCTGATGCTGCAGTTTTAGCTGATGAATATGTTCTCACTCACAAGAGATATTCTAGAGAAAAAAGGAAAGCTAATAGTAAGTACGTTGCCTCTACTCAGAGTATAGGTAACAGGAAAGAGAATAAAGATGATGTTTCTCAGGAAGTAAATACCAGCTTCACCTCTAGATTTCAGAAAAGTAAATGTACTTATTGTAGTAAGCTTGGTCATACTACGGAGAAATGTTTCAGGAGACAGCGTGATGTGAACAAAAAGGAGTCTTTAAATATTCAGTCAATTGGTCTAGTGTCCACCCTTGAGAGTTCCCAGAATTCTTTAACTGAGTTAACTGAACCTGCTTTGAGGGGTAAAATAAATTCTCATGATGGAGCTCCTCTTTTGAGCAGTAACGTGGGTGACACTCTCAAGAGTTCATGTGCTAATTTCCTGTCTGATGGTTTTGTCAGTCCTCTGGACAATAATGACAGGAAATCAGTTAAAATATATCGTGATACAGGTGCATGCCAATCCCTTATGCTGACCAGTGTTCTAGGCTCTAATGTTAATTCCTCTGATGAAACTGTAATCTTACAAGGTGTAGGGAATAATTACTTCTCTGTCCCTCTGTGCAGAGTGAATTTAGAGTCTGGTTTTGTTAATGGTTCCGTTATGGTTGGGTTGGTTGAGACACTCCCAATGTCAGGTGTAACTTTCTTACTTGGAAATGATATTGGTGGAAGTCAAGTGTGTCCAGCTCCTCAGTTGTCTAGTGAGCCAGTGGCTGCGACCCAGGATTGTGATGTCCCTGATGTGTTCCCTGCATGTGCTGTCACTAGGGCTAAGTCTAAAGTTACTGGTGATTTAGAGGATAATGATGATGATGATGTTATCCTAGCTGACACTTTTCTTGCTAATTTGGACCACTCACCAGATGAGGCAGTACCCCGTAGTGTTGATAATTTGTCTCGTCAAGAGTTGGTTGAGTTGCAGGTTGCTGACCCTGAGTTGAAAGGTCTAGCTAACTCTGCTTGCAGTGAGGAAGTCAGCCGGTGCTTCTACTTGTTATTGTATAAAGTCAGGAGTGCTTATGAGGAAGTGGAGACCCCCAACAGCATCAGCCGACTGTGAATGGGAGGTAGTACATCAAGTTGTCATCCCTCGTGTTTGTAGGCAGGATGTCATTAGAGTGGCTCATGATTCCAGTTTGGCAGGACACCTTGGAGTGAGGAAGACTGTGGCACGCATTTTGAAACACTTCTACTGGCCAGGTATCTTCAGGGATGTTTCCTGGTATTGTAAGTCTTGTCACACCTGTCAAGTTGTGAGGAAGTGTAATCAGACCGAAAAGGTTGCACCTCTAGTTCCCATTCCTCCTTTTGAGGCGCCATTCACCCGTGTGTTGGTGGATATTGTGGGCCCTCTTCCTAAGACTTCTTCAGGATTTTCTTATGTGTTGACCCTGATTGATATGGCTACTCGTTATCCTGAAGCCATTCCACTTAGAAATATCTCAGCAAAGAACGTGGTTAAGGAAATGCTAGGGTTCTTCACAAAGTTTGGTCTGCCCAAGGAGGTACAGTCAGACCGGGGAAGTAATTTCATGTCAAATGTTTTCAAGCAGTCTCTGAAAGAGTTGGGCATCACCCAGATCACGTCTTCAGCTTACCATCCCCAGACCCAAGGAGCGTTGGAGAGATATCATCAAACATTCAAATCGATGCTCAAGAAATACTGTTTGGAACATCAGAAAGACTGGGATAAAGGTCTTCCATTCGTTGTGTTTGCTGCAAGAGAATCTCCAAATGAATCACTGGGCTTCTCACCTTTTGAACTACTGTTTGGCCATGAAGTAAGAGGACCCCTTAAGTTACTCAAGGAATGCTGGCTGTCGGAGGAAGATGACATCAACCTGCTGGAGTATGTGATGAAGTTCAAAGAACGGCTGTCCACTGCTTTACAGCTGGAGAGAGAGAATTTAGGAGCTCCTCAGGAGAAGATGAAGACTTGGTATGATAGGAAGTCCAGGTTACGCCACTTTCAGCCAGGAGATCAGGTTTTGATTCTGCTACCAGTGCATGGGCAACCTCTTCAAGCCAAGTTTAGTGGTCCTTATTTCGTGGAGAAGAAACTCAGTGATGTCAACTATGTCATCGCCACACCAGATCGTAGAAAGAACAAGCAACTTTGTCACATCAACATGCTAAAGTTATATCACAGGCGGGACGAAAATAACCCAGTCTGCAATGTAGCTGTTCCTCCCGAGTCTGCAAGTGAAGTTCTCCCATGGAGTATGAGCCTGAGTGATAGTTTGGGGAAGAATCCTGATATCATGAATGATCTCCAAACTAAGCTTTCTCATCTACCTCCCGAGGAAAGGCAGGAGTTTTCGGCATTACTGCAGGAGTACCCGCAAGTGTTCCGTGCCACTCCAGGAAGAACCACTGTGTTGATGAATGATGTCGATGTTGGAGACGCAAAGTCAATTAAACTGCCTCCTTACCGTGTGAACCCAGTGAAAGTTCCTCTCATCTAGAAGGAGCTTGGCTACCTGTTGGACCACAAGATGATTGAGCCCTGTCAGAGCGAGTGGAGTTCTCCTGTCACTCTGGTCCCTAAGCCGGGTGGGTCACAGCGGCTTTGCATCGACTACAGACGTGTTAATCAGATAACCAAAACAGACACTTACCCTCTCCCTCGCGTGGAAGATTGCATAGACAAGATCGGAAAGGCTAGGTACATAAGTAAGTTTGATTTGTTAAAGGGATACTGGCAAGTACCTATGACTGAACGTGCTAGGGAGATCTCATGTTTTGTAACACTAGGAAAGACTTTTGCATGTTCTGTAATGCCATATGGTATGAAGAATGCACCAGCCACATTTCAGAAGCTCATGAATGTTGTAACAGAGGGTTTGGCAGCGTGTGGTGTTTATATTGATGATGTATTAATCTTCAGTGACAACTGGAAAGATCACCTATGCCATGTCAGTAAATTTCTTGAGCGTTTGGTTCATGCTAATCTTGTAGCTAATTTATCAAAGTGTGAGTTTGGTCAAGCTAAAGTTCAGTACCTTGGGTACGTAATTGGTGATGGACATGTTGTACCACCAGGAGCTAAGGTTCAGGTTATAAGTGATCTTCCCAGACCTAAAAGTAGGAAAGAGCTACAAAGATTTTTGGGAATGGTAGGTTATTACAGGAGATTTGTTCTTAACTCTTCTATTCTTGTATCACCACTTACAGACCTACTGAAAAAGGGAGTTAAATTTGTCTGGACCGATAACTGTGAATCCTCTTCCAACAAACTTAAAGCTATCCTATTAAGTCAACCAGTGCTCGCTACTCCAAATTTTGCTAAGCCTTTTAAGATGGCTGTTGATGCAAGTGATACAGGAGCTGGGGCTGTTTTGCTGCAAGAGGATGATCAGGGTATTGAACACCCTGTATCTTATTACAGTAAGAAGTTCACTCCACCTCAAAAGAACTACTCAACTATTGAGAAAGAGCTTTTGGCCTTGATTTTGGGTTTACAGCATTTTTCATTTTATTTGCGTTCTGGTTTTGACCCCATAGTCATTTATACCGATCATAACCCACTGAAATTCTTTAGTAAGTTTAAAGATAAAAATCAGAGATTGACAAGATGGAGTCTACTTCTTCAGGAGTATTCATTAGACATACAACATGTCAAGGGGAAAGAAAATGTTATTGCAGATTGCTTATCTAGACTTTAGACAGATTGTTTTAGAGTAATAAGAAATTTCCTTTGTAAATTTCTTTTTCCTTGTGGGGAGGTGTTACATGGCCTGTGATTTCATCATCCTTTGTGTAATTCTAACGTGCAGTGTGCTGCATGTTTGATCACGAGCGTGTTCTGCCTCAGTCCCCCTTCTACCGTTATAGTAGAGTAAGTCGTTCTTTCTGTTGTTCAGAGCAGGATTGTCAACTCTTTGTCCCCATGGCTTCATTTGCGTGTCCTTCTTACAAGTTGTATCAAGCTCTGCCGGCCCCTATATAATGAGCTCAGTCTCTGCATCATTGTCACTTAGATCTACTCCTCATTTTGCTCACGTCTCTGTCCTCCCCTGTACAGTTATTATTATTGTGAGTGCTCATCAAGTCTCCAACCATCTAGCAGCTGTGTGTAATTTGAGTATAACTGTTGTTGCATTTTTCTTGTACTGTGTAGCATAAGGTTAATTCTTAGGCCTAGTAAGGTTTTTGTAATTTGTGTAAAGGTTTTTGTTGTCAGCCATCATTAATAATATTTTGTATCTGTAATAATATATCTGGCATTCACTGAGTATTATTTGGTATCTCATTTTAACAGGGCTGACTTAGATAAATTTACTCATGCTAATTTCGTGTTAATAGAGGCTATTGCAGTTAACCATATATTTAACCTGTTTTTGCCATTACATTATCCTTATGAGTCCTGAATGTTTTGTTGTTAGTTTGAGCATTAAACTTTAACTTGTAATTTTACCTAACTCTTTTGTTTTGAACCTGGAACTTTGCGGGACAGTTTTCTCTGTTCCATAACAATATATATATATATATATATATATATATATATATATATATATATATATATATATATATATATATATATATATATATATATATATATATATGTATGTATATTACATGGAAAACAATTCTAATGAAAACAAGTGGTCTTGTTTTACATGATTTTGACGTTTATTTTTATTTTTCTTATCAGATAACATGCCAACTGGTCGTGCGAATTCCCCGCGTATTGTCTGTGATTGTGACCGGATAACTGAACTACAGGAGTCCGGGAAGACGTTTCGTCATGTCTCGCAGCAACTCTGTCTACATCAGTCTACAATGTATAAAGAGAGAACCTGTATTTTTTACACAGGTAATTTCTCTGACTACAATGTATAAGTGGATCAAGCTCTGGCAAGAACAAGGGTCGGTGCATACTGAGCCTCGTAGTGGACGACCAAAAACCACAACTCCCGAGCAGAACGAGGCCATTGTGGAGAGCAAACAGGAACGACCGTTGACACAAGCCGTGAAGTTAACACAGGACTTTTACCTGATCTGCAGTGTTTCCACTGTGTGACGACACCTCAACACAACAAATATTAAAAGTTATATGCCGGCTGTAAAGGAAGTGCTATGCCCCGATAACAAAGATGCTCAACTGGGCTTTGCTCTCCAGTACTCGACGGAGAAGGAGGCATTTTGGAACAATGTAGTATATACAGACAAAAAGTGCTTCTAGTCTGTGAAAACAGGGCCTGGGGTGTGCCGGAGGATCAAGAGCACGAGGTATTTAGACAAACCTCATTGGCTAAATAAAAAGTGGACGTGTACAATATCTAAGTCACTCTGGGGTTGGATGTGGGCACATGGACCCGAAGAACTAATTGAAATTGAAGGTAAGTTAACAAGTGATCAATATAATGCAATCCTCGAGGAAGTTCTTTCGCCCTCATGAGAGTGATGGCAATCCAAGCCCCCCAAACTATCCACATTGTGCATGATTGCAACCCAATCCAAATAGCAATATTGTTAGAAATTGGATTCATACACATCCTGGGGTTCTATTCATCGATTGGCCAGCAAAAGGATGTGATATGAATCCCGACAAAAACTTACGGGCTATTATGGTTCAAGAGTGAGATATCAGACAAGAGCGAACTAAAGCTGCCATTGTGCGTCACGCACAGGACGTGTGGGAAGGTATACGTCGGCTCCTAGATATATGCGCCAACCTTGTAAAATTAGTGCCAAACAGAATTCATGAAGTAAGAGATGCACGAGGAGGCTGGTCATCCTATGGAGCCACCAAAAGGAACTATTAATATTACGAATAGAAGGGATATCAGTGTTAAATAGATAAAAACAACAATGAGTTAAACATGGTTTAGTTGACATAATCCATCAAATGTTATTTCTTGGTTAACATGCTACAATTTCAGATTATGTAGCAGGAATCCGATTACATGATATATTGTGCACGTTGCGTGCATATGTATCATGTGTCTACAAAAATATTTATAGATATATATAAGTGCAGTGTGTACAAAATATCTTTTTTATTGCTATTGTGGTTTTCCCAGTGTGACAATGCAGTAATGTAATGTATAAATATTTACACATATAAGCAGGGATACTCTCTGAAGCATGTATCAACTATTTCATGACACTATATAATAAAGTAATATCCTCTTAGCACAGTAACGTCATGTCCTTAAACCACTGACTTCAGAACATGGCTTTAAGAACAGATATGACGACACCCATAGGCTTATTTAATCATATCAGCCGTCCTGTGACCGTGGGGTTACCGCATCACGGCGTGAGTGGCAACAATTCATAATGTCAGTCAACAATTAAATTTTTCTACCACATTTCACTCTCCCGTTTCTTAAGTATGTAATTATATAATTAACAAATTCTTACCACCAAACTGGATATTGCCCTACAGTATACGTACTGTATATCATTTGTTAACTTCTTGTTCTCTCTCTCTCTCTCTCTCTCTCTCTCTCTCTCTCTCTCTCTCTCTCCTTGCCTCTTAGTTTACGTCCTTCAACCTTGCTCCCTACCTTTCCATTACCTGACACGATTAAATTATTTTCTTACTTCCTTAACCTTTAGACGATGGAGATTTTCTAGTGGCGTTTTGATTGTCTAGATCAAATTCAAACCGTTGTTTATGGGTTACTAGACATTATCAAACCTTTAGCCTTTGGACATCACTAGTGTTTCCGTCACACAAGAAAAATCGTATAGAATTAGAAAACATACAGATGTCAGCCATTTTCTAGGGGCTACCTCTGGATTACGTCCTTCTTTCTCTTGCATATCTTATACACAATAATAATAATAATAATAATAACAATAATAATAATAATAATGATAGTAATTGTAATAAAAATAATGAACCCGATATGTGGCATCTACACAGGCTCTCTCCCTTCCCTTTCTTGTTGCCTCTGTCTCCCTTCCAAGTCACGTTGCCTCCCACACCATCCCCGTCTCCTCCTTCTCCCTCACTCATGTGGACGCGTGCTTCGCCCTCTATGGGCTGTGTTTGGAAACATATGCCTGGCAGGGACTGTCGGGGAACTTTTCCTCGTGGGTGTACAGTTGCTCAGAAATATTCGTTCTCTTCCCTAGTCAGCCCACCGACATTTTATGGTAACAGTAGATAGTACACACACATACAAACGCACAAACACTTATCTCTTTGGCGTTCAATATATTTATCAGATAACTACGTCAGTAAGAAAGCAAACATATATTTTACCCAAGACAAAGGTCATCTTTTTCTGTGCACAGCAAAATTATTCATTATCTCCATACTGTTGTCGTCTTATTCCTCCATGGAAACCTGCTACCTCCACACCCTGTTTGTTTAATATCAAATTAAAGGCATAGTCTGTGTTTTGTAGTCCTGATATGCAGTAGAAATCTTTTCCACGAATAGATTCCATTATAGCATTCTTGTTTTTCGCGAAGTTGATTTACTTCAGTATAGCACTCTTGTTTCCTGTCCCTGATTCTGATGCACGAGCAACAGAACCTTATGATTCGTTTTTTTTTTTTTTTTTTTTTTTTAAAGAATTGCACTCAAGGAAAGCTTCGCAACAGTCCTGGGGTTCCCAGTGGGAGTTGAAGGGAGTGGAAGGGCAGGGTATGGTAGGAGACAGTGAGTATTGTATAATCATGGAATTAAAGTTTGTGTGTTTAGTCACATTGCAGCTATACAACACTGCAACACATGACATGTAAGCAATTCACATACGGGTAATATCTTTAACAATAGCATAGTAATCGGAAATTGACTTAGCCTCGCCACTCCTGACGTCATGACTCCGCATAGCACAATCCCTTACAGCCTTAAATAAACTGCAAGCACACACACACACACACACACACACACACACACACACACACACACACACACACACACACACACACACACACACGAGTATGCCAAGGACAATACTGTCTTCGCTCTGTAGCGATATTAATGAATACCTCCATTAATTAATATATTCATCCACTTAAGACTTTGTGTATTTCTATATATATCATCATAATCATCATCATCATCATTATTATTATTATTATTATTAATCTGTGCAGTGCCGACATTGTCCCTGTGACATTGATATTTTCCATTGCTTAACCCTGTATCATTTTACCCGTCAAAGGGAGAAAACGACGTCGGAGTGAAGATTAATGAATACGCCATGGCATATGGAAATGTGGTGGGAATAGAGAAACACAGACTGGTTAGGAATATTTCCTTTGTCGCCAGCTTAACGACAGTTTTGTTTATAGAGATATTAACAGAACGTCAGGACATCAGTGCTTCTCTACATCCCACATAAATCCATAAGACTCTCGGCTAGATGTGACTCCAAACGTATTTCACTCTGTGAGTCTCATCCCATCTACAGTTCACCTCTCTCCATGTATAATCCACGTTATGGAAAGATATAACAAGATATAACGTACCCTTCATATGAAGTTATGCAGAGGCCTTCCATGAGCTAGAGTCGTTTTACTGTAGGTAAGACCCAATTTTACCCTAAAACCCAACATTTAACACACACACACACATCTCTCTCTGTATATATATATATATATATATATATATATATATATATATATATATATATATATATATATATATATATGCAGTGTCCACTGCAGGACCGGCCTATCCCGACCGAAGTGGGGACGATACAGCCAATGTATCTCTTCCAAGTGGCTTAGGTTGTCTGGTAGAGATTGTTTGTAGGGTGAGAAGTGCTTGTAAGTGTAACTGTAGTGTTGGAGTGGCTTTGGATGTGTGTAGTCTGTGAACCAAGTGTAATCGGCCCGCGCAAGCCGACCGAGTGCAAGCATATTTTATAGCATGCGACACTGGTTCAACCACAGCACCCCTTGTGTCCGCCAAGCAGTACGTGGCCAGAAGAACGCTCCCAAAGTTTACTACCCTGGCGGGGTGCGAACCCTCGTTCTTCAGTGTACGAAAACGCACACTTTACCGCTGTACCACAGAGACTCCAATATATATATATATATACTGATACCATGAAATATATATATATATATATATATATATATATATATATATATATATATATATATATATATATATATATATATATATACTGAAACCATGAAATATAATAATGGCTGTTTGATTTGCAACAATAATGAACATATATAGCAAAAAAAAAAAAGTGTAATTTCATGTTTTTATTGCAGCACTTCTAGTCATAACAAGATTTTCAATCAGTTTATATTATCCCCGAAATAAGAAAGCGGAATAATTCTGAAAGTGATTTTTCTTTTTTGATTTCTCTAATGTTAGGAAAGAATAAGATAACTTCTTGTGGCGTGCTTCTAAAGGAAAAATTGTAAAATATTTGCAACTTTAGCGAGACCTTGATGAGCCAAGTATTATCCAGAGAACTATAATGTGCATTACCCTCAGCAGTATCCTAAAGGGCGTCGAGTATCATAGTTTAGGGTTCTTTACTTTAAATTGGAAGCACTTCTGTGCACTAATTGTAATACAGAGACCTCTGTCTACGTATTATCCCATTAACCCATTTGTAAAATGATCCCACAATTACACTTGACTGACAGTAAAAACTATGGTACAGTATTAAGTGACTGGGTAACTATATATCGAAATATTCCCGTTTGTCCTGCCAGAATGAAACAAGATGTTATTGCTATCCTATCATATAAAGTATAGTCAACACATCAAAAATTGAAAAGTAATTCCATCTGCTCAGCTGCCAAAGGAATCTTTGGTCATACAACTCAGTATTTGAGACAAGCACAGCAGTTTGCCTATCGCTGCATGTTCCTTGTGGTTTCTCAGTGTTTTATGACACATGAAATTATTTTATGCAACTTATTTCCCTAAATGAATGTTCGCTTTTTCATGCTCGAAGTCAAAGGAGGAAAAACGATGTTTTACTGAGTGACACTGAACATATTGTCAGACATAAACCTATAGAATTGTTGAATGACAAAATTGATAAGCTTGGCATAGCTATAAATCGTTTTTCAACAATACTTTCTGATAGACATCCGTGTACTCAGTAGTTGGACCCATCACTGGAGAAACACATTCGAAACAAAAGACGTTCTTTTGTGTTACCGTGTGAGATTTGAGCTTTCATTTCTTTCAATTTCTCGAATGCCTACTACAGACAATTCGCAATTGTTTGCGGTGGTTATTCTTATCAACCATATCTGAAAAAGCTGAGATTTACTCCGGGACATTCTTTTTAAACGATGTGTTCAACTTTTGTATGATGGCACATTAAATAAAAAACAAAAAAAACTTTTGGTGTGTCCCTACTTTGTTCATCATCCCAAACACTTTCATTCATACTGGATAAAAATTCGATGACTATTTGATGGTATAATTTAAAAAATAGAACTTCTTATAACATTAAGTCCCTGTAGAAACTTATTATAAAGAGAATTTATTACAAGTGCAGTTTTGAAGAGTAGTATAATGGCTACTGACAACGAAGGAAATAACATTACACCGGCCCATCATTTTCACCTTCCAGGAAAGATGAAATAATACAATTCAGTGCAGGACAAACGGGAATATTTTCTAAATACAGTTACCCCATCACGTAATACTGTATCACAGTTTCTATTGTAAGTCGAGCTATGCGAGCTGTGGATCTTAAATTGCGGGATCTATTTACAAATGGGACCCTGGGAAAATACGTAGACAGAGGTCTCTGTATTATAATTAGTGCATAAAAGTGCTTCCATTTTAGAGTAAAGAACCCTAAACTAGGATACTCAGACGCCCTTTAGGATACTGTTTAGGGTAATGCACATTATTATTCTCTGGATAATGCTTGGCTAATCAAGGTCTCACTAAAGTTGCAAATATTTTACAATTCTTCCTCTATAAGTACACTACAAGAAGTTATCTTATTCTTTCCTATCATCTGAGAACTGAAAAAAGAAAAATCACCTTAAGAACTATTCTGCTTTCTTATTTCGGGGATAATATGTACTGACTGGAAATCTTGATATGACTAGAAGTGCTGCAATAAAAACATGAAGCTACACTATTTTTTTTTTACTCTAAATGTTCAGTATTGTAACAAATCAAGTAGCCATTATTATATTTCAAGGTTTCAGTATATATATATATATATATATATATATATATATATATATATATATATATATATATATATATATATATATATATATATATATATATATATTGTTACGGAACAGCGAAAGATAATGTACACTTTAAGTGAGAATACTAAAAATCACTACTGTCCCGTAAAGTTCCAGGTTCAAAACAAAAGAGTTAGGTAAAATTACAAGTTAAAGTTTAATGCTCAAACTAACAACAAAACATTCAGGACTCATAAGCATAATGTAATGGCAAAAAACAGGTTAAATATATGGTTAACTGCAATAGCCTCTATTAACATGAAATTATTAAGAGTAAATTTATCTACGTCAGCCCTGATAAAATGAAAATACACTGGGTAATGCTCAGTTAATGCAAGATAAATTATTACAGATACAAAATATTATCAAAAATGACTGACAAAAAGAACCTTTACATAAATCACAAAAAAAACTCACTAGGCCTACAAATCAACACCTTATGCTATACAGTACAAGGAAAAAATGCAATAACAGTTATACTCAAATTACACAGCTGCTAGATGGTTGGAGACTTCCGGAGCACTCACAACAATAACTGTACAGGGGAGGACAGAGATGTGAACAAAATGAGGAGTAGATCTAAGTGGTAATGATGCAGAGACTGAGCTCATTATATAGGGGCCAGCAGAGCTTGATACAACTTGTAAGAAGGACGCGCAAATGAAGCCATGGGGACAAAGAGTTGACAATCCCGCTCTGAACAACAGAAAGGACGACTTACTCTACTATAACGGTAGAAGGGGGGGACTGAGGCAGAACACGCTCGTGATCAAACATGCAGCATACTGTGCGTTAAAATTACACAAAGGATGATGAAATCATAGGCTATGTAACACCTCCCCACAAAGAAAAAGAAATTTACAAAGGAAATTTCTTATTACTCTAAAACAATCTGTATATGGCATTACAGAACATGCAAAAGTCTTTCCTAGTGTTACAAAACATGAGATCTCCCTAGCACGTTCAGTCATAGGTACTTGCCAGTATCCCTTTAACAAATCAAACTTACTTATGTACCTAGCCTTTCCGATCTTGTCTATGCAATCTTCCACACGAGGGAGAGGGTAAGTGTCTGTTTTGGTTATCTGATTAACACGTCTGTAGTCGATGCAAAGCCGCTGTGACCCACCCGGCTTAGGGACCAGAGTGACAGGAGAACTCCACTCGCTCTGACAGGGCTCAATCATCTTGTGGTCCAACAGGTAGCCAAGCTCCTTCTGGATGAGAGGAACTTTCACTGGGTTCACACGGTGAGGAGGCAGTTTAATTGGCTTTGCGTCTCCAACATCGACATCATGCATCAACACAGTGGTTCTTCCTGGAGTGGCACGGAACACTTGCGGGTACTCCTGCAGTAATGCCGAAAACTCCTGCCTTTCCTCGGGAGGTAGATGAGAAAGCTTAGTCTGGAGATCATTCATGATATCAGGATTCTTCCCCAAACTATCACTCAGGCTCATACTCCATGGGAGAACTTCACTTGCAGACTCGGGAGGAACAGCTACATTGCAGACTGGGTTATTTTCGTCCCGCCTGTGATATAACTTTAGCATGTTGATGTGACAAAGTTGCTTGTTCTTTCTACGATCTGGTGTGGCGATGACATAGTTGACATCACTGAGTTTCTTCTTCACGAAATAAGGACCACTAAACTTGGCTTGAAGAGGTTGCCCATGAAGTGGTAGCAGAATCAAAACCTGATCTCCTGGCTGAAAGTGGCGTAACCTGGACTTCTTATCATACCAAGTCTTCATCTTCTCCTGAGCAGCTTCTAAATTCTCTCTCGCCAACTGTAAAGCAGTGGACAGCCGTTCTTTGAACTTCATCACATACTCCAGCAGGTTGACGTCATCTTCCTCCGACAGCCAGCATTCCTTGAGTAACTTAAGGGGTCCTCTTACTTCATGGCCAAACGGTAGTTCAAAAGGTGAGAAGCCCAGTGATTCATTTGGAGATTCTCTTGCAGCAAATACAACGAATGGAAGACCTTTATCCCAGTCTTTCTGATGTTCCAAACAGTATTTCTTGAGCATCGATTTGAGTGTTTGATGATATCTCTCCAACGCTTCTTGGGTCTGGGGATGGTAAGCTGAAGACGTGATCTGGGTGATGCCCAACTCTTTCAGAGACTGCTTGAAAACATTTGACATGAAATTACTTCCCCGGTCTGACTGTACCTCCTTGGGCAGACCAAACTTTGTGAAGAACCCTAGCATTTCCTTAACCACGTTCTTTGCTGAGATATTTCTAAGTGGAATGGCTTCAGGATAACGAGTAGCCATATCAAGCAGGGTCAACACATAAGAAAATCCTGAAGAAGTCTTAGGAAGAGGGCCCACAATATCCACCAACACACGGGTGAAAGGCGCCTCAAAAGAAGGAATGGGAACTAGAGGTGCAACCTTTTCGGTCTGATTACACTTCCCCACAACTTGACAGGTGTGACAAGACTTACAATACCAGGAAACATCTCTGAAGATACCTGGCCAGTAGAAGTGTTTCAAAATGCGTGCCACAGTCTTCCTCACTCCAAGGTGTCCTGCCAAACTGGAATCATGAGCCACTCTAATGATATCCTGCCTACAAACACGAGGGATGACAACTTGATGTACAACCTCCCATTCACAGTCGGCTGATGCTGTTGGGGGTCTCCACTTCCTCATAAGCACTCCTGACTTTATATAATAACAAGTAAAAGCACCGGCTGACTCTTCCTCACTGCAAGCAGAGTTAGCTAGACCTTTCAACTCAGGGTCAGCAACCTGCAACTCAACCAACTCTTGACGAGACAAATTATCAACACTACGGTGTACTGCCTCATCTGGTGAGTGGTCCAAATTAGCAAGAAAAGTGTCAGCTAGGATAACATCATCATCATCATTATCCTCTAAATCACCAGTAACTTTAGACTTAGCCCTAGTGACAGCACATGCAGGGAACACATCAGGGACATTGCAATCCCGGGTCACAGCCACTGGCTCACTAGACAACTGAGGAGCTGGACACACTTGACTTCCACCAATATCATTTCCAAGTAAGAAAGTTACACCTGACATTGGGAGTGTCTCAACCAACCCAACCATAACGGAACCATTAACAAAACCAGACTCTAAATTCACTCTGCACAGAGGGACAGAGAAGTAATTATTCCCTACACCTTGTAAGATTACAGTTTCATCAGAGGAATTAACATTAGAGCCTAGAACACTGGTCAGCATAAGGGATTGGCAAGCACCTGTATCACGATATATTTTAACTGATTTCCTGTCATTACTGTCCAGAAGACTGACAAAACCATCAGACAGGAAATTAGCACATGAACTCTTGAGAATGTCACCCACGTTACTGCTCAAAAGAGGAGGTCCATCATGAGAACTTAAGTTACCCCTCAAAGCAGGTTCAGTTAACTCAGTTATAGAATTCTAGGAACTCTCAAGAGTGGACACTAGACCAATTGACTGAATATTTAAAGACTCCTTTTTGTTCACATCACGCTGTCTCCTGAAACATCTCTCCGTAGTATGACCAAGCTTACTACAATAAGTACATTTACTTTTCTGAAATCTAGAGGTGAAGCTGGTATTTACTTCCTGAGAAACATCATCTTTATTCTCCTTCCTGTTACCTGTACTCTGAGTAGAGGCAACATACTTACTCTCAGCTTTCCCTTTTTCTTTAGAATATCTCTTGTGAGTGAGGACATATTCATCAGCTAAAACTGCAGCATCAGACAAATTATCTATTCTTTTCTCATCAAGATATAGGCTTACATCTTTACTAATACACCTTTTGAAGTCCTCCAGCAAAATCATCTGCTTAATTTTGTCAAAATCATAATCCACATTCTTAGAATTTAACCACTGCTCTAACAGATCTTCATTGATTTTTGCATACTCAACATGGGATTGCTTATCTTGCTTGTAAGTTGTCCTAAATTTTACTCTATAGGCTTCAGGAACAAGCTCATAGGCCTTAAGAATCAAGCTCTTAACTACATCATAATTATCACATTCATCCTGAGGCAAAGATGCATATGTTACTTGAGCTTTACCGGTGAGAACAGTTTGAAGGAGTACTGGCCAATACCTTTTGGGCCAATTAAAACCTGTAGCTACCCTCTCAAACAACTGAAAATACTTTGTTAAATCAGATTCATTAAAAGGAGGGACAAGTTTAACATTTTTAGCCACATCAAAATCATCAGAGCTAGATGATCCAGTTCCACCTTGTTTCATGCGATACTCATGGTCTGCCTGAATCCTGGCAAGTTCAACTTGTGCGTGTATCTGTGCCTCCTGAATACGAGCCTCCGCCTCCTTAGCACGAGACTCCTGCAGGGCTAGCTGTAACTTAGCTAATTCAATCTGCGTTTGCTCATTTGGAGGAGTTACATTAAACAAGCTTTCATTAATCATGTCAACAATTTGATCTTTAGAATGATGAGAGCGAACAGCAATTCCCAATTGTTGAGCAACAAGCTTAAGTTCATTCTTTGTTCTGTTTTCTACATCACACACTGTTTGCACATTTGACAAAAAATCTTTGGCTTCATCAAGTGTAGTAATAGTAGACATCATGAATAAGTAACAGTCACAAAATATCAAGCAATATCCTTATGATAATATCCTGAATATCCTGATATGAGGTCGCCAAATTTATGTTACGGAACAGCGAAAGATAATGTACACTGTGAGAATACTAAAAATCACTACTGTCCCGTAAAGTTCCAGGTTCAAAACAAAAGAGTTAGGTAAAATTACAAGTTAAAGTTTAATGCTCAAACTAACAACAAAACATTCAGGACTCATAAGGATAATGTAATGGCAAAAAACAGGTTAAATATATGGTTAACTGCAATAGCCTCTTTTAACACGAAATTAGCAAGAGTAAATTTATCTAAGTCAGCCCTGATAAAATGAAAATACACTGGGTAATGCTCAGTTAATGCAAGATAAATTACTACAGATACAAAATAATATCAAAAATGACTGATAAAAAGAACCTTTACATAAATCACAAAAAAACCTCACTAGGCCTACAAATCAACACTTTATGCTATACAGTACAAGGAAAAAATGCAACAACAGTTATACTCAAATTACACAGCTGCTAGATGGTTGGAGACTTCCGGAGCACTCACAACAATAACTGTACAGGGGAGGACAGAGATGTAAACAAAATGAGGAGTAGATCTAAGTGGCAATGATGCAGAGACTGATCTCATTATATAGGGGCCAGCAGAGCTTGATACAACTTGTAAGAAGAACGCGCAAATGAAGCCATGGGGACAAAGAGTTGACAATCCCGCTCTGAACAACAGAAAGGACGACTTACTCTACTATAACGGTAGAAGGGGGGGACTGAGGCAGAACATGCTCGTGATCAAACATGCAGCATACTGTGCGTTAAAATTACACAAAGGATGATGAAATCATAGGCTATGTAACAATATATATATATATATATATATATATATATATATATATATATATATATATATATATATATATATATATATATGTGTGTGTGTGTGTGTGTGTGTGTTAAATGTTAGGTTTTAGGGTAAAATTGAGTCTTACCTACTGTAAAACGACTCTAGCTCAAGGAAGGCCCGAGCATAGCTTCTTATGAAGGGTACGTTATTTCTTGTTATACGTTCCCATAACCTGGATTGTACATGCAAAAAGGTGAACTGGAGATGGGATGAGACTCACACAGTGAAATACGTTTGGAATCACCCCTAGCAGAGAGTATTATGGAATTATGTTGGTAAAGTATTTGAAATTTTACTTAATAAATACGTAGTTACATATGTTGAATCCAACAACTTACTTAGTGATAGACAACATGGTTTTCGCCACGATAGATCCAGCACTGACATACTCAATCTCCTGACTCATACCATCCATCAATCAATTGACCTATATGGAGAAACTCATGCAGTAGCCCTTGATATTTCTAAAGCTTTCGACAGAGTATGGCATCGTTCCCTGTAGTATAAACTCCCTTGCTTTGGACTAACGTCTTTTGTTCCTCTGCTTTCCTCAACCTCACCGACAGAAAAATAAGAGTAAAAGTAAATGATGTATATTCCAATTTCTACTCAACGCCAGCGCGCCACAGGTGTCAGTTCTGACGCCCACCCCGTTCCTGGGTCATATTTATGATCTCATATCTGTCACTCACAATTCCATCCATTCATATGCAGATGACTCAACACTTAATAGTTCATTCACACTTAAACACTCATTTACAAAGTCTAATACTCATATCTCTAATTCTCAACTCAGTACAGCCATCTCCATAAATCAAAACTTCTCTACGCTCAATGAATGGGGACAAAACAACCTTGTCCCATTTAATGCTGGTAAAACCAAATATATATACAATGTTCTAAAAGACAGATATTACCTTCAATGCTACTAATATTCCTATCTCCAAATGTATTGAAATTCTCCATGTCTCACTTAACAATATCCTCAGCTGGACCTCTCATGTTAGATCACATGCTTAAACTGTCTCAAAGAAACTTGGATTGTTGTACTGAGTTTGTAGCTTCTTCACTAACGAGCAGTTAGCTATAAGTTAAAAGCCATGTACGCTCTCTGCTTGAATATTTCTCACCCTTGTGGAATGGATGTGGAGAGGTTGCATTAAAACAACTAGACAAAATTCAGAACAAAGCTGGTGGAATTATTAATAACCCATCTATTATAAATGAACTACCTCCCCTACAAGTAAGAAGGAATGTTGCCTCCCCTGCCTTATTTTATAGATATTTTTATGGCAAATGCTCAGACGAAATGGCGTCCATTGTGCCACCTCTCCATGCCTTCCCTCGTGGTACACGGGCATCTGGCAGCACTCATGACTGGAATGTCACTCAGCCATGGTGCAGAACTTCTGTCTGTCAGAATTCCTTTATTCCCCGAACTGCATCTCACTGGGACTGGCGTCCCTAGAGTTGTTTCTCCCTAAACTTCAACCAACAGCTGTTCGAGTCCAACTGTTACAGATATTTATGAATGGAGGACGCCAGTAATCTGGTGTATGGATTATTTTTTTTTTATTCATCTGATTTTCCTTCCTGTTATTTTACAAAAATGTAGAGAAGTACTGGTGTCCTGACGTTCTGTTATTATGTCTATGAACAAAACTGTCGTTAAGCTGGCGACAAAGGAAATATTCCTAACCAGTCTGTGTTTCTCTATTCTCACCACATTTCCATATGCCATGGCGTATTCATTAATCTTCACTCCGACGTCGTTTTCTCCCTGGGACGGGTAAAATGATACAGGGTTAAGCAGTGGAAAATATCAATGTCACAGGGACGATGTCGGCACTGCACAGATTAATAATAATAATAATAATAATAATAATAATAATAATAATAATAATAATAATAATAATAATAATCTATCTATCTATCAATAGCCCGACGCCTTAATCTCGCAAAGGGTGGCCGCAGACAAAACGCCTCCAAGTCGCTTTGTCACCCACCATTTGACTACCCTCCTCCCAACTCACCCCCCCTCCCTCATATACCTCTCAACTCCATCCCTCCACCTCATCCTCAGTCTACCCCTCCCTCTCCCTCCCTCTACCTCACCTACATACACCCTCTTAGTCAGTCTTTCATTCTCCATTCTCTCCACATGTCCAAACCACCTCAATGTATTTCTCCTAATCTTCTTAACCACATCCACATCCACCCCACAACGTTCCTTCACTTATTCATTCGTCAACCTGTCCCTTCATGTCACTCCACATGCTCCTCTCAAGTAACTCATTTCCACTGCTCTCACTCTTGACTTGTTCCCCTCTTGCAAGGTCCACGCCTCGCTTCCATACGTCAGGGTAGGGATCACAATACTATTATGCAGTGACTTCTTAACTTCCATACTCACCTCCCTATTTCTCATCACTACTTTCAGTGAACCAACAACTTTCCTTCCCTGCTGTACCCTTTCACGCTTTCCATCCCCCAGAGTTCCATCCTTACTCATCACACTACCCAAGTACTTGAATGCAATCACACTCTCCATATCCTCACCATCCAACCTCACTGTACATTCTGTGACTTCATTCCTCTCAAACACCATAACTTTACTTTTGTTTACACTAACTTTTAGCTTCCTCCTCCTACACACTGTCCCAAATTCATTCACTAAACCTTGCAACCCCCATTCATCTTTACTCAACAATACTGTATCATCAGCAAACAGCAACACCGGAATCTTCCAAATCTCACCCTCATTCATTAGAGCCATCCCCACATCCACTGCCCTACTTTGCACCTCCTTTACAACCCCATCCATGTATATATTAAACAGCCATGGAGACATCACACAACCCTGTTTCAGTCCCACATTGAGATCAAAGAACTCACTCAGCTCACCATCCACTCGCACTGTAGCCCTAGCTCCTTCGTTCATACTCTTCGCAGCACTCAACAATTTCCCCTCCACCCCATATTATACTCTTAATACCTTCCACATACCTTGCCTATCTATTCTGTCATAAGCTTTCTCCAAATCCATGAAGGCAGCATACACTTTCTTTCCCTTCTATAGATACTTCTCCACTAAACATCTTAGAACAAATATGTGATCTACACACCCTTTTCCCTTCCTAAATCCTCCTTGTTCTTCTCCAACTAGCTCCTCTGTCATATGCCTAACCCTATGAATGAGTAATAATAATAATAATAATAATAATAATAATAATAACAATAAATAATGATGATGATGATGATGATGATAATGATTATGATGATGATATATGTAGAAATACACAAAGTCTTAAGTTGATGAATATATTAATTAATGGAGGTATTCATTAATATCGCTACAAAGCGAAGACAGTATTGTCCTTGGCATACTCGTGTGTGTGTGTGTGTGTGTGTGTGTGTGTGTGTGTGTGTGTGTGTGCTTGCAGTTTATTTAACGCTGTAATGGATTGTGCTATGCGGCGTCATGACGTCAGGAGTGACGAGGCTAAGTCAATTTCCGATTACTATGCTATTGTTAAAGATATTACCCGTATGTTAATTGCTTACATGTCATGTGTTGCAGTGTTGTATAGCTGCAATGTGACTAAACACACAAACTTTAATTCCATGATTATACAATACTCACCGTCTCCTACCATACCCTGCCCTTCCACTCCCTTCAACTCCCACTGGGAACCCCAGGACTGTTCCGAAGCTTTTCTTGAATGCAATTCCTGAAAAAAAAAAAAAAACGAATCATAAGGTTCTGTTGCTCGTGCATCAGAATCAGGGACAGGAAACAAGAATGCTATACTGAGGTAAATGGAATAAATAATGGAATAAATTAACTATTCGTGGAAAATATTTCTACTGCATATCAGGACTACAAAACACAGACTATGCCTTTAATTTGATACTAAACAAACAGGGTGTGGAGGTAGCAGGTTTCCATGGAGGAATATGACGACAACAGTATGGAGATAATGAATAATTTTGCTGTGTATAGAGAAAGATAATCTTTGTGCAGTGATATATCTTGGGTAAAATATATGTTTGACTTTCTTACTGACGTAGTTATCCGATAAATATAATGAACGCCGAAGAGATAAGTGTTTGTGCGTTTGTATGTGTGTGTACTATCTACTGTTACCATAAAATGTCGGTGGGTTGACTAGGGAAGGGAACGAATTATTCTGACGAACTGTACAGTACATCACCTCGCACCAGTCCAAGCTGAACGGTGTTTGTCATCGTTCAGACCCTCCCCTGGTTTATTTAAGTCTTCGGGTATGACTTCTTTCTTCTCAAATGGTGAAGCATTACCTCCTAGCAATGCGTTGCGCACTAATATTACAATTCGGCTGACGATTCCCACATATATACCACTAGTCTTAGAACTGAGCTCAGGGGAACTTCACTTGTAATAATATGTTCAGATTTTCGGAGGAATCACAAATGACTGCCAGTCTCTGGCACCGGCCAGTCAACTAACTTTTAAGCTATTTAGGTAGTTCTTCTCGAATTCTCAGTGTACAAGTTTTCTCTATCAAATTTCGATGATGACAGCCAGGAGACAGAGTTGAACAGATGAGGGTCGGGGATGGGGGAAAAGAGATGGAATGGGGAATGAAAAAAAGAGAAGAAGGGTGAGAAGGAGAGCGAAGAAACAAGAAGAAGAAGGAGAATGGGGAAGGGCGGGGTGGGGGTGAGAAAGAGGTATGAGGATGAGTTATAAATTAATCCCCACGCAAAACAAGCGGCCAAGTAAAGCATGCAGGAAGCTGTGTTTTGATGCTATTCACCTGTTTACGGTCCCCCAAATTATAACCCCGCCTAATATACATATAATCGCGCCAGCTATCGCACTCCTTACTCACACACACTCATGCCAATATCCCCACAAACACTAATACCCGATACGCACACCCACACGCATATCCACACCCATACTTATAACCGAATCCACACTCACGTTCAGATCCACATCCACATTCACACCCTCATCCACTCATATCTACACCCATATCCATAACCACATCCGCACTCATAACCACTTGGACATCCACGCTCTAATACACAAACACACTCATTCACCTACACCCACACCCATATGCACAAAAAATTGCTCATCCACACTGACATTCACGTCCACACTCGCATGCACACCCAAAATCAAACCCACACCCACAACTATACCAATATCCATACCCACACCTATACCAACACCAACACATACATTCACACCAACACTCACACCCACACACCCACACATACGAGTATACCATCACCTATACTCATTCCAACACTCAAACACACAACCACACTCACTTGCACACTCAATCTCATTCCCACACCCAAACTCATACTCATTATTACATTCACACCATCATTCACAACCACACCTATACTCACACCCACACCCACAACTACACTCATGTCCACGCCATACTACACCCCCAGCCACATTGACATCCACACCACACTCACGAGTACGCCCAGTGGAGATGGGTGTTTTACGACGGGCCGTGTTGGCGGTTGGATGAAACTTCTTTCGAAAGCTGGATGTAGGGAGGAGGGGTAGACAACGGATGGGGTGAATGGAAACGACTGGGAAGAGATAGGAGGAGAAGGGGTGCGTTGTGATGCAGGACAGGGTTAATACACCCTGTTAAAACGGGTCTTTCAAGTTAGCTACCTATGGTGTGGTGATGGTTTAATTAAAATATATCCAAACACTACAAGAAGAGTCAAAGAAAGCAAGCAGGTGTCGTTCTTGTATACACGGTGTTTCACGACGGAGTCACGTCGTCATCATTCTAAAACGGTTAAATTAACGTGGCTATAAGTATGAAATGCATTAACCCCTTCATGTCGATGAAAATGTTTTATTTTATTCTGACTACCACCAAATTATTGAATTTAACTTCGGAAGAAACAGTTAAATTGAAGTCTGTCATGAAGGTTTTATATAATTACACCAGCTCAGAAAAACTCAAGCTGAGTAATGTTGTCTGCTGATAGTAAGAAAACAATATAATACATCATCGGTCTGAATGGATTCATTGACTCGCACGTAAATGGCGCTGGAATACAGCCAAGAGAAAAAAATGATGGAGAGAGAGAGAGAGAGAGAGAGAGATCAAAGCCATTATTAAACCAAACTCTTACTGTTCAGGGGACAATAACTGAACGCACACCTGCTCCTTCATCCCCTCCATTATTACCTCTCTCAGTCATCCAGTTCGCTCTTTCTACAGTCTTGCTTATCACCATTCCTGTTATTACGCAGAACCTCCTTCGTCACCGGTTTTCGGACATTTCTCTCCCTCACAATACATTTCTTTATCTTACCCAATATTCAGTCGCTTTGGATTTTTTTTTTTCTTTGTTTCAACCTAGTTTTTTACTTCTTGATTTTCGTTTCCTCCCTCTTTGGTAATATATTCATTACTCTCTCTCTCTCTCTCTCTCTCTGCATCTCCTCGTATATTCTCTGCTCTCTTTTTCTACTCGTATGACCTCTCTCTCACTTAACCTTCACCCCACTCTGAACTTCCTTTCCATATTGTTTTTCCATTCACCTCCTG
>NC_137037.1:28873719-29191219 GCF_032717465.1 Coenobita brevimanus
ACATGTGTGTGAATAGTCTGAATCATTTAGGTAGAACAGAGCAAGTTCTGGGGAACAATGTTTTCCTAAACAATTGGAGGAATTCCATCTGGACCTGAAGCTTTGTTGGTTGGTAAACTGTCTCGGATGGATTTCATGTATCTAGTCTGTATTTTAAGTGGATAATTTTCTGGAGAGTCAAGTTCTAGTACAGGGACATTCTTACTGACTTCGTCTAAGGTTGAATTTTTGGCAAATGCACTTGAAAGGGTGTTCGCTTTTCCACGTGGGTTATTTATAGTGTTTCCACCTAAAGAGTTCAGTAGGGGAGTGGGTGATGACTTGTTAAATTTATTACTGAAATACTGTAGGTGAGAGATGACCAGAATATTAAATTGTCATTAATAGTTTGAATGTGTGATTGTGAAGAAGGTTTGGTTTAGCGATATTCATTATTGTTTTTGCATGGTTTCTAGCAATTTTAAATCAATTTAGATAATTTGCTGTGTTTTAAGTAAAAGTTTTGTGCTAAGGACTTTTGGGTCGTTGCTCTGGCACAATTGATGTCAAACACTTTTGGGGACTCTGATCATTTGGGAAATTGTTGGCTGGGTATGACCAATTCCATACCAGCCTATAATAAGTTGTTAATGTGGGACTGGGTACAACTGATGTCAGCAGAGAAGAAAGACTGCCATGGAATATCAGCAAGATAATTTATAAATCCATTCCAGTCTGCACTGTTAAAGTGCCATCTGGTCACTCTGGTTTAGAACAGACGAATGAGCCTTGGATGAGATTGTGGTCAGAGAATCCAGTTGGTGATATGACCTCCATCCTGTACTGAATGGGTTATTTGTCAGGAATAGGTCCAAGAGATAGGCACCGTGGTCAGGATTACCTGGTATTCCGTTTTCTTGTTTTATGCCAACTGTGTGAGATTAAACAACTCTGCAAATAGCTCGTATTCTAGACTAGTATCGTCAGTCCTGACAGAATGCAATAACCTTTCTACATGATGGACGTAAAGTTCACCCAAAGAGTAATTTCAATGGTCAAAGTGAGGTTAAGGTTGGTCACGTGTGTGGATATGGAGTCAAATACGCTGGGCTTGGAAAAAGCACTGAGGGAAAGATAAACTATACATAGATATGTGGTAACATTTAGGTAATTAGGTCTGTGTAAAGAGTAATCAAAGTTAGTTGAAGTCAAGTTCAAGATAGAGTCAACTGCATATTCAGACTTGATATAACAACAGGTGCCATTTTTGTTATGGAAGTTTGTGGGGAGATGGTAATCAGGAAAATTAAATAGGTATATGTCATTACAGGGAGAAATTTGTGTTTCTGTGCGGAACAGGACTAGTTGGGATACAGACTGGAGGAAAAGTGAACAGAATTAGGATTGATACTAAGACCATGGACGTTAGTTAAATGTAATGTCGACCCCGCACTTCTCTGCTCAAGAGCATGAACTGTGTTTTCACTAACCGGCTGATGGTACACTCGGCAAGATTTCCGACTGGACTACTTGGTTACGGGATTTGGCTAACGTGGCAACAGTGTGCGCCCGTGTGTGTGTGTGTGTGTGTGTGTGTGTGTGTGTGTGTGTGTGTGTGTGTGTGTGTGTGTGTGTGTGTGTGTGTGTGTGTGTGTGTGTGTGTGTGTGTGTGTGTACATGCCCGACAATTTTTCGAATCGCTAAGCTTCATTCTCCGAATCTTATTATGTGGCCATTGTACAGTATTATGCTATGATATAGGCTAATAAATACTATGTGATTGGGATAATGGGATGTGCATATACTACAGTATTTGTAGTCTGAGTTATATAAAATAAATCTCTTGCCTTGTAGCGTGAACCACGATACAGGTTGAGTTGTGGTTCAGAAAGAGAGGGCAAGTTCACCCAGAAATGGCACGATGTAGGGGGAAGGGGGGAGTATGGGAGTGAGCGGCCAAAAGTTATATATTCTTAGTCATTACGGTATACTTATTAAGGTGTCAATGATATCCTGTATCCTAAATAGTAATAAACATATTTATTTTTTATGTTTATGTAGACCCAATTACACATTATTATACCCCCTCCTTCGTTAACGGAAAACATGCAGCCTGCTCCACCGCCTCGACACTCTCTCTCTCTCTCTCTCTCAAACTCCTCACTCCTCAGCTGGCTATCAGTACACACACACACACACACACACACACACACACACACACACACACACACACACACACACACATTATCAGTTTGTGTTAATGAGTAATGACGTTGCATTCAGTGTTTACCTACAGTTTAATACTGTGTCAAACTACAAGTGCAATACTTATAACCACCTCACATAACGGATTACGTTAACCAGTAATCAATACTTGTTTGCATAGTTTATGTTTCAGTAACAGTCATGGGGTAGCCATACCCACAGTGATATTTTCGTTAATGTTAAAGGTAATCATGTGTTCAGTGGCGGATACCATTTAGAGGGGAGGTGGCCGCTGACACCTCCAATCTTCATAGCTACGGTAGTGCGTTGTAGTGCCACTGTAGAGGTTCCTGTTCCTCCAGTTAGCCTATGTCAATAATTAAAGTTAACATACTGATGAACAGTCATTTGCTTATGAAAAATACAAACAACCTATATGGAACTTTGAAAATACATTTATGAAGCATATTGTGGGAGCTTTCGAGCTCTCATGCACCAGTCACAGTCTTGGTCCTTTGTTTCAGTATTGCCAGCCTGACAGTGTGCAGTGTTAATGAACATGCTATAAAGGTTAGTTCTATATGCTTATTTGCATTTGGAACATCAGAATTCATAGCAGGATTTCATTCATTACACAGAACCCCATTCAGTACGTGTGTGTGTGCGTGTGGGTGTGAGACAATACCTGTGGTGGGGGGTTGGAGGAGTATAGTGGGTATGAAATGTGTGTCCTAATGGTAATATGGGTGTGTGCATACGTGGCTAAGGACGTCCAAGACTGATATGTAATCTTTCACTTTAACACTTGATGACACACACCTCAGTATTTATTAGGGTTCTGTTCATAAGTTTGTAGCATGTTACATTATTGTATTTTTATGATTATGTTTTTGGGGGTGAAACCTGAAACACCATATAAAGATAAACACTGAAATATTTAAAAAAGGCATTATTATGGCAAAATACATAAATAACAATATTTCAGGGAGAAATATGACCGTATTATAGAACCTATTTAAATACGTTGTAGGTGCGGCGTTTCTTAAGCTTAGATTTCGGATTTCCTTTGATCAGTATGTTACGTTATACTGTAGCTTTGAGTTAATATGTTATATATTGTATTATAAGTGATGTCATGGTGGACGTTAACTTAGAACTACTGTACATCGAACAGACAGCAATTGTTAGTAGTTTACCGGTATTTGTTATTGATCACACACTAACCCACTTATTCCTGAGTAATTTTTTAAAATCTTTATTAACTGGAAAACAGCACCTTAGGTATGTCAACAGGTGGGAAGATATCTAGCGAGTTGGCAAAATGTCTGGAGAGTTGTGATTGTGCCAATCAAGATAGCATCATATTTTAATGGATAAAACCTGCTATTGTAACAGGAAAGTGGCGTTAAGACATGCACAAAAAAGTCACTAATTCCTGTATAAGTACTCTGTAATAAAAATCATGTCAGTGACCAAAATAATATAAGACTGTGTTATATCAGTTATATTGTCAGGTAAGTTATAGTAAGTTATTAAAGTTACTGTTAGATTTTTATACTGCATGAAATAATATCCATTATAATCAGAAGATAATTATAAATATATATATATATATATATATATATATATATATATATATATATATATATATATATATATATATATATTTGTATGGAACTCATTCATTATTAGGAAGTAACCCACCCTCCTTCTCCATCACCTCTCGCAGTCTGCATAGAGGCGACATGGTTCCATATGAGCTGTTGCTGGCTTCTGAACTGTTCCCGCTATGCATGGATGTGGGCCAGTAGTTCATCTGGTGTCCACTCACTCTCAGGCTCCAACAGTTAACCATATTCCCCCATACATTTTCGATGGGGTTCATGTTTGCTTCCTTACTGAGACAGTCGAGTAGCTGCAAGTCCTCTCGACCTCCAAACCATTCTGAGACTCTTCTCGCCGTATGGATGGGGCAGCGGTCCTGAACAAAAATTATAGGGCCGGGAGGAAACGGATAGTTCCGCTCCTGAACTGAGAGGAGAAAAAAAATCCTGCAAAACTTCAATGTATTTTATGGTAGTGAAACTCCCTTCTATCCTGGTGACGTCACCCATGCCGTGGATGCACACCCACCCCCAGACATTAGCGTTGACGTGTCCACTTCTTGCCTCCTCGGAGATGTTCCTACGGTCGTACTTGCACGTGAATAGAATATTAACACATAGCTCATATAGTTTCATTTCTAATATAACTGACGCTTCGGGAAAAGCCACCGATTTTCATGTTATGGTTCATTATCCACTATTTGTTTGGTATATTATACGGGGATTGTAAGGCTTAATAAACAGTGGTGCAAGTATTTGTAATATGCGTTCATCTAGACGTATTATTACTATGAATATTAGTTGATCCCTAAATTATTATTTTTTTAATAATATTAAAATTGTTTAGTGATATCATATAAAAATATGTTTGTTATACATACCGTCAGTAAATCTATACATATGCAGTAGAGTACTGTCGCGTCCAGAAATCTTTTCTCTATCATTAAATTTTATGAATACAAAATACTTGGTAACAGTCATATAGAGAAGTGTCAGACACACGATAAACACATCTCTGTACTCCGGCCTTTATCTACCTACTCTTCTTCCACACTCTTCAATCAGTTTTTCAACCTGTCTGTTTACCCCTGGGGGTAGGTTTTTTATTTTCAAGAATACTCCCCCAGTATCCCTGCTTGTCGTAAAAGGCGACTAAAAGGGATGGCGGAGGGTTAGTGTCCCTCCCCGGAAAACAATTAACTAAAAAAACAAACAATAAGCCTCGGACAAGGACTGACCAAACGATGACGACCAAGGACCGGACAAAGGACATGGTTATCGGAACGTGGAATGTAAGGGGAGCGAATGATGAGGTGAAAGAGAGAGAGATTGTCCAGGTGCTTGAGGGTGCAAAAGTGGATGTATGTGGAATAACTGAAACAAAATGGAAGGAGAAAGTGTGAGAGAATGGGAGTATGGATGGGGTATATGTGCAGGAGTAGGTGAGAATGAGAGGGCAAAGGAAGGAGTATGTAAAGTTGTGAGTAAAAGATGGAAGAAGAGCATAAGACAGTATGGATCAGTTGGGTCAAGGATTGTGTGGTTGAAAGTTGGAATACAAATGTGGGCGATTGTGTGTGTGTATGCGCCAACGCAAGATCGTGCTAGAAGAGTGAGAGAAGAGTTCTGGACAAATGTAGAAGTGTGCATGGAAAAGTTTGGAAGGAATGAGAAAGTGTTTTTGATCGGTGATATGAATAGTAAAGTTGGGAATGTGAAGGTGCCTGCTGAGATAGATGAGAATGGGAGTGCGTTAGTGGACATTTGTGCTGGGAGGGGGTTGGTGATAGCCAATACCCTCTTCAGGCATAAAACGATCCACAGGTATACATGGCAAGTGATGAGAAGGGTGGGTGGTGAACTGAATGAAAGGAAGGCAATGATTGATTATGTGTGTGTGGATGAAAGAATGCGAAGATGTGTAATGGATGCAAGAGCTTATAGAGGTTGGGGGAGTGGACTTTCTGACCACTACTTGGTGGTGGCCAGAATCAAGATTCAAGTAAGATGGAGGAATAGAAGAAGGGAAAGACGAGAGGAAGGAGTAGTTACAAGGAGAGTGGAAAGGTTACAAGAGGATGAGAAAAAGGCAGAGTATAAGAGAGAAGTGGAGGAACGATTGGGCAAATATGAATTGGAGCAGATGGGAGACGTGGAAGGTGTGTGTAGGATATTTACAGAAGAAATATGTGCAGCATGTGATGTGTGTGGAAGGAAGAGAAGACGGAGAGGGGTGCCAGGAACAGCGTGGTGGACTGAAGAGGTGAGACAGCCTGTGGCACAAAAGAAGAAAGCATACTATGAATGGATGAGAAATAGGGGCGTGGAAGAAGTTGAGAGGCGGAAGAGAGAGTTATATGTAGAAAGAAAGAGAGAGGTGAAACGATTAGTAATGAGAGTAAGAAGAGAGTGGATGAGGAATTTGGAAGGAATTTGAGTGTAAAGTGGAGGGACTGTAAGAAAATGTTCTGGAAAGAGGTGAAAAGAGTAAGACAGGGTGAAGTGAAGTTAGCAGGGGAGTGAAAGATAAAAATGGTAGATTACTTGTACTAGTGGAGAAGGGAGAAAAAGTGAGCAGATGGAGAGAACACTTAAAGGAATTGTTGAACATAGAGGATGGAAGTAATGCGAGTATAAGTGGCTGGCGAATGCCTGGGAGAAGGAGGGAGGTGAGAAGACTGGAAGAAATCAGTAGGATAGAAGTTGTGGAAGCAATGAAGAAAGTTAAATCGGGAAAAGCTCCAGGAATTGATGGAGTGTGTGGTGAAATGCTGAAGCATGGGGGAGAGATAGTAGTAGAATGGATGTGGAAGATGTGCAGATTGGCCTGGGAGGAAGGTAGAGTCCCAGAGGATTGGAAGTCAGGTATAATTATTCCCTTGTACAAAGGAAAAGGGGAAAAAGAAGTGTGTGGTACTCATAGGGGCATTTGTCTTCTTAGTATAATAGGAAAAGTGTACGGTAGGATACTTATTGAGAGAGTTAGAGAAAGAACAGAGAAATTAGTTGGAGAAGAACAGGGAGGCTTTAGGAAGGGAAGAGGTTGTGTAGATCAGATATTCATTCTTAGATCTTTAGTGGAAAAGTTTCTAGAGAAGGGAAAGAAGTTGTATGCGGCTTTCATGGACTTGGAGAAAGCATATGACAGGGTGGATAGACAAGGATTGTGGAAAGTGTTAAGAATATATGAAGTAGATGGGAAGTTGTTGAATGCTGTGAAGAGTATGTACGATGGTGCGAAGGCTGCAGTGCGTGTGGATGGTGAACTAAGTGAATTTTTCTCTTTGAAAGTTGGGTTGAAACAGGGATGTGTCATGTCTCCATGGTTGTTGAATCTGTACATGGATGGGGTAATAAAAGAGGTACAAGGTAGGGTAGTGAATGTTGGAGTGGCCCTGATGAGAGAGGATAGTGTTTGGAAACTCCCTGTACTGTTGTTTGCAGATGATACTGTGTTGTTGAGTGAAGACAAAGGGGAGCTGCAAGGCTTGGTGGATGAATTTGGGAGAGTGTGTAAGAAACGGAATCTAAAGGTGAATGTAGGGAAGAGAAAAGTGATGGTCTTTGAGAGAGGTGAAGTCAGTGAATGTACAGCGAGGTTGGATGGTGAGGAATTGGAAAATGTGAGTACATTTAAGTACTTGGGTAGTGTGATGAGTAAGGATGGAGGTTTGGAGGGTGAAGTGCTTGAAAGGGTACAGCAAGGAAGAAAGGTTGCTGGTTCTTTGAAAGCTGTGATAAGAAACAGGGAAGTGAGCATGGAAGTGAAAAAGTTACTACATGACAGTATTGTGATACCAACTCTAACGTATGGAAGTGAAGCTTGAACGTTGTTGGAAGGACACAAGTCAAGAGTGAGAGCAGTGGAAATGAGTTATTTAAGAGGAGCCTGTGGAGTCACATGGAGAGACAGGCTGACGAATGAGGATATAAAGGAGCGTTTTGGTGTGGATGTGGATGTGATAGGAAGCGTTATGAGGAACACACTGAGGTGGTTTGGCCATGTGGAGAGGATGGAGGGTGAAAGACTGACGAAGAGAGTGTATGTGAATGAGGTGGAGGGGGGGAGAGGGAGGAGGAGGCCGAGGATGAGATGAAGGGATGGCATGGAGAGGTATATGAGTGAGGGGGGTGTGAGCTGGGAACAGGGCAGTGAAATGGCGGGAGACAGGGCGACTTGGAGGCGATTTGTTTGTGGCCACCCCAAACGGGATTAAGGCGTCTGGCAATATATATATATATATATATATATATATATATATATATATATATATATATATAGATATATATATATATATATATATATATATATATATAAACACACTCTGTGTGTGTGTGTGTGTGTGTGTGTGTGTGTGTGTGTGTGTGTGTGTGTGTGTTCTCACTTTTACCTGATAACCATACACCCACATAACATTATTAATTAAGAAACTTCATACTGGCTAGGTTATGTTCAATAAATCTACGTGGGCTATCGTGTCATTTCTCATATCTGTTCCAAGTAGCCCAACATTAAAATAAATAAAACAAAAGATTCTGGGTGTGGTCATTCGGGAGGGTCATACAGTAATCATATATTATTATCAGTGATCATTGTCAAACTGCTGTGCGACATAGGGTATTGGTTTTACACTTGACCCTCTCATTTTATAAGGAATTACATTGGTCAGTAAAGGACAGCTGGATTTATGGCCACACCAAAAAATACGTGAACTTCGCAAACTATTAAACACTGAACTTGCTGCCTTTTTGAAGTAGTTTACGTGAAAGTCCACTGTGTGAGCCTTCATGACATAGTTAATACAGTATATAATATATTGCATAAATCTATGCTATAGTATAATTTAATAATCTGATCGCTGAGAATCTGGTAAGCTACCATTAAAAACGGGTGCTCCTACCAGTGTAATTTTGTAATCTATCTATCTATCTATCTATAGCCCGACGCCCTAATCCCGCAAAGGGTGGCCACAGACAAAACGCCTCCAAGTCACTCTGTCACCCACCATTTGACTCCCCTCCCCCCAACTCACCCCCCCCTCCCTCATTACCTCTCAACTCCATCCCTCCACCTCATCCTCGGTCTACCCCTCCCTCTCCCTCCCTCCGACTCACCTACATACACCCTCTAAGTCAGTCTTTCATTCTCCATTCTCTTCACATGTCCAAATCACCTCAGTGTATTTCTCCTAATCTTTTCAACCACATCCACATCTACCCCACAACGTTCCTTCACTTCTTCATTCGTCAACCTGTCCCTCCACGTCACTCCACATGCTCCTCTCAAGTAACTCATTTCCACTGCTCTCACTCTTGACTTGTTCCCCTCTTGCAATGTCCACGCCTCGCTTCCATACGTCAGGGTAGGGATCACAATACCATCATGCAGTGACTTCTTAACTTCCATCCTCACCTCCCTATTTCTCATCACTGCTTTCAGTGTACCAACAATCTTTCTTCCCTACTGTACCCTTTCACGTACTTCATCCCCCAAAGTTCCATCCTTACTCATCACACTACCCAAGTACTTGAATGCACTCACATTCTCCATATCCTCACCATCCAACCTCACTGCACACTCTGTGACTTCATTCCTCTCAAACACCATAACTTTACTTTTGTTTACATTAACTTTCAGCTTCCTCCTCCAACACACTGTCCCAAATTCATTCACCAAACCTTGCAACTCCCATTCATCTTCACTCAACAATACTGTATCATCAGCAAGCAGCAACACCGGAAGCTTCCAAATCTCACCCTCATTCATTAGGGCCACCCCCACATCCACTGCCCTACCTTGTACCTCCTTTACAACCCCATCCATATATATATTAAACAGCCATGGAGACATTACACACCCCTGTTTCAGTCCCACATTGAGATCAAAGAACTCACTCAGCTCACCATCCACTCGCACCGTAGCCCTAGCTCCCTCGTACATACTCTTCACAGCACTCAACAATTTCCCCTCCACTCCATATATTCTTAATACCTTCCACATACCTTGCCTATCTATTCTGTCATAAGCTTTCTCCAAGTCCATGAAGGCAGCATACACTTTCCTTCCCTTCTCTAGATACTTCTCCACGAAACATCTTAGAACAAATATCTGATCTACACACCCTTTTCCCTTCCTAAATCCCCCTTGTTCTTCTCCAACTAGCTCCTCTGTCATATGCCTAACCCTATCTATGAGTATTCTACCATATATTTTACCAGTCACACTAAGAAGGCAAATACCCCTATGGTTACCACATACTTCTCTCTCCCCTTTTCCTTTGTACAGAGGAACAATTATACCTGATTTCCAGTCCTCTGGAACCCTTCCCTCTTCCCAAGCCAATCTACACAACTTCCATATCCACTCCACAACAATCTCACCCCAATACCTAAGCATTTCACCACACACTCCATCAATTCCTGGGGCCTTTCCCAGCTTAATCTTCTTCATCGCTTCCACTACTTACGACCTACTGATCTCTTCCTCCCTCCTCTCATCTCTTTTTCTCCCAGCCATTCCCCAACCACTTATACTCACACTGCTCTCACTCTCTACATTCAACAAATCCTCAAAGTGCTCCTTCCATCTCCTCAATTTCTCTCTCTTCTCCACCAACAATCTATTATTCCTATCTTTCACTCCCCTACTATTTCCCCTTTCACACTGCCTTACTTTCTTTACCTCCTTCCAAAACAATTTCTTACTCTCCCTCCATTTCACACTCAGGTTCCTCCCAAACTCTTCATCCACTTTCTTCTTACTCTCCTTCACCAGTCTCTTAACCTCCCTTCTCCTGCTCACATATACCTCTCTCTTCTCTCTCTCATCTTCTCCCCTACCTCTACTCGCCAACCATTCACCATATGCCTTCTTCTTTTGTTCCACAGCTCGTTTCACCTCATCATTCCACCATGCTGTCCCTTGCACACCCTTGCATCTCCTCCTCACTCCACAAACCGCCTCACACGCTGCGCTTATCTCTTCCGTGAATATCTTACATACTTCTTCCACCCCTTCCATCTGCTCTAGCTCATACCTTCCCAATCTTTCATCCACTATGCTCTTATACTCTGTCCTTTTCTCACTATCTTGCAATTTCTCCACTCTTCTCACAGGAGCTGCTTCCTCCTGTTTTCCCCTTCGCCTCCTCAACCACTTTCTTTGCAGCTCTACCTTGGCCATCACTAAGTGATGGTCCAAGACTCCATTCCCCCACCCTCTCCACACCCTTGCATCCAACACTTGTCTTCTCATTCGCTCATCCACACACACGTAGTCTATCATTGCCTTTCGTTCAACAAGTTCACCATCCATCCTCCACATTACTCTCCATGTATACCGGTGGATCATCTTATGACGAAAGTAGGTGTTGGCTATTGCCAACCCCTTACCAGCACAGATGTCCACCAAAGCACTACCATTCCCATCTACTTCAGCTGGCACACCCCACTGACCAACCACTCCATCCACTCGTACATTCCCAACTTTGCCATTCATGTCTCCAATCAACAGCACTCTCTCGCTCCTCTCAAACTTGTCCATACATGCTTCTACTCTCGTCCAAAACTCATCTTTCACTCTTGCCACTCTCTCCTCTGTTGGAGCATACACACATACAATCGCCCATGCTTGTATACCTACTTTCATCCTCACCCATACAATCCTTGCACCCACTGTTCCATACTCTCTTATATTCTCATTCCACTTCTTGCTTATCATCAGACATACTCCCTCTCTTGCCCTTTCATTCTCACTGACTCCCGCACATATACCTACACCGTATTCCCATTCTCTCATCCTTTCACCTTTCCATTTAGTTTCGGTCAATCCACATATATCCACTTTTGCATCCTCAAGCACCTGGACAATCTCTCTCTCTTTCACTTCATCATTCACTCCTCTCACATTCCACGTTCCTACCCTCAGAATGTCCTTTGTCCGTTCCTTAGTCGTCAACGTATGGTCCGTCCGGGTCCGAGGCGCTTTATTTGCTTTTTTAGTTAGTTCTTTTTACGGGGTGGGGCACTAACCCACCACCAACCCTTTTAGTCTCCTCGTACGACAAGCAGGGATACTGGGGGAGTATTCTTGAAACCCCCCTACCCCCAGGGTAATATGGATTCCGTATTACAGTATTATAATACTTCAGTGACTGTCTTTATATTGTGTTTCAGGTTTCATCCTCAAAACATAATCATCATAATATAATAATGGAACATGCTACAAACATATGAATAAAAGCTAAATAAATACTGAGGTGTGTGTCATCAAGTGTTAAAGGCAAAGATTACATATCAGTCTTGGACGTCCTTAGCTATGTATGCACACACACATAATATACCATTATGACACACATTATTTTCATACTCATTATACTCCACCCTACCCCCACCACACATATTGACCCACACCCACACACACACACACATACTGCATTTGGCATTCTGTGTACTGAATAAAATCCAGGTTTGAATTCTGTTGTTCCAAATGTAAATAAGCATATAGAACTAGTATTACTGGCATTTCATTAACATTCCACACTGTCAGGCTGGCAGTACTGAAACAAAGGACCAAGACTGTGACCGGTGGGTGAGAGCTGCAAAGCTTCCACAATATGCTTCATAAATGTATTTTCAGAGTTCCATATAGGCTGTTTGTATAATCATAAGAAATGGGTGTTCATCAGTATGTTAACTTTAATTATTAACATAACTCGAGGAACAGGAACTTCTGCAGTGACACTACAACTCACCACCGTAGCTATGAGGATTGGAGGTGTTGGCGGCCACCTCCCCTCTAAATGGTATCTGCCACGGAACAAATGATTATCTTTAACGTTAACGAAAATATCACTGTGGGTATGGCTACCCCATGACTGTTACTGAAACATAAACTATGCAAACAAGTATTGATTACTGGTTAACGTAATCCGTTATGTGAGGTGGTTATGTATTGCACTTGTAGTTTGACACAGTATTAAATTGTAGGTAAACATACTAAATGTAACGTCATTACTCATTAACACAAACTGATAATGTGTGTGTGTGTGTACTGATAGCCAGCTGAGGAGTGAGTTTGAGAGAGAGAGAGAGAGAGAGAGAGAGAGAGAGAGAGTGTCGAGGGGGTGGAGCAGGCTGCATGTTTTCCGTTAACCCGTCACGTCCCAAGGTTTTCCGCACCTCCGACATCCCCCAGTCCCGAGGTATTTTCGAAAAAAAATTTTTTGGCTAAAACCTTCGCTTTTGGTGAGAAACATCGAAAATTCATTGAGAAATCGCTCACCTGAGGTTTAAAATACCTAATCCAGGTAGGAGTTCCTCCTTACCTGACTGGGTTTTCTAACATGCTGGCACCAAAGAAAACGAGTTCTATTGGAGGGTAACTATTTTATCCACTCATAAACGTTATTTATTTATTTACTTGGTACGAATTTATATGTAGTATGAGAGTATATTGGTTTTCAAGCAGTAATAAAGGCATTATAAGCATTGTTTCACTCACTAACTAATCACCATACCTGACCTTTTTTTGCCACATTACCTGATCATTATTGCTGGCTGTTTCTTCTTCTAATGGTATGTAAACATTGTCCTCCACATTGTCATCGATTGGGGAATCACTCTGGCCCTGAATATCATTACTAGCCAGGTCACTGGTAACAGGTGAATTGCCGAGACAATGGCGTGAGGGGGAGAGGGGGGAGGTTATGCAGTGTAAGGCATTGTCCCTGCTTGGCATCTTGTAGAGGAATAGAGGAAGGTGTCCCGTGTATACATACGAAAAATCACGCGTGAAAATTGAAAATTGTGCAAATTAGGGACCTTGCAATTGCACGACGTACTGGTACGTCGCCGGGACTAGCAAATGCAAATCGTTGCAACGTACCCATACGTCGACGGGACGGGGCGGTTAACGAAGGAGGGGGTATAATAGTGTGTAATTGGGTCTACATAAACATAATAAAAATAAATAGGTTTATTATTATTTAGGATACAGGATATAATTGACACCTTAATAAGTATACTGTAGTAACTAAGAATATATAACTTTTGACCGCTCACTCCCATACTCCCCCCTTCCCCCTACATCGTGCCATTTCTGAGTGCACTTGCCCTCTCTTTCTGAACCACAACTCAACCTGTATCGTGGTTCACGCTACAAGGCAAGAGATTTATTTTATATAACTCAGACTATAAATAGTATAGTGCACAGCCCATTATCCCAAATAATCACATAATATTTAATAGCCTATATCAGAGCATAATATAATTCGAAGGATATAACTTAACGATTCGAAAAATTGTCGGGCACACACACACACACACACACACACACACACACACACACACACACATGGGTGCGTGCTGTTGCCATATTAGCCGAATCCCGCAACCATTTGGTCCTGTCGGAAATCTTGCAGAGTGTACACCACAAGACTTAGACCAGGAGGGCCCTGAGCTGCCAGCCCTACCCTGCCGGTGGTGGCAATCCGAGTACCACTGAATTTGCCGGTAATACTGCAGCAACCATTGCTAAGAAGGAATGGAAAAAGATTTGATTTCAAATGTGCATGTAGTGTGTTGCAGATAGTTGGAGGTTCAGGTATTATGAAAGCATGCTGGCCTACTCTCTGTGTTAATGAAAAAGCTGAAAGTGTTCAGCAAAGGGAGAAGTTCAGGAACAGATCATGAATCCTGATGAAACAGGAGCTCCAGCCCTCCCTGTCACCAGCCTGCCATCTGCCTCGGAAGTACCACCTTGTTCGACTGGCCCAATAGTCTCCTTCCTTCATCTATCTATCTATTGCCAGATGCATTAATCCCGTACGGGGTGGCCACAAACAAATCGCCTCCACGTCGCCTGTCCTCCGCCATTTCACTGCCCTGCTGCCAGCTCACACCCCCCTCTCTCATATATATCTCCACTCCATCCCTCCATATCATCCTCGGCCTCCCCCTCCCTCTCCCCCCCTCCACCACACTCACATACACTCTCCTCGTCAGTTTCTCATCCTCCATCCTCTCCACATGGCCAAACCACCTCAGTGTGTTCCTCATAACGCTTCCTATCACATCCACATCCACACCACAAAGCTTCTTTATACCCTCATTTGTCAGCCTGTCTCTCCATGAGATTCCACAGGCTCCTCTTAAATAACTCGTTTCCACTGCTCTCACCTTTGACTTGTGTCCTTCCAAAAACGTTGAAGCTTCAGTTCCATACGTTGGAGTTAGTATCACAATACTGTCATGCAGTAACTCACTTCCATGCTTACTTCCCTGTTTCTTATCACTGCTTTCAAGGAACCAGCAACCTTTCCTCCTTGTTATACCCTTTCAAGCACTTCAACCTCCAAACTTCCATCCTTACTCACCACACTCCCCAAGTACTTAAACGTACTCACATTTTCCATCTCCTCAACATCCAATCTCACTGTACATTCACTGGTTTCACCTCTCTGAAAGACCATCACTTTACTCTTCCCTACATTCACCTTAGATTCCGTTTCTTACACACTCTTTCAAACTAATCCACCAAGCCTTGCAGTTCCCCTTCATCTTCACTTAACAACACAGTATGATCTGCAAACAACAGTACAGGGAGTTTCCAAACACTATCCTCTCTCACTAGGGCCACTCCAACATCTACTGCCCCATGTACAGATTGAACAACCATGGAGACATGACACATCCCTGTTTCAACCCAACCTTCAATGAGAAAAATTCAATCAGTTCACCATCCAAACGCAATGCAGCCTTATCATCATCATACATACTCTTCACAGCATTCAACAACTTCCCATCTACTCCATAATTATATTCTTAATACTTTCCAGAAGCCTTGTCTATCCACTCTGTCATATGCTTTCTCCAAATTCATGAAGGCCGCATACAACTTCTTTTCCTTCTCTAGAAACTTTTCCATTAAAGATCTAAGAATGAATATCTGATCTATACAACCTCTACTCTTCCTAAAGCCTCCCTGTTCTTCTCCAACTAATTCCTCTGTTATTCCCCTAACTCTGTCAATAAGTATCCTACCATACACTTTTCCTATTACACGAAGAAGATAAATGCCCCTGTGATTACCACACACTTCTTTTTCCCTTTTTCCTTTGTACAAAGGAATAATTATACCTGACTGCCAATCCTCCGGGACTCTACCTTCCTCCAAGGCCAATCTGCACAACTTCCACATCAATTCTACTACTATCTCTCCCTCATGCTTCAGCATTTCACCACACACTCCCTCAATTCCTGCAGCTTTCATAGAGAAATCGCTCACCTGAGGTTTAAAATACCCAATCCAGGTAAGAGTTCCTCCTTACCTGACTGGGTTTTCTAACATGCTGACACCAAAGAAAACGAGTTCTATGGGAGGGTAACCATTTTATCCACTCATAAACGGTATTTATTTATTTACTTGGTATGAATGTATATGTAGTATGAGAGTATATTGGTTTTCAAGCAGTAATAAAGGCATTATAAGCATTGTTTCACTCACTAACTAATCACCATACCTGACCTTTTTTTGCCACATTACCTTATCATTATTTCTGGCTGTTTCATCTTCTAATGGTATGTAAATATTGTCCTCCACATTGTCATCGATTGGGGAATCGCTCTGGCCCTGAATATCTTTACTAGCCAGGTCACTGGTAACAGGTAAATTGCCAAGACAATGGCGTGAGGGGGGGAGGGGGGAGGAGGGAGGTTATGCGGTTAAGGCATTGTCCCTGCTTGGCATTTTGTAGAGGAATAGAGGAAGGTGTTCCGTGCATACATACGAAAAATCACACACGAAAATTGAAAATTGTGCAAATTAGGGACCTTGCAATTGCACGACATACTGGTACGTCGCCGGGACTGGCAAATGCAAATCGTTGCAACATACCCATACGTCGATGGGATGGGGCAGGTTAAAGTGTTCTCTCCATCTGCTCACTTTTTCTCCCTTCTCCACTAGTAATCTACCATTTTTATCTTACACTCTCCTACTAACTTCACTGCCACACTGTCTTACTTTCTTCACCTCATTCCAGAACATTTTCTTACAGTCCCTTCACTTTTCATCCAAATTCCTTCCAAATCCCTTCATATTATATATATATATATATATATATATATATATATATATATATATATATATATATATATATATATATATATATATATATATACAAAAATCATTAAAGACCAAGGCGTAGCTATTGTTCACTATTTTTCTGTTGATCTTTTCGAGTTTTCTTACACATTGTTTTACACTATGATTCAGGTTGTATATAATATGTCCAAGATCCATGTCGTAACTATATTTTATGAATTATTTATTTTCATCTTTCGTACGAAAAATGAAAATAAATAATTCATAAAATATAGTTACAACGTGGATCTTGGACATATTATATACAACCTGAACCATAGTGTAAAACAATGTGTAAGAAAACTCGAAAAGATCAACAGAAAAATAGTGAACAATGGCTATGCCTTGGTCTTTAATGATTTTTGTATAAAAGAAAACATTCTGCCTAAATTTACTAATATATATATATATATATATATATATATATATATGTGTGTGTGTGTGTGTGTGTGTCCCTAGAATATATATATGCAAAAATTGTCACACTAATACATATGGTGGGTGTAAGAAACACATTATTAGAAAACTAAAACATCAAACATAAAATCTATCTATCTATCTATTGCCAGACGCCCCAATCCCGTTTGGGGTGGCCACAAACAAATCGCCTCCAAGTCGCCCTGTCCCCCACCATTTCACTGCCCTGCTCCCAACTCACACACCCCTCTCTCATATACCTCTCCACCCTATCCCTCCATCTCATCCTCGGCCTCCCCCTCCCTCTTCCCCCCTCCACCTCACTCACATACACTCTCTTCATCAGTCTTTCACCCTCCATCCTCTCCACATGGCCAAACCACCTCAGTGTGTTCCTCATAATGTTTCCTATCACATCCACATCTACACCACAAGGCTCCTTTATATCCTCATTCGTCAGCCTGTCTCTCCATGTGACTCCACAGGCTCCTCTTAAATAACTCATTTCCACTGTTCTCACTCTTGACTTGTGTCCTTCCAACAACTTCCAAGCTTCACTTCCATACGTTAGAGTTGGTATCACAATACTGTCATGTAGTAACTTTTTCACTTCCATGCTCACTTCCATGTTTCTTATCACTGCTTTCAAAGAACCAGCAACCTTTCTTCCCTGCTGTACCCTTTCAAGCACTTCACCCTCCAAACCTCCATCCTTACTCATCACACTACCCAAGTACTTAAACGTACTCACATTTTCCAATTCCTCACCATCCAACCTCGCTGTACATTCGCTGACTTCACCTCTCTCAAAGACCATCACTTTACTCTTCCCTACATTCACATTTAGATTCCGTTTCTTACACACTCTCCCAAACTCATCCATCGAGCCTTGCAGCTCCCCTTCGTCTTCACTCAACAACACAGTATCATCTGCTAACAACAGTTCAGGGAGTTTCCAAACAGTATCCTCTCTCACCAGGGCCACTCCAACATCCACTACCCTACCTTGTACCTCTTTTATTAACCCATCCATGTACAGATTGAACAACCATGGAGACATGACACATCCCTGTTTCAACCCAACTTTCAAAGAGAAAAATTCATTTAGTTCACCATCCACATGCACTGCAGCCTTTGCACCATCGTACATACTCTTCACAGCATTCAACAACTTCCCATCTACTCCATATATTCTTAACACTTTCCACAATCCTTGTCTATCCACCCTGTCATATGCTTTCTCCAAATCCGTGAAAGCTGCATACGACTTCGTTCCCTTCTCTAGACTCTTTTCCACTAAAGATCTAAGAATGAATATCTGATTTACACAACCTCTTCCCTTCCTAAATCCTCCCTGTTCTTCTCCAACTAATTTCTCTGTTTTTTCTCTAACTCTGTCAAAAAATATCCTACCATACACTTTTCCTATTATACTAAGAAGACAAATGCCCCTATGATTACCAGATAGTTCTTTTTCCCCTTTTCCTTTGTACAAGGGAATAAGTATACCTGACTTCCAATCCTCCGGGACTCTACCTTCCTCCCAGGCCAATCTGCACATCTTCCTCATCCATTCTAATGCTATCTCTCCCCCATGCTTCAGCATTTCACCACACACTCCATCAATTCCTGGGGCTTTCCCCGATTTAACTTTCTTCATTGCTTCCACAACTTCTATCCTACTGATTTCTTCCTGTCTTCTTACCTCCCTCCTTCTCCCAGCCATTCCCCAGCCACTTATACTCGCATTACTTCCATCCTCTTTGTTCAACAATTCCTTTAAGTGTTCTCTCCATCTGCTCACTTTTTCTCCCTTCTCCACTAGTAATCTACCATGTTTATCTTTCACTCCCCTGCTAACTTCACTTCCACCTTGTCTTACTCTTTTCACCTCTTTCCAGAACATTTTCTTAAAGTCCCTCCACTTTACACTCAAATTTCTTCCAAATTCCTCATCCACTTTCTTTTTATTCTCTCTTACTAATCGCTTCACCTCTGTCTTTCTTTCTACATATAACTCTCTCTTCCACCTCTCAACTTCTTCCACGCCCCTATTTCTCATCCATTCATTGTAAGCTTTCTTCTTTTGTGCCACAGCCTGTCTCACCTCTTCAGTCCACCAAGCTGTTCCTTGCACCCCCCTCTGTCTTCTCTTCCTTCCACACACCACATCACATGCTGCACATATTTCTTCTGTAAATATGCTACACACACCTTCCACGTCTCCCATCTGCTCCAATTCATATTTGCCCAATCGTTCCTCCACTTCTCTCTTATACTCTGCCTTTTTCTCATCCTCTTGTAATCAAAATACAATAAAACTAAAAATATGCATGCAAAATATAAGCCTTGTACTTGCATTTCCACATAAAATACAGTAATTGACTTTAACAGAAATCTTAAGGGTGAAGGGGTAACTTAGAAAAAAAAAAAATCAAAAACAGGGAAAATGTGCAATGCAACTTTTAAAAAATCTGAGGTTGACTTATCACTGCAGCTGCGGACTTGTCCACTTGCACACACACTTCTGGGTCATGGGCGTTGCAGCTCATGGCGCCAAAACTTTCAGTAACTCTCACTGGGCTGTGATGGAGGTTCACATATAAGGGACATTTTTTTTTTTAGAGTCAGAAAATGACGTACTAAAAACAGCGATTTTTCATGCAATCATTTATAACTGAAATTGAATACTACATGGTACTAGGACCTCCCTGGGGCTAATCCTTTTGATTTCGAACCATCCCCCTCCCCCTATAATTGCGGGGGGGGTAACAAAAGCAAAACATACGTTCACCTGTCAATGGACATTACTTGAGGTGTGTACAGTGTTATTAATACTACTTATACCTCCTGATTGCCAAACACATTGATTTTTAACCCAAAATTGTTGTTATTTGTCATTTCTGTTATGTTTTTGGGCTCGAGGGAATTAATTACTAAGAATTCTATGACACGAGAATTGACTGGGGTGGAAATGCACCTTTTTTTTAGGCGTGTGGGGACACTCGTCGCTGTTAGTGGAATTTTCCTCACTAAATGAGTGTGCATTGTTTTATGTGTCACTATCATCGATCCCTACATGTTCGACACTGTCACTTTATTCATCATCCTTAGCTTCCTGTTCGTGATCACTTTCACTACCACCAACTACATCAGAAAGGCCTGTGGTATTCATCGTACGGTCTAGTTCTTCGTCATTCACAAAATGGTGGGCCCTTTTTACGATTTGTGCACCAAATTGTCCGTTATAACAAATGTTCACTTCCTACAAGGAAAAAGCCTTACTAAATAAAGTATTAATACTTATGATACCTGTGACAAACCCGTTGTCAAAGATGTACGGCAGTGCATACGTCAGATGTGAGACGCCCAGACCGGTCACTTTGGAAATTTCCTATGGAGAGAACGGACCGACATTACCTCTCACTGCTAGAGCAACTCGTGGAATGAGGGTATATGGGGCATGCAGCGGCCTGGGACAATGACCCACGCATAGGTCAAATAAACACAAGATAGCGTCGAGTCTGACACACCCACATATGCACTCAGGGATATATATGTATGTATATATATATATATATATATGCAAATTATCCACGGGAGAAATGAAAGGAGCGACAGTGAGTACTTTCGTACATTACATCTTCAGACAGAGTGAGACAGACTCGTAAAGGGTTAGAGGTCTTTTATGCACACCCGCAGCAGGTAGTGGCACACAGAACAATGGATGACCTGAATTTTTACCTGCAGCTTAACTTAGGGTCACCTGCAGCAGGGAGTAGAACACAACAAAGGATGACCTGAATCTAAAAATACAAGTGCAGTGAAGTCTCTGCATATATATATGGAGCCTTTGTTGTACAGTGGTTAAGTGTGCATTTTCGTACACTGGAGAGTGAGGGTTCGCGCCCCGCCAGGGTTAAAAAACTTTGGGAGCGTTCTCCTGGCCACGTATTGCTTGGCGGACATCAGGGGTGCTGTAGTTGAACCAGTGTCACATACTATAAAAGTATGCTTGCACCCAGTCGGCTTGCGTGGGCCGATTACACTTGGTTCACAGACTACACACACATCCAAAGCCACTCCAACACTACAATTACACTTACAAGCACTTCACACCCTACATACAGTCTCTACCAGACAGCCTAAGCCACTTGGTAGAGATACTTTGGCTGTTTCGTCCCCACTTCGGTTGGGATAGGCCGGTCCTGCAGTGGATATACATACATATAGATATATATATATAAATATAAATATATATATATATATATATATATATATATATATATATATATATATATATATATATATATATATGTGTGTGTGTGTGTGTGTGTAAAAAGAATGTTTGTCCGTCCCTCTGTCCTCCAATAAATTCGAAGGATATTCGTGTACAACTATGGAAATAGCTGTAAGATGTGTAAATTTTTACTGCAATTTTATACGTCTGCATGACAGTTGCTAAAATTCTGCGAAACGTTGTTAAAACTGCTAAAATGTAGCTTCTCTTAGTGTACATCTGTGGTTCAAATTGGAATTACACGCTTTTCCAAGTGTTGGAGCGGGTGAGCCAGGACAAAATTTCGCCTGCCAGGCTAACAAACTCACGTGTAAATATGAGATCTGTACTCAGAGAACTGAACCTAGGTTAACTGATGAATAAATGAGACTAATGAAGGTTATTCAGATAGATCGGTGAATCATATGACAAAATTTTCCCTATAGTTAATGGTGTCTATTACAGTTGTTAAATTTTCCGAAACATTGGTGAAATTGTAAAATGGTGGATTTTCTTAGTCTCCTTTTGTCAGTCCAAATTGGAAGTAATCTCTGTAATATCCCGATACCTAATTCCCGGACACCCCAAAGTCAGGACTTTTTGGGCCCGGACCTTTGGAACCCAATAATGGTCAAAAAGCATAAAAAAGCAAAAAAAGAAAGAAAAAAAGACTTTTTAACCTTATTTTGAACTTCGCGAGTGGTGCCGACCAACTGTGTTTTACCGTGTACTTCTGCTGATGTTCACCAGGGTGACACTGCTTCCTCCTCATTTCCCGCTTACCCATCGTCATAAGTGCATGCTCGTCACAATGGCCACCCTCGTTCTCGCATTTGTGGTGGTGTCCTACTTGCTGCAGGCCCTGTTGTTCCTCTGCTGCCTCTTACTGTTGTGTGTGATGATGGCCCCACTGCCCAAGAAGAGGAAACGAGTGGTTCTGACTCTGGTGAAGGAGAAGGAGATACTGGACAAGGTGGACTCGGGTTGGTTGACATCTCGCATTCTCCGAGAATTCATCCTGGCCTGCTCTACATTGCTTGATATCAAGAAATCCCCAAACAAGCTCACCCAGTACATGGCTGACTTTGCATCAAAGACCAAATGCAATGTGCAAAATAAGGCTATGTACCCTCCCAGATTTGCAGAAATCAACCACTACACGCTGATTTGGTATCAACAACAATGTGCTGCTGGTGTGCTGGTGCGTGGTACAGAGTTGAAGGCTGACGCCGAGAAGTTTGCCAGGCTACACAACACCCCAGACTTCAAGGCATCCAAGGGTTGGCTTTTCGCCTTCAAGTTAGACCATGGACTTACCAACTGTAAGGCCCATAGCGAAAGTCTGGATACCAACGAGGAGGGAGTAGAGGAGTTTCGGCAGAAGCCACCTAATATGACTGCTCTCATCCAACCAATGGACCAAGGAGCGATCATGGCATCAAAGAGGCTGTACTGTCGGAATTTCCTGGATAAGGTGATGGTTGTTCTCAAGGATGAGGACAAGCGCAGGGAGGGACAGGACATGCAAGGCCAGCAGACTGTGGAAAAACCTTCACCACTACAACGTCAAGTCAGCCATCTATGACTCGGCCAGTGCATGGAGGGAAGTCTCTGTCAAGACTCTGAAAAATGGTTGGTATCGTCTGTTTCTCGGAGCCGTTGTGGTACACGACTTTCTAGGTTTTGACATGGATGACTTCCATGCACGTCTTCGTGTAGCTGATGACGACATTGATGTGGATAAGTGCGTGAGTGGTTTGATGACGACAAGGGCAATCCTGGGTATCAGATCATGTCTTGAAGATTCTGACAAGGACAAATCTTGAAGATTCTGATGAGGACAAAAAGGATGATGAGGATTCCTCTCAGCACGCCACTATTTCAGCCATCCCCAAGCTGAGCATATTCCAGGAGCACATCGAGTTCGTTCTTGACTACCTAGAACACCCAGACTGCGACAGGGAGATGGGGCCCCTGGGACTAGTGGAGGAAGTGTGTGCTTTTAGGCAGCACATCATCACACGCCAGAATCGCCATTCCTTACATCAATCAACAATTGACAGCTTTAGGCCCGTGACCCCCACTGTGCCTAATCCTGGTTCCACACCACTGCCTCCCCAAGACAGGCCTTCCACCCCTGAGCCACAGCCCAGCACATCGATTACGGTGGAATCGCCACTGGACATGAGTTTGCGGCTATTTTCAGAGTCGTCTGCAGTGGGTAGTCCATCACCATGTCCCAGCGACACACCCCTTGGCAACCTACAACACCTACTCTTGGACTCTGACAGTGAATAAACATCAAAACTTGCCACTAGACCACACAGGAATTTACAGTGTTGTGCAGTGTAAAGAACAGAATGTGCAGTGTTATGAAACTAGAATTCAGAGTGCAAAGGAAAAATTGCAGAGTGCTACTATACAGTGGAGAGTTTCAAACGTAAGAACAAGTACGAAAAGAATGTGCAGTGTTAAGAAATTAGAACTCAGAGTGCAAAGGCTAAAGTGCAGTGGTGAGTTCAAGTGCAGCACAAGTAAGAAAAGAATACACATTGTTAAGAAATTAGAATTCAGAGTGCAAAGGATTAAGTGCAGTGCAATACTGGATTACTGTAGGTGCCTCAGGTGCACCTTCTTACTGTCAGCGTCTGAGAGGAGGCGGGTTATTCTTTGCAATGGCCACCGATGTGTTGTAAGTACCCTGGATACTGCTAAATATTTTCCATACTCACCTCTAAAACTCATTCTCTGGTTTCTTTTCATTAATTTCATGTTTTCTGTCCCTTATTTGTGTGAATAGGGTCTTAAACAGGTGCTATGCATGTCTGGTAGTGAGTTATGTAGGTGGTTTTCTGAGTTAGGTTGGGTTAGGGTCTATAAGTACCTGTCCAGGAGGCATTTTCCCAATTTCCGGACAAACCCAATTTCCGTACGTGCCTTTGGCTCTGTTACATCGGATATTAGAGGGATTACTGTACATCATTTTCCCTGCATTTAAAGATTTTTTTTTTTTTTTTTTAGCATCGGAGCAGATCAGGTCAGGCGTGCAATGGATGCAAGGTGAACCATATCATTACTAGCTACAATGGATAGGTTCGGATTGCTGAATGGATTGACTAGATTAAGGGGTAGGGTTGGTGGAGTCAGTGGGCAGAGTTGGTGGGTGGGTAGCTAGTGGAAAATTAGGTCCATGGTAAGAATACGTCCATGGGAAATGTATATCTGGGGAAATGGACTCATGTTTGTACATAAGTTCAGTGAGTAAAATGGGACCCCAGGGGTCTTCTCTCACATGAGAAGTGGTCATCCAGGGTCCCAGGCAATGCCAATATGCATGACCATAGAGTTTTACCCAGACATTGCCGGATACCCCTGCTACATACTTATAAACATTCCAAAGGCATGGGTGTACTTGGCTTTACTCACACACTCACTCGATCACCAACTTTCCATGTTTACATTCCCTCCTGGTGTTTCCCACCATACCTGAAGGGATATAAAAAGTTATTATTCATCACTACTTCCTAAACACACACACACACACACACACACACACACACACACACACACACACACACACACACACACACACACACACACACATCTAGTTCGTTAATAAATAATTACCTTTATACTCTGGGCCAAGGTATTAGTGGCGTGAGAAGAAACTCTTACCTATCTTGAAGAAAGGACATTGTACCTCTTACGTAATCATCGGAGGTTGATATAGCCCTTGCTTGCATACAAAACAGCTCTCTTCATATAAGTTGTAAATATTCTGCTGAATTAATATGTAGACGTAAATACTGCTACACATAATACCATTTAAAGTTATCCTGAAAAAGTAGCTAGCTCTCTTGAATTATATGCTGCGTTTAACACCAAGCAAAACAGTATAATTAAACAGTGGTAGGTGGGGGCGCTAAGTGGTAGGTGGGAGCGCTCACCATCCACTCACTCGATGTAGTGCTGTTCTCGGGTGTCTGCCCTTTCCTTTCCTCCATCCTTCTTCCTTTCCATCCTCTTCTTTCTTTCCTTCATTCATTCCTCGTCCTTCTACCTATGGGTGACCTTACTCTCTCTCTTTTGACTTTCCTTCATTCTTGCCTCTTTCTTCTGCCTGTGGGTGACTCTACACTCAGTGACCAACCAAATGGTTTCCTGTACACCAGGATACCATTTACTACGCTGGGTGATAACCATATAACCAATTTTTGGTGCCTGGTGGTTTAGTGGGTAATTACGGCACTCCAACCGGATTGAGCCAGAGAAGGTTTATATCTAATGAGTGGTTGGGGTTTACTGCCCACGTAATGCCACTCAGGGATGAGTGAGGCTGGTCACTCTCATCTTAAAGGTCAGGACCAACTTGCCTAGCCCCGGACTCCCACTCTCCTCATGGGGCAACTTAGGACTGGATGATGAATGGATGGAATAAACTGTATTAAGGCAATTCGACTTATGTAAGCCAGTGTGAGATTCTTTATTGCATTAAAAACTTTTATAAACCAGATTTAACACCTACGAGAATGTATAACATTTTACCTTTGAAAACAATGAGGAAAACTACTAGCAATGTTTCATTTCATGTACAGTAACAAACAATAACTTATTTACATATCTGGACTACCAGAATGAAGATTCCCTACCGACGGAATTTTATTGTATAACCTGCAAGATTATTCGCATTTGACAAGATATCAAGAGCGTAAATGAACTATTGAACGCAACTGTACCATGCACGGACAGCGACACGTCAAGAGACAAGCAGGAACAAAGTGTGTTTGTGTGGGATTTTAAAACCTTACGGACAAACTAACAAGCAAAGAAGTCTCTGAAGCTTGTGTGGGAGTTAAAACGTGAGGCGACAGGAGCAAGAGTGGCTGGGGGAGGTTCAGAGGACAGGAAAAAAAAATAAGTGAAGAATTTAAAAAAGTACGCATGTAAAAAAAAAAAAATCGTCCCCTGCCTACCTCCCCTGTTTTAAAGAGAGAGAGAGAGAGAGAGAGAGAGAGAGAGAGAGAGAGAGAGAGAGAGATGGTTGAAATTAAAAGAGAAAAGAGGGAAGGAGAATCGTGGGATGAAAGGGAAAAGAGGGAAGGAGGAAAAAAGAGGAAAGTAAGAGAAAAGAGGGAAAACGGGAAGTATGAGGAAACTGGGGAAGAGGAAGCAAGGATGAAAAAATTAATGGAGAAAGGGGTAACAGAAGGGAGTGGGTAAAGAAGGCAAAGGGAAGCGAAGAAAGATTAAAGGAAAGGAAAAAATATGTGGAGAGGGACAGAAGAAAGGTAGCGAAGGGGAGAAGGAGGGGAAAGAGGAGAAGATGGAGAGCAGCGAAGAACAAAAAAGGAAACAGTGAATGAGCAAAGAATTAAGTGGAAAAAGAAATTCGATGATCAAAGGAGGGAGAGGGAAAAAGTGGGCAAGACATCAGGATGAAAGAGGAGAACAGTGGGGAATGAGTGAAGAAGAGTACAAAAGGTGGAATTCTGGGAAGCAGAGAAAGAAAGAAATAACAAGAAGGAATGATACATAATCAAAGAGGGAGGAAGAGAACAAAAGTGAAGAGTAATGAAAATACTGAAAAATAAAGAGCAAGAGGAAGTTAGGGAAAAGACAGAAGGATAGCCCAAGGGAAAAAGAGAGAGAAGAGAAGATAGAGAAATGGGAGGGGAAGATGAAATAATAGTGAAATACTGTTAATAGTGAAGGCAGGATGAAAATAGGGAAAGGGGGTAATGCGTTAAAAGAGAAGGCCACGGTAAGGTAGGCATCGGAGGGGAGGGAGAGAAAGAGGAAAGTGAGGGATTTTTGTGGTAGACGATTTAACTGGAAAAAAACAAAAAAACATTGAATAGAGATATGAAATCCAAGGGGATCAGTAAATGAAAAGTAGAGAAAACTGAGTCGACAGCAGATAATAGTCACTACACTGCATTCAATGAACACTTGCAAGTACTGTAGCGGCCGGATTGCACATGACTGCCATGGGCGGGCAGCTCTAAAATGTCACGATTCTCGACACCCAGCGTGTTTCACTAAGCTCTAACCGTCTCGCATTTACACTCCGATTGAAACAGATTTTCAAAACATTTATCATTATTTCACGAGTGATTGTCCTTAAGCACATCAATGCTGCACTGAGCGAAAATTATGTACACGTATATATTGTCGCCTCGTCTCTGTAACCATCGAGGAGAGGCTCCGCCCCTCTCCCACACAGCCACAGGACATCTGTGAGAACATTGGTACCCTGGTACTTGGAGAGGGGCAGCTCCGAGGGGTGGATGTACGGCCGAGTAGTGTGAGAAGTGATTGCTGAGACCACCCCTCGTGTCTCGAGCTGCGGAACACCTTACAGCTCTGTGGTGCCATACCTCTCCACTCACCGTAGTTAGTTGGAGATTAGCAGTTGAAAGAGACGGACATAGCCAGAGCAGTGTGAAAGGGCAGCGACAAGCAAAGACCACCCCTCGTCAGCGGTGGCTTCAGGCAGTGGACCACCTAGTTCCTTTGCAGTTCTGCAACTCCATTATCGACGTACGTCAGTTCCGGACAGGTCAGTGCAAGACAGTTTCTTGAGCTCTGTGATGCCATATCTCCCCAATAACCAGTATTTTCTTTCTGTTTTCTAGATTTAAGAGCTTTAGATAGTTTCATTGCGCGAGTGAGTGAATATACTTGTTTAAGTATCTTTGTAATGTAAACATTTATTTTGTTGTAATTAATAAATTCACAGCTTTTCTTTTGAGTCTGATTGAATGTAAAATCGTGTTTTACTTCTTCAACTGTTCTTAAATCGGTTTGTTCCCAGTTTACACAATTTTTCCTTGATAATAACACGACTTGTAGGTAGGCCAATTATTTCATATTAATCCATAATAAAATAGTTTCCACAAGCTAAGAGAGGCAAAAGCCAGATCCTGGTTTAGTATTACTTTGTCATAGGGGTAGTCATTAATTGTCTTGGGATAGGGTTTCCTTCTCTACGGGACCAACAGTACTAATAATTCAGCTTTCGTGAGTGATCATTCCCCGCTGAATACTGTTTGAAGAGATAGCTTATATACCACTCGTTTTCTGAGATTGATGACGCAAGCCAGAATAAAGTAAAAACTTTAAGACTCTAGTTTTATGAGTCAAAGCTTTTTTAAACTTTCCCCTTTATAAGTGGCGACCAATTTCCTCCCATGACAAATGGCAACATCCCTTCCCAGCATGACAAGTGGCTACCTAGCTTTGATGATCAGTTATTAATCCTTTCGCTCGCGGTAAGTTTTAACGAAATAACAAACTCACTCACTCCTAGATACTTGTTACTTATAGCCCTTAAAGTTTAAAGGCATTAGTTTAATTGTGGTTACTGCTGAGCAGGTTAGTTCCTGCTTTTTTACTCATTGTGAAAATCTTTCCCCAGTTAGTTAGTTGGTGGATTTCTTTTTCCTGCTCAGTAGTTTAACTAGATAAACTATTCACCTCCAGCCTGTGCCTGTATTCTTAATTTTGAATTATTAGCATTCGACTACAAAATAGAACAGCTCGTACACTGATTTTTTAGTTCACTCCATCTCACTGAGTTAGCACCATGGCCACCAACCTGTTCATACAGGAAGCCAAGGATATGGGACTTACTGATCCCCAGCTCAGTGATATTGTTTTCTGAGAGACGTATCCAGGTAGCATCTCTTTTTATTACACAGGCCCAACAGTGGCACTTGTCATGACAGAGCCTCTCATTGACCTATTGTAGGGAACATTAGTGGCATCAAAAACTGTTGTGCCATAGACATTGCTACTCAGACTTTAGTTGCTGCAGTAACATGAGCCATGGCCAATGCTTCAAACCGTGTCACCCCATTGACCACTGCAACACTGCAAGTTCTGATTTGTAGTCAAGAGGTTGTCCAAGAACAAAAGTCCGACCCTACACTTGCCGTAGTGCAGAAGAAACCAGAGGGTATTGTGATTAAACATTCACGGAGAAGTCAAGCCAGATTCATTCCTAACGAGAATGGTTGTACCATGAGTCACAAACATCTCAGGGCGAGGTTCGACTGAAGGTGGTTGCTTAAATAAAATATCAGCGAACAGTGTTAGAACTAGGTCAGTGTTTAGTGCTAATTGGTCGCATGGGCCAAAACAAAACCTTTGACTGTATTCACGCTGGCTTTTTCTGGCCAGGAATGGGACATAAAGTAAATGGACTTGTTAAAGTTATAGAGAGCGAGGAGTGTGTGCTGCAACACAAGGTGCTGATATGTGATATGGTGCTTAAGGAACAAGGGATGAAAAAGAGGACCTATGCACCTACGAGGAAAATATTGAAGTTGAAAAATCAAGCAGTGGTGGCTGAACAGGGAGACGTTGATAGAAGTGTTAATGAACAGTACAGAGCCCTCAAGAACTACCTCTCGAGAGTTACTGATTCAGTGTGTGGATGGACTAGAGCCCCCCCCCCCTAGACATAATGTAACTTGATGGTGCGATGAGGATGTAGAAGCTGGGGGAGGCGGTGGCAGAATCGGTAGAGAGGCGGCATGCAGTCCTAATGGACCCAGGTTCGAATTCCAACTGGGGCAGAGAACAGTTTAAGGATTTGAATTACTTAAAAAGCAGACTTTTCTGATCTACCAGATGACCCGCCGACATATAAAAGTACCCCCACTAATACCAGTACACCAGTCCTGTATGAGACAGCCCTAGCATGTATTCAGTATGGTTGGTGGGTGTTAACGCTTAAGTGCTGACATGTGGAGATGTAGGAGGACTACTGAGCCCCAAGGAGGACTACTGGGACTTGGAATAGGCCCTGAAGCCTTTGCCCAGAGTCGGACATGTTAAAAAAAAAAAAAAAGTTAAGGAGAAAAGAAGGCTTTTCTGGGAGAAGGGATAGGATGGTAGCAGAGAGGAATACTTGGCTGACAGGCGTAGGGCTAGAAGAGAGGTTTACAGGGCAGAGTATGAATTTCAGAGACTTTTACTTGGTAACTCAAATAGTGTGGAAAGGAAGAATATGATATTTAAGGTGGCAGATCAAATGAAGATGGAGAATAAGGATATCATAGTTGAGCAGTGTGTGAAGAATGATGAAGGAAAGGCAGTGGTGAACAGTGGGGATGTTAAAACCGCCTGGAGAGAGCACTACCACCGGTTGTTGAATGACGAGTTTGACTGGAACAAGGAAGGCTTTGAGCCAGAAGATCCAGTGTTTGACCCTTGGCTTTTGACTGATGCAGCTACTGTGAGCAGGACAAAAATTAGGATGCAGGTGAGGAGGGTAGCAGGTGTGTCTGGGTTGACTGAAGAAATGTTGAAAGCCTCAGGAGATACAGGAGAAGGGTTAGTCGCTGAAAAATACTATTATAAATGAGTGCTTTGTCCCAGTTGATTGGCTGAAGAGTGTAACTGTAAAAGTGTACAAGGGGAAGGTGATACCCTGGAATGAGGAAATTACAGAGGCATAAAGCTTTTGGACCAGATAATGAAGGTAATAGAGAGAGTTCTAGATGGAATGATAAGAGAAAGAGTGAATCTTGATAAGATGCAGTTTGGGTTTATGCCACTGGTGCCATATTCATTGTTCGACAGCTTCGGAAAAAATATATAGGAACGAAAAGAGAACTGTACTTTGTTTATCTGGAGAAGGCCATTGACAGAGTCCTTAGAGAGGTGGTGAACTGGGCAATGAGAGAGCTTCAGATCAAGGAGTGGCTGGTTAGGGTGGTTATGGCCATAAATGTGGGTGCACGCACCGAGGTAAGGGTGACTAGAGTTTTGAGTGATGAGTTTTCCATGAATGTTGGGGTGCATCAGAGATCAGCCATGAGCCCCTTGTTGTTTATTACCGTACTTGAAGGCCTTTCACGTGACTTCAGAAATGGGCTTCCATGGGAGATGTTGTATGTTGATGATTTGGTGTTGACTGCAGAGAATGAAAGGGAGGCGGAGGAAAGATTTAGAGAATGGAGAGATGGTATGGGACACGAGGGTTTAAGAGTAAATGCAGATAAAACAAAAATGATATTATCTAGGGCTGGGAGCAGTACTATCAAAGAATAGGGGGAATCGTGATGTGCGATTTGCTACAGGGGCGTGGGAAGTAATTCCATTTTGTGCAGTGTTTGTGATAAGTGGGTGCATAAGAGATGTTCTAGTATTAGAGGTAGACTGCAGGATAACGGTGATTTCATATATGTGATGTGTTAGCGAGAGCATTTGGAGATTGCCAGGTGTGAAAGATTGATCATGCTGGTGAGAGTCTTGAGTGTGTGGAAGAGTATTTTTATTTGGGAGACATGTAATGTTCTGGAGGTGGGGCTTGAGCTAGCTCTGTGGCTGAAGTTGGGAGTGGCGGAAGAAGTTTATGGAGCCGTTGCCTCTTCTGTCATTGAAAGGGCTCTCCCTCCGTGCTAAGGGATCTTTGTATGCGGCATGTGTTACGGATATAATGCTGTATGGTAGTGAGACCTGGGGAGTAAAGGAAGAGGTTATTCGCAGGCTGAAACGTACTGAAATGACAATGGTCAGGTGGATATGCAGTGCATCCCTGAGTGTGATACACCTGGGAGGAGGGCAAGGTTTATGATGGAAGAGTTGAGAGGTAGGATGGAACTGGAGTGTACTGGTGTTATGATGAGAAGGCACAGATTGAGATGGTTTGGGCATGTGGAAAGGATGAGGGATGATAATTGGGTGCAAAAAGTGAGAAGGGTCAATGTTAGGGGTAGGGTAGCAAGAGGTAGACAGAAAAAGACTTGGGGCGAGGTCAAGGATAAAGAACTGAATAGGGAAGCTGCCAGAGAACAAGCAGCATTGAAAGACACCATTAGGTGACCAAAGCCGACGCATGCAAGCATGTAGGAACCTTCGAAAAAGAAACGAAACTAAATGTGTGTTCTCGGTTTGTGTCAACATACCGCTGATTGGGGACGTGTCAGTCCTGCGTTGTTCAAACCATTGCCCATAATCTCTGAGTCATTTGAGAAAGAGGGAAGTGCCTGTGTGGTTGCAGACCTGATGTCTCACCTGTTGCTTCTGCAGGACACATTTTGTCCCAGATCTGTATATACATACATGCATACAGAATGTTAAGGGAGAAGTTCGAGAACTTGCAGAGGTATTCTGAGGCTGTGTTTGAATTACCTTGTGGAATTGTCACTAAAACAGGTTTATCCACATAAATGTTCACACCCCCGCTGGGCGTTTAAATGTGACCTGCCAGAGTTTGCATAGGGATTCTCCAGCTTACTCTCATTACTTGCAAGTGTTTAGTAATAAGGATGTTTGAGTGCATAGGAATAATTACCGCCATACAGTATACAGATTAGGAACATTTGAATGGATAGCCCCGAGTCAAAGGTTACTACTCTTACTTTCGACCTGTGATGGCATGTGGGTCACTGTCACGGGGGGATGAGAAGTTAACAATTAATGAATTGCTTTAAAAGTTGCTGGAAAATAGAGACAATGAATTGTCTTGTGAAATCAAGCAGTTTTTAAAGCAATTCATTAATTGTTAATTTCTCATAACCCCGTGACATCTGGCGACCTCGTTCCAGGATATTAAATCCTAGCTCTAAAGTTATTAACGAGATAATACTCACTCACTCATACTTAGGTATTTATCATTAAAGTCTATAGGCACTATCTTACTGGTGATTATTGATACATTTCTATTAATTTTACGTAATAGTTTTCATAGTCAGTTTTTTTTATTATTTTCTTTCTTTACCAGTTTAACTAGATAAAACTGGTCACCACTAACCTGTGCCTATATTCTTTACTCTTGATTATTGGTATTTCTGTGGAAAATAGCAGTCAGTATTAGTCTTTAGTTCACTCAGACTGAGTTAGCACCATGACTACTAACGTCTATGTACAGGAAGCTAAAGATATGGAGCTTAGCAACCCCGAAAAAGTCAGAGTATGTACTCTCTCGGTTTAGTTACGAGCAGCAACGTGAGAAGGATGCTCGTGAAGAGCGTAAATCCAACGCGAACACGAGCGAGAACAACGCGAATACGAGCAAAAACCAACGCGAATACGAGCAAAAACCAACGCGAATACGAGCAAAAACCAATGCGAATACGAGCAAAAACAACGTGAACTCGAGTTAGAACAACGTGAGAGAGAACGTCAACACGAGCAAAAACAACGCAAACTCGAGTTAGAACAACGTGAGAGAGAACGTGAATACGAGCGAGAACAACGAGAAAGAGAACGAGAACACGAGCGTGCCGAGCGTGAGGCACGTGAGAAACATGAACTTGAGATGCTGAGACTCAAGCGAGACTCCTTGGCTTCAGATACATCTGGTGTAGCTAACCCAAGCTCCACGAGCACTCTTCCTGCACATGTTCTGGCGACCCCACACATCAAGCTTCCTCCATACAAGGAAGGCGAGCGAATCGAGCCATTCATAGCTCGTTTTGAAGACATGGCTCAGCTGTACCAGCTGGATGAGGCAGCTAAGAGGCTCCAGTTTCTTAGCCTGTTTGAGGGCCCTGCCCTCGATATTCTCCACAGAATTCGTGGAGACAATCTCACGTATGAGATGATGAAGGCTGCACTCGTCAAAGCGTACGGTCTCACAGTTGACGACGCCAAGAGTCAGTTTATGAGGGAGTGTTTACAAGAAAAAGAGACTGCCATTCAGTTTCTTGATTGGCTTACTGCTTACTTAGATGAGTGGATGGAGAAAGATGAAACTCCTTCCACGCACGAGGGGATAAATGACCTTATGCTGCGCACGCAGCTAGAAAAGTCGTGGCCTGCTGAACTTATGGCTCAGCTTAAGATCTGCCAAGTAAGGGATGCCAGCCAAATGGTGGAGAAGGCTGATGCATTCTTCACTGCATATGGGTATCAAACTCGTAAGCAACGCACCTGGAACAGGAAAGTTGATAAATCTGGGAAACCGTCTCAAACTGAACCCCAGCAACAAGGCCGTTCTTAGAATAATGGCCAAGGTCCAAACAAACCGCACAAGAAGGACCAGGGGCAAAATACCCAGAAACTGAGTGGAAACGGTACAACAAGCAGAACCCTATTTAGCATCAGTACCGGTATTTCAAGCAGCAGCAGGGCAAGGACAAACCACGTAACCCTCAGTCAGGACAATCGACTTTAGTGTATTGGAGGCAGGAGGCAAACGCAGCCTTCATTCCTCAACAGCAGCACGGCGGTTTCGTCGCTAGCAGCACAGGTACTTCCCCACAGTTCTCTAGTCCTCCAGCGTCAGTGAACACTCTGCCACAGGAGGTCAACGCTCCATTTTCCCAGACAGTGAGTACAACCCCTCAGGTATCTAATTCTCAGGGCACCATGTTTGCCACATCATTCATTCAGCAGCCTCATCAGCGGCTGGCTGCTTCCTCCACAGGCCCTCCCACAGGCAACAGTGCCTTGCCTGTTCAGCCAGGGTTTGTGGGAGGCACTCCTGTGAAGGTCCTGAGAGACAATGGTTCCTCATGTTGCTCTGTCAGGCAGAGTCTAGTTCAGCCTGAGGAGTATACAGGTCGACAGATCCAAGCTTAACTTATTGATGGATCAGTGAGATTGTTCCCTGAGGCACGTATCCAAATGGCATCTCCATTTTACACTGGTACGACAATCACAGTTGTCATGCCAGAATCTTTGACCTTATCATAGGAAATATTTCAGGTGCCAAGTATAGTTGCACAAAAGATGACGCTACTCAGACTTCGGCTGCAGAAACATGAGCCATGCCCGAGGCTCCAAACTGTGTCACCCCAGTGACCATTGCATCACCTCAAGATCTGATGAGTAGCCAAGTTGTTGTTCAAGAACAACATTCTGACCTGACACTTGCTGCCGTGCGGAAGAAACAAAAGGGTAGAGTGATTAAGTATTCACGGGGAGGTCGAGCCAAGTTCCTTCATAAACAAGGACGGCTGTACCGTGAGTCACGAACACCCCAGGGCGAGGTTCGACTGCAGTTTGTCGTTCCCACTAAGTAACGCCAAGCAGTGTTAGAATGGGGTCATTGTTCAGCCTCAGGAGGTCACATGGGCAAAAGAAAAACCCAGGGCAGTATCCGTGCTGACTTTTTCTGGCCAGGGATGGGATGAGAAATAGATAGCTTTGTGCGTTCCTGCAATGTGTGTCCATGTACCACCAATCAGGGACATGTCCTTCCTGTGCTGTTTGAATCTACACCCATAATCTCAGAGTCAGTTGAGAGACAGGGCAGTGGTAATGTGGGTGCAGACATGATGTCTCGCCCTTTGGCCCCAGAGGACACATCATGACCAGGGCCTGTACATACATATGTACCGAGGGTTAAGGGAAAAGTTCGAGAACCCCGTAGGGACAATCCGAGGCTGTGTATGAAATACCTTGTGGAACATCTCGAGCTGTGGGCCTCTCAGAGGATTCCCATAGAATGCACATTATCCACATGAGTGTTCACACCCACAGTGGGTGTTAAAATGTGACCTGCCCGAGATTGCATAGGGATTCTCAGCTTGCCAATGTTAATCGTAAGTGTAGAGTAGGGTTTAACCAGTAAACTGGGTCCTAGCGAATTACAGCGTTTGATGTCCTGCACAGGCGCCCAGTCTTTTTTGCTCAGTTTGACCAGGTTTCTTGGTTAATAATAATGTAGGTTTAAGGTTTAACCAGTAAACTGGGCCCCTTTGGCTTAGCAAATTGCAGTGTTTGATGTCCTGCACAGACGCCCAGTCTTTTTGCTCAGCTCCCCATCCTGGGACCACGTTTCCTGGTTAATAATGTATCCGATACGAAAATAATGACGACCTCAAATGTACAAAGCTTGGCTGTCACTTAAAATTTTTGGCTAGGGCGTACTTTTTGTAGCGTACATACTGACTGCTAGGCAGAGAAATTGTAATTCAATAAAGATTGTTTGTCACACTGACACTTTTGATGCTCCACCTTGATTGCTTTCGCAGGTGCAGCTGGCGGATGTAGCAAATTTGTCGTGGAGGCCAGCTGGTCATCTCTGCCATATGCTGCCGCCTCTTCTCTTCTGCCTTGTCGCCATTATTTACTATTGATTTGTATTACATAATTTTACACTTAGGCACAGTTACACCACAACTGTCACACCTACACCGTGTATTACATACATCACTCTACATAACAATTAGTTGTTAATGTAAATATAGCGAACTTTTTCACTCAGTTTGACCTGAGTACAGGATTTTTCACTGTCGTCACGGAGTTTTTTCCTCAAGCTTGCTTCTATTAAGGTAAATATGAGGTTTTATGCTCATGGGCGACTGTGATTTTCTCCTGTTGCAGGATAGTACACACACCACAGTGTGAATCTTGTGTGACTGAGTTAGGATTTATATGTATGTATATCAAACAAATTTTTCTTTGAAGAAAAAAATTTTGATTTTCATGGGGTGTAATGTCACGAATTCGCGTGAGCATATTTATAAATTTGTGACAGTTTTCATCAGTGGGAAAATCATGAATTCTGGTGGAGTTCCCACTGTGTATCGCTCAGTTGAACCATCCTCGCGTTCACTCGGTTAGGGCGGTTTTCAAAACATTTTTCACTGTTTCATAAGTGATCATCCTTGTGTGCGACATTAGCACCTTCACTGAGTGATTTATTGTGATCGTATATCACTCAGTTTCTTTCTGCTGACCGTTGAGGTTCACACTGCCATCCCTCGCCTTCTCTCATAACTTGAAGTCAGTCAGGCTTTGATCATCGTAAGAGCAGGTTCGCCCAGCATGGAGCAGCGCCGCCACAGCGAGTTCCTGAAATCTCCACCTAGACGGTGAATCGGTGAAGAGGTTTAGCTTATTGCAGCATCCGTCCTACGTACTGGTGTCCAGTCATTCTGCTTAGCCCCCTCTACTGACCAGTATTTCTTTTCGTTTTTCCTAGGTTTAAGTTTAGCTTTTGAGTGAGCAAGTGAGTGTATTCTCCTTGTTATTTTGAATTCAGTTTGGGACTCATACAACGTAAAATTAATTCATTGTAATTAATAATTTCACAGTTCTTTTTCTTTGAGCTCAATGTAGTTAAACTCGTGTTTTATTTCTCCACATTTAGCTTATTTTAGTTGCCACTCCTAGTTCGCACAGATGCTTTGTATTATTCATAACTGGAACTTAGGGCACTCCTTTTGTATTAAGCCTAAATCCGTTGTGCCAGCCAGGAGTTAATGCACCGGCAAGAACCTGTTTATCATTAAGAGCATTAGCTTTGATTGTCAGGGATAGAGTCACTTTCTCTAGAGGCTAACAGTACTAACAAACAGCACGCATGAGTAATTAGTCTCTGCTGTGTACTGTTGAGAAAGTTTATAAATTCTCATCCTTAGAGAATTGGCGAAGTAAGTCAGCATAAAGTAAAACTTGCTGCTTGATTTAACAAGTCAATTCCTTGTCAAGTATTTCAAGCAAACATTTCAAGCATTCATTAATTCATAAATTCACATAACCCCGTGACAGTCACTAAGGACCCTGTTAGTTAATTGGCACCCATCGCATCTTTCTAATGTACCACAGGTCGATGCTGCAGGGGGTGGATCAGTTGAACTGAAACATAATCTTGCAGTGGAGAGGAGCTGGGGCCTGCTCTGGACCTCCACCCCATATTTCCACACTGTGCATATGCATTAACCAGGGAAAAGCTTGTTCTCCGGTTAACAGAGAGATAGGGTTTTGCCAGGGAACACTAATTCTGAGCGGTTTGTCAACCCAAAAACTAACTTACATTTTCTGGTCAATTGATTACCAGATAAGGATTTAACGGTGACCTCACATGTACAAAGCTGTGGCTGGCGTCCGAATTTTTCAGTCAGGATGAACCATTTGTAGTATGTGCCGACCATCAGGGAGAAGGGAATTGTAACATAATATAGACTAACTGTCACATTGAGACTATTAATGCTCCACCTGTGAAAATTTCTTCAGAAGCAGTTGGCAGGTTCAGCAGTGCTGCCGTGTTGTTGTTGTTTGAGTGAAATGCTGCCTTTTCTTCTCTGCCTTCGTCATCAGCATATCGATATTGTTCTGAACCAAGCAGTTTTATATACGGGTACAGTTTCACAACTGTCACACCAACAAGTATTACATACACCAAACTACATAGCTATAATTTTTGTTAAAATAATTGTTGCGAACTTTCACACAGTTTGATCTGAGTACAGGATTTTTCACCGCTGTCATGGAGTTTTTTTTTTTTTTTTTTTTCAAGCTTGCAGTCATTAACCCCTTGGTTGCTGCAAGCATCTGAGAAGGACTGATCGACAGATTGCTACAAATCTCTCAGAAGGCTTTTAACGAATGTTAATAGAAAATAGCCTCTCCAGGGCATGACTTAGCTCAGGGCTCTCAGCAGCCTAGGGGTAAATGTAAAGATGAAGTTTTTATGCTTATTTGAGACAGTGATATTCCCCTGTAACAGGATAGTACACACAGCACAGTCTGAATCGTGTGTGCCTGAGTTAGGCTATATATATATATATATATATATATATATATATATATATATATATATATATATATACTTGGGTAGTGTGATGAGTAACGATGGAAGTTTATAGGGTGAAGCACTTGAAAGGTTACAAAAGGAAAGAAAGGTTGCTGTTTTTTTTAAAGCAGTGATAAGGAACAGTGAAGTGAGCATGGATGTAAATATATCACTTCATGACAGCATTGTGATACCAACTCTAACGTATGAAGTGAAGCTTGGACCTTGCTGGAAGGACACAAGCAACCCTTGATTCCGTCCACCAGTGGGCCTTGCAGTGGGGATATAAGGTTTTTGTCCCTAAACGTGCCACTGTAGTTTTTGCCACTAGTAACTTCCCTGATTTTTGTTTAGCATTGGATGATCAGGCACTCTATCTATCTGTTTATCTATAGCCTGACACCCTAATCCCGCAAAGGGTGGTCGCAGACAAAACACCTCCAAGTCGCTCTGTCACCCACCATTTGACAGCCCTCCCCCCAACTCACCCCCCCTTCCCTCATTTATCCTCTCAACTCCATCCCTCCACCTCATCCTCGGTCTTCGCCTTCCTCTCCCTCCCTCCATTTCACCTACATACACCCTCTTAGTCAGTCTTTCATTTTCCATTCTCTCCACCTGTCCAAACCAGCTCAGTGCATTTCTCCTAATTTTCTCAGTCACATCCACATCCACCCCACAACGTTCCATCACTTCTTCATTAGTCAACCTGTCCCTCCATGTCACTCCAAATGCTTCTCTCAAGTAACTCATTTCCATTGCTCTCACTCTTGACTTGTTCCCCTCTATCAAGGTCCATGCCTCGCTTCCATGTCAGATTAGAGATCACAATACTATTATGCAGTGACTTCTTAACCTTTTAAAAATTCTGTAAAGTTTTTCTGCCCCCATTTTGATCATTAATTCAAAATTTAAATTTCATGTGAATATTTTGCTTCCTCGTTGTCATGAACCATTAAATGTCCTTAACCCTTTAACCACGGGCATTGTTTTGATCCGACTGCCCCCCCCCATGAAGGTTCCGGCAAAATGTAAACAAACTTTAAAAAACCTTTATAACTTTGAACAGGATAATGCTAGAGCAAAAAATAAAGTACCATTAGAAAGTACTATCCTTCAGGTTTGCAATGATGTAGGTTTCATTACTTCGTGGACTTTCACTGGGCGGGCAGTGCCATTAGAAGTGAGCGATCTAAAATCACTATATTTTCCCCCACACACCATTACCAAATGCCAACCACACTCTGATAATAATACTATAAACATATATGAACACTGCACATACGATAAACACCCACTCTGTGTTCACGGAGGCAGGTAAAAGGCACTGTAATTGCCCGCACTTCACTGCCACGTCAGCAACATTGTCACTCTCAAAGCTGGACAGAGACCGATGCGTGTTTGGCCACGGATGGGGGGGGGCAGGGGGAGGGAGGACAGAGGTGGGGGTCGGCTGGAGTGAAAGACCTTAATAACAACTGGCATGTGGAAAAAACGCACGGTATTCAAAATATTCACAAACATTCCAGAATGACACCCGCGGTTTGGTCCAGTTTTTTCAATGTCATTTTGGAATGACACCCACAATTAAGGGGTTAAGTACCTATCAAGTACTACTTAGGGTGCTGAAAGAAAATTTTATTAACCCACCGCGTGCCAGGGCCGTTTTAAAATAGTCTGACATAATTCAGTGGCCAGTGCCATTTTAAAATGGTTTAAAATTAAAAACTTCACTGTAATTGACCGCATTTTTCAAGATTCGCAGGTAAAAATTGGCAGGCATGTAAGGTAACTGTTCCTCTACCATCCCCCAGGCTGTCAAGGCCATACACTAACTCGCTTCCCCCATCACGCTCACTCTGCCTGTGTGCCTCACTCAGTGCTGTACATAGTGAAGGCATTTTGTAAATATTTTCATGTAAGTGTAAGTTGTAAATATTTTCTTGTAAGTGTAAGGACTATATAGTGAAGTCAAGTTGTATATACCTTCTTGTAAGTGCCAGGACTGTATGTAATGAAGTCAGGTTGTACCTATCTTCAAGCAAGTGTAAGATAATGCATTCACAGTGAGAAAGACATGCAAAATTTGATAGATGCTGAAGTAATAAGTAATCAGAAAAGTGTACTGAACATTGCTATACCTTCCCAGCAAAAATACCTGAGTATATCTTACATAGAAAACGGCTTTCTCTCACGTACGTGGTGAACGTGAGAGAGCGGTTATACCTGTACACGAGTATGCAGAACTCAATAAAACTCATTTCTGAGCCTTGGTGAGCATTTTAATGGCAAAATTCGCTGTTTCCACATCAAAATCTATCATTTTAGCCAAAAAAAAGGTCGAAAAATGGCCGGCACTGGGGTGACCCATAGGGCTAATAATAGCTAGCATGTGGTGGGTTAATGGTGTATAAGTCCCTTATTAGATATATCCTGGACTACGGCTCACGGGTGTATGAGCCAGCATCTGATACCACATTGAGGAGGCTGGATGTGTTGCAGAAAAAATGTTTGCAAATATGTCTTGGAGCCCTGTGGTGTACACATGTAGTTTGCATGGAATTGGAGGCTAATGTACCTCCCCTCCATATATGCCAAGACCATCGGGCTTTTTCATACAGAATAAAAACAAGAAAAAGTTATACTGGCAAAGTGCCCTTTGCCCCCTGCATCAAAATCACCATCTTATGCGGGAGATTTGTCCGCCACTTGCCATCCACCTCCCCTTACTGACTCAGGAGCTTGGTGTAAACTCAGTAACTGTGACAAGCTGATGTTTAAAAATATAGTGCTTTGGGAACCCCCCAACTTTAATATTACGGTCTCATGTCTCCAAGCACCGATGATCCAGGCGCCAGAGGCGGAGGTCCACCACTCGTTTCATAACATCATCATACATCATTTAGTGTCACTCCAATTGGGCACAAATGGCTCAAAGTTGAATGAATGTGTGGGTACTGATGTGTGGTCGACTGAATGTGCCCTCAGGTTTCAGTTGCTAATTCATACATCTGTGTTTCCCTCTGAACTTTTTGCAATTGACATAGCCATAGACTATGCTCTAAACTCTTGACATGACTCACTTGTCATATTTTCAGATTCAAAGTCAGCCCTTCTGGTAATTGCTTCATGCACTGCAGATTCTCATGAGATCTTGGGTTACTTCGTTAATAAATTGCATCCGTGCGACAAGTCCTGGGTGCCTGGTCATGGTCGTATCTACGGCAACGAGCTGGCTGACAAGGTTGGCTTACTTGCGACATTGGCTTTGGAGCTCGAGGAGACATAGGACGTTCCTCATGACCTACAGTCGAGTCTCCCCCTTGGAAAGAAATCAACACGTCTTCTGTGGCAGGGTCAGATGACCGGACTTAGTATTCCAACATGTTAGCCAACTGGGCTACAGCAAATTGCACCAGTTGTCTGGAAGGAAGAACATTATCATGGTTAAGGATGAACTGCACATGGATCACCCATGTATTGACATATACTGAAAGATGATTTCTGCCGCACTGTAACATCTGTGGTGTGGTGTTTTCTATCAGTCATATCATCCTGCATTATCAAAGATTTATTCGTTAAAGTGCATCATTTATAAATTACTGCAGTGCAGCAGACATCCCCTTCACCCATTCCACCATCCAAGGTGATGGAGATAATGTTATGACTAATAAACTGATGGCTTTCTTGAAAGAGACTGGATTGATCAAAGTGATGTGACTTTTTGTTGTGTGGTTATGGCTTTTACCGACTGTAAAGTTGTATATATTGTATTATTTAACTGGGGTTGACAGTTGATTTATTTGAAATAGTTCCTGCTTCTGATTCATTTGTTTCTTATAGTGACGTCCTCTATTTTAAACCACATGCCTCATCTGACAGTCACCAGCTGATGAGTGCAAGCGTATGATATAGAAAGGTATTGAGCACTTTCAGTCGATGGTTGTTCTGTTGGACGAGGTACTTCACTTTTTTGTAAATATGTATATGAGTTCCAACGGTATAAATTTTCCAATTAGGGCCAATAGATGACATGTATGAAATAGTGCAGGACCCCTCTGGTTCTCCTCCATTTATTGATGTCCCCTATATTAATATAAGTGCCTTGACCGACAGTCTCCAGGTGATGAGTGCAGATGTGTAATGTAGAGAGGCATTGCATACCTGCAGTCGTTGATGTTCTGTTGCTTGGGCTATTTTTCCCACCAGTGTAGGTTTAGCTATTTGTATCCTGAGGTTTTAGTATAGGTTAGCGATTTGTGTGTTAGGTTTATCAATTTTAGGATAATAGGTTTGGTTTAATTTTTGTCTTACATTACAATGTCCGAGATACGAAAAAACGAAAAAGTAAAAATATAAAAAAACAAAAGAAAATAATTAGATTTATATATATATATATATATATATATATATATATATATATGTGTGTGTGTGTGTGTGTGTGTGTGTGTGTGTTTATTTTTATACCTATATTTGCCTTAATGACAAAGGATTTCGGCCCCAAAGGTCAATAGACAAAAAAAAAAAAAAAGTTGCCGAATTGTGTAATTAACTGTTCCAATAAAGTGTGTCAGACAGGAAAAATCTTGATCAAGGAGTGTATGCTCATCATAATTATAGTAGGCTCTATAATGCTTCTTTCTTACAGTTTAATTCAATCTGTTATGTTCACATTTCTTTCGTTGCTTACGTAGTTTTTCGAGATATATATATATCCAATTCCTTGGATATCAAAGAAAATTATCAACATCGACTTGACATTGCTGCGCCATTGGTCTGCCATTGCAAAACCGCCAAACCACCTACACACCTCGTTACAATAGTAGTATAGTTCAACAACATGTTCTGTCACAGACACAGCCTGGGCCACATTGATGCACAAGGATTGCTGCTGACTCCTCCTAGCAGCAAAAGGCAAAGCTGCTAACGGTTGGCTCCCTCTGTTCAAATTACTGGAACTTTTGGGTGGCACCGTGTGTGTATAGAGAGAGAGAGAAAGACAGAGACAGAGACAGAGACAGACAGAGACAGACAGAGAAAGTAGAACACACAGTATAATAAGGCAATATATATATATATATATATATATATATATATATATATATATATATATATATATATATATATATATATATATATATATATTATATATATATATATATATATATATATATATATATATATATATATATATATATATATATATATATATATATATATATATATATATATATATATATATATATATATATATATATATATATATATATATATATATATATACACATACGTGGTGCTACCCAGAAGTTCCAGTAATTTGAATATTGTAGGAAAATAAGTTACCTTACCTCCAAGTTCTCACTGTCGCCTTCGAAGTAGTCCTCTTGGGCATGTATACAGTGGTCCCAGCATTTTTTCCACGAGTCCATGCATCCCTGGAAGGCTTCAGCTGTGATGGTCTTGAATACCTCCCGCGATTCTGTCTGGATCTCCTCAGTCGAGACAAATCGACGCCCTCAGTCGTAATTTCAGCTTGGGAAACAGGAAAAAGTCGCAGGGGGCAAGGTCAGGCGAACAGAGTGGGTGGGGAATGACTACCGTGTTCGTGGAAGCCAGGAACTGCTGGACAACAATTGATGTGTGGGCGGGGGCATTGTCATGATGCAGGACCCAGCCCTTGTTCTTCCACTGGTCTTGATGTTTGCGGCGGATGTTCTCCCTCAGACGTTGCAAAACTTCACAGTAAAACTTTCTGCTTACAGATTGACCAGGTGGGACGAATTCCTTGTGAACAATTCCTTGGATATCAAAGAAAATTATCAACATCAACTTGACATTGCTGCGCCATTGGTCTGCCATTGCAAAACCGCCAAACCACCTACACATCACGTTACAATAGTAGTATAGCTCAACAACATGTTCTGTCACAGACACAGCCGGGGCCACATTGATGCACAAGGATTGCTGCTGACTCCTCCTAGCAGCAAAAGGCAAAGCTGCTAACGGTTGGCTCCCTCTGTTCAAATTACTGGAACTTTTGGGTGGCACCGTGTGTGTGTAGAGAGAGAGAGAGAGAGAGAGACAGACAGACAGACAGACAAAGACAGACAGACAGACAGACAGACAGACAGACAGAGACAGAGACAGACAGAGAGAAAAAGTAGAACACACATTATAATAAGGCAATATATTTCCCTAAGGAAGGGTTGAGGTCATGCCTCCTGAGCCGATGAGAACCAATTCGTTAAAGTATGGCTTTAACGTTTGGAGGTAAAGAGAAGGCAGTGAAAGTAATCTGGCTTGTCATATCATATGATTCTCTTCCTCTTGGGACACCCTTTGGTTGGCCGTTTCGGTTGCGAGAATGAGGCTGTATGTGACCCTTGCAGGTCAAATAATATCTCCTAAGTTATATAATAGGTGTAGTCCTGTGTGTAAGCTTGTTTTACAACAGTAGTTGAGTTGATTTTTCAACTTCTTTCACGGCCGATTTAGGAAGTCTGCGGATGATTAGAGCCTCATCTGGCATCCAGTCAGCTCTATGTGCCTTACTCTACAGAACAATTAGATCAGATACAGTAATAAATTTGCGTAGCATGTGCACGTGCAGAACATCCTTTGGTAGTACAGTACACCTACTAATGTCTCTTGTCCTTCATGAACAAGGTTAATTCCTTGACCTTGAATACTGGTAACAATCCGCCAGTCCGACCTGATCTGGAAACTCATTACCTATGTTGCCTTGGCGAATGAGTAGAAATACTGTAGTCAACGTGTCATTTCAGTCACCAGTCAAAGTTTCCTGCCAACATTCTTCACAGTAAGACTGTTAGACACCAAAATGCCTAGTTAGTTTAGAGTTCCAATTTAGAGGGCATAGTCGTGCCATAATAATGTAACTGATTGTCACAGTATTGCACTGTTGTACCTCAGGAAGATTTTGTCGATAAGGACAAGCACGTCATAAACGTGAATGATTACTGAAAGAATATTAAATACTAAAACCTAATTATTTTAAAATGATAATTGTTTAGATGCTGGCAAGAACAATATGATGACAAACAATCGTCCAACTGGGAATCGTCTTAACGGATTTTGTTTCACTAGAAATGGTTTCGTAGGAAACAATCATCTCTGGGAATAGTCTTTTGTGGGATTATAATGAATAAAATAGTCTAGTGGTAGCATGAATATAGTGTAATACATATTACTGAACTGAAAGAGATAGGTAAAATCCAACTGGCTGCTTTATACTGCTAATTGAATTTCCGAGTTGTAAAACCACGGCCTAGCAATTTTCGGTAGTGGGGACAGTGCTGACTGTTGGGCGCTCCTCGGTAATAGCATTATGACTGTCAGTTACATGGCCGATGGCAGAAAGAAATTGTAAAAGTTGCTTCTGGTAAAATTTCTGATACCCGATTTTTTTTTCCTGGTCACATACGGCTGGTTAAGCAAAAGCTACAGCAGCAGATATCATGTACTGTATACTGCGTTGCATAGAGCTCTCGCTGGTGAAGTTTGCGAGTTGTGTGCAGTTAATATAAATTAATTCAACATAATGTTTATGCAGTTCCTTAGAAATATTGTATATTATACCCTATTTGATTGACCTCTGCATCTGAAACGTATGGGGCGAGTAGGGTGTGTTTGATTCGCGTCTGCTGATTGGCTGCATATGATATAAATCTACAACTCTTCTTATTTCAACACATGTATTTGTAAATTTCTTGTAATATTAGCAGCCAGTTTTAATACGGAATAATTTCCGAAGCCAGAGAGGTAAAAATTAGCTTTAAAAGTTGCCGTTATCAAAGAAAATTAATGTTGATTATAAATGTTTATAAAACGATGTGTGACCTTTGAAGTAAATTATCTACTCACGGTGTACACCTACGTCCGCATGTTGCACTACATCCACCCAAGATGAACACCTACAGTACACCCGCATGATGCTGTATAATAAATGCCTGCATGTACTTCAATGACATAATCGGCGGCCAATCAGCAGCCGCGAATTAAACACAGCCTACTCACCCCATACATCTTAGGTGCACAGGTGCACAGGTCAATCTAAGTGGTTTAGGGTTTAGTTCAGACTGCACCGTGTTAAATGCATCATGCTGTTGGCAACCGGCCAAAGTTGCGGTTTTTGTTGTGACTTAAGGCTCAACTTGTAAGGAATCGAGTGTACTGTAGGCTGAAGTTGAGGGGTTTTTATTATTGGGCAACAAAACTATCCTAGTATATTGGTGTCACCGCATAAAGACACCCATCTATAACTCATTCAGTACTCGCCTTAATTATTATACATGTGATGCATGTGGGAATATGTGTTTCAGTTATGTGCGAATGCTTTTGTAGTCTGGTGAACTTGGGATACTGTTGATAGTTCTCCGATCATTTCCCTTCCCTTGCCTCTGGATCGTGCCCATCCTAACTTATAGGTGGATAAAATGTTATGTTGATGTTGTGTGAGAATCTGTCCTCTGGTTAAAAAATTTCATATTATACACTAGCTATGTCAGTACTCTCCATAATGATGATGTTGGTGATCAGTGTGCAAATACAGCTCTGGTGTCTCACAGCTGCTCGGGGTCACAGCCGTATATTGGAGGGACTGTCATTGAGGAAGCCGTTGTGTGGGATATATGGCTATCAGCTTGGTGTGGGTGAATGGTAATGGTAACGGGACGCCATTATAAGGCACACCATACCATACCACACCTTTCACGTCGTTCTACTTTACACCACACGCTCTATTCCACACCACACAATTCCACTCCAAGAACCTTCTCACTCCTTCGCCTCACCTCTACCCCTCAAATCACCACGCAAGCTGTCGTACCCACAACCCTTATCAACCTGCCTGATAAACTCCTTCCCTTACTTTATTTCACCCCATTTCTCCCGTACCTCTCCTCCACACCTCATGTCACCTCACACACTGTCGCACCCACATTCAACCCACATTGACTGACAGACGCTTTCCATTACTTCCAGACCTTCCTCGCCTCATATCCAAGCTTCGTTCAACTTACTTCCGCACTTAATGTCACCTCCATTCCTCCCTTTCCCTCTTCACCCACCACCACAGACTCTAATTACTTCTCCCTTATCTTACGATTGTCTTCACCCTATTGTAGGGCACACGTGCTGTGGACCCTCTCACCACTTTACCTTACCGCCACACGTCAAGTCACTTTCGCACACGCCGTCTCGCATGTCATCTGAGACTTGTGGGAATGGGAGAGGAAGACCTAAAACATGGCGGAGAGATAAGGCAGGAATGTAGGACTGTTTAGTAGGAAAGGCCGTTATTATGTAAGAGCAAATATTCCTGGTGATATTTTGCCTACATAACCTCACGTCAGCTGCAACAATAATCAGGAAATTGAGAAGCAGATAGGATAAACTACTAGAGAGATAACCTGAGATACAGAAAAAGAACAGTACAACCAAATACTGAAGTATGGTCGTTATTGCACTTCTAAAATGTCTATACAAAAAAATACATACGATACTAGGCCAGCATAGAATTCATTATAGTCATATATAGAGAGCTCACACATACAACTTAATCATTCATTATATAAATCTGTTTATAAATTCCCTACTGTTCGGTATGAAGAAGGAAGCTATATTAATATAAGCTAGGTAGGTTTTAATTAATATCCAATGTAGTTACCTAACACACGTTCAGAACTTTCCTATACCCCCCACACTTATCCTGAACGTTACCGTATTCTGATCGGGTCCTTCATCTCACTACTTCACCTAACGTCCGTTCGTCACCCCTCTACCCTACCTCCTGTCGTCCGCTTCCCCCATACTTCTTTCCCTCTTGCAACACCTCTCCATTCCTCGCCTCTACTTCCCTCATCTCTTCATCCATTACTTCTCCATCCCTCACCTCTCCCTTCTATGGTCCTGAGCCCTTCCTTCTTCTTTAATCTTAATACTTACCTGCCACCCACCCTGCTCATAATGTCTGCCTTCCTCCTTCACTGTTCAAAACACATTCCCAATCTCGGATCCAATTTCCATCTACATTATTAACTTGGGTTTTTCGTCCGCCATCCTTACACGCTCTGATTTGATTGTCCTGCTCACATATTAATTATGCATGTAGTGATCACTGTTTTTCTCTTTCTGTCATTCTTGTTTTGATGTGTCGTGTTAGTTCGTATTCAGTCTTACTATCTCTTATTCTTATTTTGCTGGGTTACTTCCTTGTATGTCTGCTCATATCTTACTGTCCTACCTTCTCTTAACCAGCTATTTAGCTGTAACCGTTACACTTCGATGACGTAAAAAAGGCTACTCGTGCTCTTTCCAGAAAATTTTATTCAGTGTAGGCCCTATTTGAAACTTTTCGAACTAGTGGGATTAGATGTAGCCAGAGTTCATCTCTGAATTACAAAAGGTCATTCCTTCTTTCTCCTGATCATCTGTTCAGCAGCTATTTCTCTTTGGATTAACTTCGCTATCCATCTACCTTGAATTTACTGTTTGCTAAGTCCCTTACATCATTCCAAGACTGTAGTATTATACCTGAGATCGCGATTGGGAAGACAAACCTTAAAACTGACATCATAATTGAAAAATATGATGAAAAATGGAAGAACCTCTCCTTTTATAAAAAGCTTCGTTGCTGGCTGCGTTAAGTGGAATGCAGCTCGGCAGTATCTTATCCTCACAACGATATTAAAACTGTCCATCAAAAATCATGGGCTTGCTTACATCTTCATGTACTCCATTTATAGAACTCTGTAGTTATTTTCTACCGTATCTGCCATTTTCTAACCCTTTAGTCTTGTTTTCTTTACCGTTTCTAGTTTCTTTGAGGAAGTATATTGTTTTCTCCACTCACAAACACTACCACTTCAACGCAGATATCCACATTCGCTCTCTCACTTTCCACCTCAAAAGCCGTCCAACCTTGTACCGATGCGTGAAGCATTGGATGGGAGTTGGTTATTTATCCGATAACAGAAAGTAATATTTCTTGTCCCTCCGAATCATTTGCCATTTAAGGACTGTAAAACTAAACTTGAATGTGTATACTACTCAAGGGAGGAAGGGAAGTCGCCACTTGTCATGGGAGGAAATAGGTCGCCATTTACACAGGGGAAGTTTAAATAAGTTTTGACTTATAAAACTAAAGTCTTTAAGTTTTTACTTTATTCTGGCTAATGTCGCCAATGTCAAAAAACGAGAGACCCATAAACTTTCTCTTCAAACAGTACTCATTGGAGAATAATCACTCTTGTATGTGAATTATTAGTACTGTCGCCCTCATAGAGAAAGAAATCCTGCCCCCAGACAATTAATAATTAACTCTGTAACCAAGTAATACTAAGCCAGGCTCTTGCTTTAGCCTCTACTAGCTTGTGCAAAAGGTTTTATTGTGAATTAATATGACAGAATTGGCTTAACTACCAGTAGTTATAAATATCAAGGAAGATTGAGCAAACTGGGAATAAAGTGTACGAAGAACAATTAGAGAAGTAGATAACGATTTTACATTCAATCAGGCTCGAAAGAAAAGTTGTGACTTTATTAATTACAAAATAAATGCTCAAATTACAAAGAAACTGGAACATGTAAATTCACTCACTCACGCAGTCAAACAACATAACACTCTTAAACCTAGAAAACAGAAAGAAAATGCTAATAATTGGGGAGATATAGCATCTGAGACCTGCAAGAAACTGTCTTGCATTTCCCTGTCCTGAACTGCCCTACGTCGATAATGGAGGTACAGAACTGCGAAGGAACTAGGTGGTCCACTGCCTAAAGACACCACTAACGAGGGGTGGTCTCCACTGGTCACTGCCCTTTCACACTGCTCTGGCTATGTCCGTCTCTCTCTCTACTGCTAATCTCCAACTAACTACGGTGAGTGGAGAGGTACTGGTATGGCGTCGCAGAGCTGTAAGATGATCCACAGATCGAGACACGAGGGGTGGTCTCCGCCGTCACTTCTCACACTACTCTGCCATATACTGTATTCACCCGTCAGAGCTGCCCCTCTCCAACTACCTATGTTCTCACAGATGCCCTGTGGCTATTGTGGGAAATGAGCGGAGCTTCCCCAGAACGGTTACAGAGGCGGGGCGATGATTTTCACTCAGTGAAGCACTGGTGTGCATAAGGACAATCACTCGTGAAACAATGATATATGTTTTGCAAATCCGTTTCAATCGGAGTGGAAATGCTCGACAGATAGAGCTTAGTGAAACACACTGGGATTCCATTAATATTCTTAGGCTCTCATAATAATATAATGTCTCAATTCTTGACATTATGGCCCATAAAACCTCAATTTTCCTTTGTAATATATGACAATATCATATATATATATATATATATATATATATATATATATATATATATATATATATATATATATATATATATATATATATATATATATATATATATATATATATATATATATATATATATATATATATATATATATATATATATATATATATATATATATATATCTTCAGCAGCAGCATTTTGAGTATCCACTGCAGGACCACCCTATCCAGACTGAAGCAGGGACGATGCAGCCTATGTGTCCCTACCAAATTGATAGGCTGTCTGGTAGAGATTGTATGTAGGGTGAGAAGTGCCTGTAAGTGTTTTTGTAATGTTGGAGTGGCTTTGGATGTGTGTGTAGTCTGTGAACCAAGTGTAATCGGCCCCCACAAACTGACTGGGTGCAACCATACTTTATACTATGCGACACTTGTTCAATCTCAGCACCCCCTATGTCCGCCAAAGCAGTACGTGGCCGGGTGAAAACTCCTTAAGTTTATTATCCTGGCGGGGCGCGAACCCTCGTTCTCCCACATACGAAAAAGCACACTCTGCCACTGTACTACTGAGGCTCACATCAATATCTATCTATTTATCTATCAATCTATCTATATAGATTGATAGATAGATAGATAGATAGATAGGTAAATCAAATATCTGCAGTGAGACAGATAGCAGAGAAGGCTTGTGAGAAGGACTATAAAGTATTTATGGCATTCATGGATCTGGATAAAGCATACAAAGTGGACAGAGAAGGATTGTGGAAAGTTTTGCGCATGTAAGGTGTAGATTGTGAGAAGGACTCTAAAGTATTTATGGCATTCATGGATCTGGATAAAGCATACAACAAAGTGGACAGAGAAGGATTGTGGAAAGTTTTGCGCATGTAAGGTGTAGATGGTAAGCTGCTAGATGCCGTCAAGAATTTTTATCACGGTAGTGAACATGTGTAAGGGTCAGTGGGCATCTAAGTGAATAGTTCACGATCGGTATGGGCGTGTGACAAGGTTATGTGATGTCCCCATGGTTGTTCAATATATATATGGACGGGGTGATTAGAGAAGTAAAAACACGAGTAAGGGAGAGAGGGATCGGGCTGGTAATGAATGGTGATGGATGGAATATCTTAAATCTGTTGTATGCTGATGATGCAGTACTGCCTGCAAGTACCGGACAAGAACTTGGTAGGCTAGTGCAGAGTTTTGCTGATGTCTGTGAGCGTCGTGCCTTGAGAGTAAATGAAGAAAAAAGTAAAGTGATTGTCATTGAGAGAGAAGGTAACTCCCAGTGCGATGTTACAGTGAATGGAGAGAGACTGAAATTGGTGAGCGTTCAAATACCTGGGTATAGTGACAGAAAGGAGAGGAAAATGTGCAAAAGAAGTTGAAAGTAGAGTGACACAAGGAAGAAAAGTAGCTGGTGCAATGAAGGCCATGATAAGAAACAGAGGCTTCAGTGTTGCAGCTGCACGAGGCTTCCATGAAGGAGTGTTAATGACAACTTTAAGATATGGATGTGAGACTAAGGTGTGGCATGAAAATGTAAAGTCAAGAGTAAGAGCAGTGGAGATGGGACTGGTGAGGAATGTATGTGGAGTACAGAGGGTAAATATGATTCGAAATAATGTGATGCGTGAAAGATGTGGAGTGAGGAAGTCGGTGGACACTAGAATCGAAGAGAGTGTACTAAGATGGTATGGTCATGTGGAGAGAATGGATAACAGTAGAGTGGTGAAAAAGATATGTCCGAGCGAATTTGAAGGAGGGAGGAGGCGAGGTAGGCCAAGGAGGAGGAGGAGAGATATGGTGGATAAGTGTGTGAGGAAGAGAGGTTTGGAAGTAGTTGAGGCTAGGAAACTGATATGAGATTGAGCTGGTTGGATGAATGTTGTGAAAAGTACATGGTCAGGGGTTTGGCACCCCATTTTAACGTGGCAGCGTCCGGTTTGACTCAATCGGATATGTTTTTGTGAAGCTACAGAACGTGGTGAATGTTTTTGGCGTATCCGATAGAGCTAGGATTGCAGGGGCTTGAATGATGAGTGAATGGAAGCGTGGCCCAATGGACTGAGCAAATTTGGGCTCTCTGGACATTGCTACTCCTCACCCTGCCCTAGGGTGGGAAAGGACGTCCGGATGAAGATGATGATATATGTACGATACAGTATATATATATATATATATATATATATATATATATATATATATATATATATATATATATATATATATATATATATATATATATATATATATATATATATATATATATGTATATATATATATATATATATATATATATATATATATATATATATATATATATATACATATACAGTATATATATATATATATATACAGTACATATACATATATATATATATATATATATATATATATATATATATATATATACCCCCTGGGGGTAGGGGGGTTTCAAGAATACTCCCCCAGTATCCCTGCTTGTCGTACGAGGCGACTAAAAGGGTTGGTGGTGGGTTAGTGCCCCACCCCATAAAAAGAACTAACTAAAAAAGCAAATAAAGCGCCTCGAACCCGGACGGACCATAAGTTGACGGCTAAGGAACGGACAAAGGACATTCTGAGGGTAGGAACGTGGAATGTGAGAGGAGTGAATGATGAAGTGAAAGAGAGATTGTCCAGGTGCTTGAGGATGCAAAAGTGGATATATGTGGACTGACCGAAACTAAATGGAAAGGTGAAAGGATGAGAGAATGGGAATACGGTGTAGGTATATGTGCGGGAGTCAGTGAGAATGAGAGGGCAAGAGAGGGAGTATGTCTGATGATAAGCAAGAAGTGGAAGGAGAATATAAGAGAGTATGGAACAGTGGGTGCAAGCATTGTATGGGTGAGGATGAAAGTAGGTATACAAGCATGGGCGATTGTATGTGTGTATGCTCCAACAGAGGATCGAGTGGCAAGAGTGAAAGATGACTTTTGGGAGAGAGTAGAAGCATGTATGGACAAGTTTGAGAGGAGCGAGAGAGTGCTGTTGATTGGAGACATGAATGGCAAAGTTGGGAATGTACGAGTGGATGGAGTGGTTGGTCAGTGGGGTGTGCCAGCTGAAGTAGAGGGGAATGGTAGTGCTTTCGTGGACATCTGTGCTGGTAAGGGGTTGGCAATAGCCAACACCTAATTTCGTCATAAGATGATCCACCGGTATACATGGAGAGTAATGAGGAGGATGGATGGTGAACTTGTTGAACGAAAGGCAATGATAGACTACGTGTGTGTGGATGAGCGAATGAGAAGACAAGTGTTGGATGCAAGGGTGTGGAGAGGGTGGGGGAATGGAGTCTCGGACCATCACTTAGTGATGGCCAAGGTAGAGCTGCAAAGAAAGTGGTTGAGGAGACGAAGGGGAAGACAAGAGGAAGCAGCTCCTGTGAGAAGAGTGGAGAAATTGCAAGATAGTGAGAAAAGGACAGAGTATAAGAGCATAGTGGAAGAAAGATTGGGAAGGTATGATCTAGAGCAGATGGAAGGGGTGGAAGACGTATATAAGATATTCACGGAAGAGATAAGCGCAGCGTTTGAGGCGGTTTGTGGAGTGAGGAGGAGATGCAAGGGTGTGGAAGGGACAGCATGGTGGAATGATGAGGTAAAACGAGCTGTGGAACAAAAGAAGAAGGCATATGGTGAATGGTTGGCGAGTAGAGGTAGGGGAGAAGATGAGAGAGAGAAGAGAGAGGTATATGTGAGCAGGAGAAGGGAGGTTAAGAGACTGGTGAAGGAGAGTAAGAAGAAAGTGGATGAAGAGTTTGGGAGGAATCTGAGTGTGAAATGGAGGGAGAGTAAGAAATTGTTTTGGAAGGAGGTAAAGAAAGTAAGGCAGTGTGAAAGGGGAAATAGTAGGGGAGTGAAAGATAGGAATAATAGATTGTTGGTGGAGAAGAGAGAGAAATTGAGGAGATGGAAGGAGCACTTTGAGGATTTGTTGAATGTAGAGAGTGAGAGCAGTGTGAGTATAAGTGGTTGGGGAATGGCTGGGAGAAGAAGAGATGAGAGGAGGGAGGAAGAGATCAGTAGGTCGGAAGTAGTGGAAGCGATGAAGATTAAGCTGGGAAAGGCCCCAGGAATTGACGGAGTGTGTGGTGAAATGCTTAGGTATGGGGGTGAGATTGTTGTGGAGTGGATATGGAAGTTGTGTAGATTGGCTTGGGAAGAGGGAAGGGTTCCAGAGGACTGGAAATCAGGTATAATTGTTCCTCTGTACAAAGGAAAAGGGGAGAGAGAAGTATGTGGTAACCATAGGGGTATTTGCCTTCTTAGTGTGACTGGTAAAATATATGGTAGAATACTCATTGATAGGGTTAGGCATATGACAGAGGAGCTAGTTGGAGAAGAACAAGGGGGATTTAGGAAGGGAAAAGGGTGTGTAGATCAGATATTTGTTCTAAGATGTTTAGTGGAGAAGTATCTAGAGAAGGGAAGGAAAGTGTATGCTGCCTTCATGGACTTGGAGAAAGCTTATGACAGAATAGATAGGCAAGGTATGTGGAAGGTATTTAGAATATATGGAGTGGAGGGAAAATTGTTGAGTGCTGTGAAGAGTATGTACGAGGGAGCTAGGGCTACAGTGCGAGTGGATGGTGAGCTGAGTGAGTTCTTTGATCTCAATGTGGGACTGAAACAGGGGTGTGTGATGTCTCCATGGCTGTTTAATATATATATGGATGGGGTTGTAAAGGAGGTGCAAGGTAGGGCAGTGGATGTGGGGCTGGGCCTAATGAATTAGGGTGAGATTTGGAAGCTTCCGATGTTGCTGTTTGCTGATGATACAGTATTGTTGAGTGAAGATGAATGGGAGTTGCAAGGTTTGGTGAATGAATTTGGGACAGTGTGTAGGAGGAGGAAGCTGAAAGTTAATGTAAACAAAAGTAAAGTTATGGTGTTTGAGAGGAATGAAGTCACAGAGTGTGCAGTGAGGTTGGATGGTGAGGATATGGAGAATGTGAGTGCATTCAAGTACTTGGGTAGTGTGATGAGTAAGGATGGAACTTTGGGGGATGAAGTACGTGAAAGGGTACAGCAGGGAAGAAAGGTTGTTGGTACACTGAAAGCAGTGATGAGAAATAGGGAGGTGAGTATGGAAGTGAAGAAGTCACTGCATGATGGTATTGTGATCCCTACCCTGACGTATGGAAGCGAGGCGTGGACCTTGCAAGAGGGGAACAAGTCAAGTGTGAGAGCAGTGGAAATGAGTTACTTGAGAGGAGCATGTGGAGTGACGTGGAGGGACAGGTTGACGAATGAAGAAGTGAAGGAACGTTGTGGGGTAGATGTGGATGTGGTTGAAAAGATTAGGAGAAATACACTGAGGTGGTTTGGACATGTGGAGAGAATGGAGAATGAAAGACTGACTAAGAGGGTGTATGTAGGTGAGGTGGAGGGAGGGAGAGGGAGGGGTAGACCGAGGATGAGGTGGAGGGATGGAGTTGAGAGGTATATGAGGGAGGGGGGGGTGAGTTGGGGGGAGGGGAGTCAAATGGTGGGTGACAGAGTGACTTGGAGGCGTTTTGTCTGCGGCCACCCTTTGCGGGATTAGGGCGTCGGGCTATATATATATATATCCAGATACCCCAATCCCATAAGGGGTGGCCACAAACAAATCGCCTTCACGTCGCCCTGCCCAATGCCACTTCACTGTCATGCCTCCAGCTCACACACCCCTCTCTCATATATCTCTCCACTCCATCCCTTCATCTCGTTCTAGGCCTCCCCCGCCTTCTGCCCCCCACCACCTCATTCGCATACACTCTCCTCGTTAGCCTCTCAGTCTCCATCCTCTCCACATGACCAAACCACCTCAGTGTATTTCTCTTAATGCTTTCTGTCACGTCCACAGCCACAACACAGCACTACTTCACTTCCTTATTTGTCCATTACAGGAAGAGGCCCATATTGCACTATCGTCAGCATAGAGCATTTAAGATTCCTCAGGATGGAAGCTGATGACGGAGTATCATTAATCATAATACTAAACGAGAAGCGGTGACAAGGCACAGCAAACCCATCCCCGGCAGTCATTTTAGTGCTGACGTATAAACACAACAGGATATCTAGTCAAAGATGTCACAAATCAAATTCTTGGTAAATCGGGTGAAAATTGACGATTTTATGTCTATTTGAAATTATAGTCTCGACCCACCTCACATTGACCCCACCTACCTCTAACTGGAGGGTGACCCCTCTGATGTAATGAGGCAGTTAGAGGGTGACCCCTCTGATGTAATGAGGCATGGTTAAGGATACAGATCTGAAAACTGCAACTTTAGGTTTTGGTTTCGCGTCGATATGACGAATCTGAAAGAAGTTATGGTGAATAAACTATTTTTGCCCATCCCCGCTTTATATATATATATATATATATATATATATATATATATATATATATATATATATATATATATATATATATATATATATATATATATATATATATATATATATATATATATATATATATATATATATATATATATATATATATATATATATATATATACAGTCGAGCAGGGCAGTCGAGCAGGGCAGTACTCCCGAGGTGGATGGAAAGCTGATGACAGGAAGTGCTGGAGCTCCCGTTTCATCAGCCCTCAGGACTAGTTCCTGACCATCCCCCTTTGCTGAACTTTTTCAGTGTCTCGGTTACATAGAGAGCAGGCCAGCATGCACTCCAACACAAATTTCTCTAACTATTTACACCAAACTACATGCACAGTACACACTACACTTCCTTTTCCAAAATTAAAAAAAAAATCATGGTGTCTCATCACCCAGCCTCTGAGTCCCCAGGGGGGGAGGACCATAAATGCCCCCACCTTCTGCCCCTCTCCTGGTGACGACTCGAGGTGTCTGAAACCATTGACTGACTCTTCTTCTTCATTTCTGCAACATTCGCGGACTTTCCTTTAACTTTCGCTCTGTTGAACACCACCTCTCCTCCTCTAAACCTCACCTTCTTTTTCTAACTGAGACTCAGCTGTCTGAGGCAACTAACAGCAAACCCTTTTCTGTATCTTCCTACTTTCTCTATACTCATTTCAAAGCCAAAGGTGGCTGTTGTGTATATTTACGCAATGACTGCTCTTGCTCTCGTGTTCCTTAACTCGATTCTTCTGAATTCTCTTCACTCTGGCTTCGGCTTCCCTGTCATTCTCTGACTAAATATATCTGTGCTGTTTACTTATCCCCTAATTTTACAGACTATCAAAAATTCTTCAACTATCTTACTTCTACGATGGAACACAGTCTATCCATTTCTCCTTTTTCTGAAATCTCCATTCTAGGAGATTTCAATGTTCAACACCACCTTTGGCTCTCTTCTCCTTTCACTGATCCACCTGGTGAACAAGCCTACATCTTTTCTATCCTTAATGACCTAGAGCAGCTTGTACAGCACCCTACCCATATCCCAGACCGGCTTCGAGAGAGCTCCAACATACTTGACCTCTTCCTTACAACTAATCTTTCAGCTTAGTCTGTTAATCTTTTCTCTCCGTTGGGCCCCTCCGATCACAACCTTATCACCTTAATCTGTCCTATCACTCCAGTAAGGCCTGTGGACCCTCCAGGGAAACGTCGCCTGTGGCATTTTGGAGCCACGGATTGGAAGGCCTACCGGCAGTATTTGTTTGATTTTCCCTGGAATGGTTATTGCTTCCATGGCCGAGAGCCATCTGAGTGTGCCTTGCGCATTACGGAGGTTATTCTCTTGGGCATGGAAATATACATTCCTTTCTCATATCCTTTGACTAACGCAAGAAAGCCTTAGTTTAATCACACTTGTTCTAATGCTGTCCGCAACAAGGAGAGGGCCTACAAAAGGTACCAGAACCAATCCACCCCTGAATCACATCATCTTTACGTTTCTGCCCGGAATCATGCTAAGTCTGTTCTTCCCTCTGCTATAAACAATTTCATCCGTACTAAATGCTCTCAACTCTCCAACTTGAATTTTTCCCACTCCTTCTGGTTCCTTGCCAAAAACCTTTCTAACAACTTTACCTCATCATCCTTCCCTCCTCTTTTCTACTCTGATAGTTCTGTAGCTATTTCTTCTACTGATAAAGTAGATCTCTTCACACAGACTTTCTCCTCCAGTTCCACCTTAGACGATTCCGGTGCTGTTCCTCCATCACTTCCCGCCTCTAACTTCCTCATGGCTGACATTAAAATTTCTTCAGTTGATGTATTTTCTGTCATCACTGGCCTAAATACTAACAAAGCATATGGGCCTGATGGAGTCCCTCCTTTTGTTTTCAAGAACTGTGCTTCTGTACTTACACCCTGCCTAGGCAAACTCTTTTGCCTTTGTCTGTCAACTTGTATCTTTCATTCTTGCTGGAAGTTTGCTCTCATTCAGCCAGTCTCATAGAAGGGTGACCACTCCCAACCCTCCAACTATCGTCCAATTGCTTTAACGTCCTGTATTTCAGAAGTTATCGAGTCAATTCTCAATGCAAAAATTTTAAAGCATCTTTCCTATCACAACCTTCTTTCTGACCGTCAGAATGGGTTCCGTCACTGATGCTCCACTGGCGATCTTCTCACCTACCTTTCAGACTCCTGGTCATCCTCCTTTTGGGACTTTGGCAAAAGCTTTGCCATTGCACTTGACATCTCAAAGGTTTTCGATCGAGTCTGGCATAAATCTTTAATTTCCAAACTGCCCTTTTACGGTTTCTATTCTTCTATCTGTGCCTTCATCGCTAGCTTCCTTTCTGGTCTTTCTATAGCCGCTGTTGTAGATGGCCATCGTTCTTCTCCTAGATCTATCAACAGTGGTGTTCCTCAGGGCTCTGTCCTATCACCAACTCTCTTCCTTTTATTCATCAGTGACCTTCTAAGCTGTACATCTAACCCTATCCACTCATACGCTGATGACTCCACCCTTCACCTTTCCATTCGGTTCCTGCAACGCCCATCTCAGCAGCTACTTCAACAAACAAGGGATGAGGCTATGGCACACCTAATGTCTGACTTGGCTCGCATCTCTGACTGGGGTAAAAATAATATGGCTGTTTTTAATGCATCTAAGACTCAGTTCTTACACCTATCAACCCGTCAAAATCTTCCACTACTGTTTAATAATATTCAGCTTAACCTTGCATCATCCTTGAACATGCTTGGGATTTCATTTATTCGGGACTTATGTTGGCAAGATCATATTACATCTCTTGTAAAATCCGCTTCCAAGAGATTGGGTGTGCTAAGCCAACTCCATTCTTTCTTTACCCCTGCACAATTGTTGACCCTATACAGGGTTTTTATCTGCCCCTGTGTGGAGTACAACTCTCATGTGTGGGGAGGCTCCCCACATACAGCTCTTCTCAAAAGGGTGGAGTCAAATGTTTTTCGTCTCATTAACTCTCCTCCTCTTACTGACTCCCTTCAACCTCTGTCTCTTCGCCACACTGTTGCATCTTTATCTCTTTTCTATCGTTACTTTAATGGTCACTGCTCCTCTGAACTGTCTGCATGCATTCCTCCACCTCTACAACGGGCGCATAGCACCCATCTAGCAGCAAACTCTCATCCCTTTCCTGTTCAACTCTTTAATGCAAGAGTTAACCGTTTCTCCCAGTCCTTCATTTATGCAACAGGTCAACTCTGGAACTGTCTCCCTCTGTCTGTATTTTCTGCTGCCTATGATCAGCAGTCTTTCAAACCCAGTGTGTCCAGGTATCTCAAAATGAACGGATCTTGAATTTGACTCTCTCTTGTATTTTGTTTTTCTCTTGGAGGGAACTCTTACTGCGGGCTCATGGCCTTTGGTTCCTTCTTCCTTGCATAAAATATATATATATATATATATATATATATATATATATATATATATATATATATATATATATATATATATATATATATATATATTTTAGGCCAACAGCCTGGACCTTAGCCCTATTTGGCCCGAGATTTATTCAGGTGATCATAATGTCATTGTCCATCATTCCTCCAGTTTTATTCAAAATCGCTATGGTAGTTTTCGTGTAAATTTCTGAACAGCCAGAAAGCCTGCCAGACAAACAAACAGGCAAACCGAGTGAAAACAATACCCGTCCCCGAGCCCCCTCCCAGGTGGTGGGGGTAACAATGTGAGACCAAGGACACTTCCCTGAGGCACCCCAATTTCTTGGATAACTATATCCAGTGTGACATTACAGGGTATTTTGAAAGTTCTCTCCATTAAAAATTTTGTTCTAAAAGTAGGCAAAGTGCCTCTTAAACTGTAACCACAGTTTCATTAGTATACTGTGCTGCCACGTCATGCCATAGGCTTGTGTTCCAATTTCATTAAATGCTCTAATGAAAATTTTTATTTACGTAAGCAACAGACTGTTGATAATTTAACAAATTCATCGACTCTAGATCAAATGAATAGGGTGAAATGAAATAGGATTCATAAGATGACCAGCCTGTTTGGGTATTGGTATGACATGCACGAAGTGCCATGAGTTTGCAAATGTTCGGGCAGCCTAATGCTAATTATACAATGCTAACAGCATAATCAGGTTGTCCTGATTAAGATGCTGGCTCATACCGTATATGATAGTGTCTTGTCCAGGACAGGTCTCTTAACAGGATTTCAGGGAATGAAGCAGTTCATCTATCATAAACTCTTGCTTGTTCAGCAAGTCTACGTCTTCTGTGGCAGTCTGTTATTAAGAGCGAGCGAGCACAGCGAATGAGGTGACATTTACATACAACAGAGGAATCAGCCCGACACGACCTCGCCTGCCCCAACTTGATGCGGCCTGACCACGATGGTTTTCAGAGGCTAATAACTTTATTACTACTTGATTTAAAGAAGAGCCCTTTCAGCAAGTGGTAAATACATTCAATAAATTTTGCTTTTAGCTACATATTTACCCACAAGACTAAAAAAACATGGAATTCCAGCTTTCCAATGGAATATATCGAGGGTTTCAACTGATATGCTCCACTAACATATCAAATTAAAACATTTCCTGTTATAACATTGTTTTCTTGCATGAATTCTAGCAATTAAATATTATGCTCATACTTTTACATGAATGTTTTTTCTATGTTTAGGGTGTCAAATCAGCAAGGATAATCGCCCCACTTCTGAGTTTTACCTTTCGGTCAATAGCAAGGCATTTGCTGATGCAGTTTGTTGACATGGCAAATTGGGAGCAGAGAATTTATCATTGCGAATGTGATATATGTTTTGGCGCTTAGTTGTATACACATTCAGAGAGAAAATGTGAAAAGGTAAATATTTTAGCTCAGTTATCCTTCCGTTAGTGTTCAACTACCTCACCAGGAACGTTGAAAGTTTACAAGATGAAATTATGATGACAGCGGATGTATAAAAGTTTGCTCATTCGTCACAGGACTCACAAAGTGCACTTTACTGGTCTGTAGTTCAGCCGTGCATTATGGTTCTGAAAAGGCATGTTGTAATTGGCTGAGCTACTCATTTGAGAAAAACTCTTGGTGAGGATGCTAACGATGTCCACGATGTCATAGATGTTGTTATCCACTTGTAGAGTGGTGATAGGAATGGAAGGGTTTTTATTATTTACGATAAATATTTTAATAGTGGACCAGATTTTACTCCGCGGGGAAAAACGATTCACAATGGTCACAACAGACCTCCAGGAGTCGCGTTTAACCCTTCTAATTATTCTCCTTGGTTCAGTCCTTGCTTGTTTGTATACAGTAAAATTCTCAGTTGGCTGACTATCAAAAATCCTCTATCTCCTATTGTCAGGACTCCATATTATAATTACAAATCATAATAGATAGATAAATAGATGGATGGACGGAGCTCCAGGCAAGCCTGGGAAAGGGAAATGATCTTGCAAGTTAACTGAGGAAATGTTGACAATACACAGGAAGCAGCAAGTCAGGGGATGACAAAGGTAGTGTGTCAGCGAGATAGCATAGGAACAAAGCCTAGTGACCATACACACACATACACACACACTCATACACAGGTTTCTAGAACTTTCCAACCACAGTGTAACACACGTGACACGACCTCTGCTTCACCAGAATTTAGGAAGCAGAGCTCAGAAGGAGACAGGCCATAGAACTGGCAGGTAGTAGGGAGAACGAGCCTAGCAACATGGGTGAGAGGGAGAAAGAGAGAGAGAGAGAGAGAGAGAGAGAGAGAGAGAGAGCAAGACAGGGAGGTAGCTCGCGGGTCTCTACTTATACTTCACTCGTGTGTGAGAGACTTTGTTAATATTTCCAAGACAAATAAAAATAGTCCCATACTATTCTTTACCTCTCTTGTCATTGCATGACAAATGGGAATGAAGATTATCTACTTACAAAGCTACTCACATATAACAACCGCTCGTCCACAAGTTCAATATATATATAACTAATCAACAAAACATCACTACAAGAAGTTACAAAGTCTTTTATGACATTTGGTTGGCAGCGAACGTATACGAACCTCGTCTATGAATCAACAGTGAATTCCTACAAAATATCAAGATTGAAAACAAAAAAATACCTCTCACAACCAACAACTCACCATCAGCTCCTGACAGTATTCTCCAACCAGTCCCCTCCGTTTCCCCGATCATCATGCTGATGTAGAGGTGAAGAGATCACAGGACGCCTTGCCAGTAGTTTAACAAAGTACTGATACAAACAATCTTGCAATTTCTACGACGAACCAACGAACTACAACCATCTACAATCAACTACAAGTAACAACTCCACGAGTCGTCTGTATAATCTTCTACACGCTCCTACAAGTAGTGGCAGTCTTCATCCTACAACGAGTAAATCACAAGAAAAAAGGACCGAGAATACATCAAGAAAGAAAAAACAAAACAAACAAACGAAGAGTGAGATACGACTCACAACTCACAACCACCAGACCTCACCCTCCTTTCTCTCCTACCGTCCCCCAACCTCCACTGCTGACGCAGGAGTCAAGAGGTCAAGACGACGAAGCAAATACCAAGCCCATATTCACAACTCATCTTACTCATCTTCACTCAAGTTACTCATCGCTACGCATTTACTCACCACAGCTACCAGTGTGGGAAGTCGACGTCACCATACGCGTGCTGAGATGACGCCAAGCCGTGTGTCTGACACCCCACAACACGTCAATCAACCCGTGAAGAACAACGCTATCACCACGTGCAACACCACTCACACCATTTCCACCACGGTAAAAATTAGTGAATTACATAGTTACTTCATTTATACAATACACAGTGATAGACAAAACACTTCTGCACAAACATATAAAACGTGCTGTATCATTGCAAATTAAATACATATTCCTACTTCAGTTATCTTCATAATTCAGTCATTCAATACTTGCACCAACAATAAATATTCTACACTGTATATATTCATTCACTTATTCTAGCATTTATTTACTACCAACGAGTGTTACCATTTATACCTACATAAAATATGTGTTTCATACATACAGCTATACATTACTGCATCTACAAAGTAATAAAGAAAATATACCATCACAGTTACTCAGTGAGCGATTAAAAGAACTGTATTAAACATTAATTAAAGCTACCCAGTGGAAACAGATAAATTAAGTTACAAGGAAAACCAGAAAAAAAAAAAATGGCCAACACAAATGACGTTAGCAAGAGTGAACATCTTCAACACAATCGTGAAGACAATGATTTCCACACAGTGCTGACACATATATTGCCCACGATAGGTACAAGTGAACAACAAGTCAGTGTATATAGTTAATACTGTATATAGTGTATATATATATATATTTTTTTATATAAAATAACAAAATATGGGGCTTATAATATCATTTTCAGTAATATCTGTGCAATATAGACTAAACCTTAAAAAAGAGTCCCAAGGGATTTAACCAGCAATTATGCAACCATGAACAACACAGAAAAAGCATAAACAAACGAAGAAAAACAAACTATAGATAATCAATACATACAAAAAAAAGAAAGAAAGAAAATGAAATAGAGTAAGATCACATAACAAACAAATGAAAATAAGTTGAAGTGTTACTACAAATGCAAAAATACCACATAAACTACAAACAAAAAAGCAAATTGTTGTCTCCACAAGCTAGTGGCATGGCACAACATATCACCGACAGCAGCATGAACGGATTCAATGTCAGGACTGCAATTATTACAATTATGTAACTACAAACGATATGTAACAATTATGTAACGACAAACGATTGCATTATGTTACACTTGCCACAATTATGTAACTACAAACAATATGTAACAATTATGTAACAGTTGCATTAACAAGATGTAACTTTTATGTAACTTTAACTACAATTATGTAACTACAAACAATAAGTAACAATTATGTAACAGTTGCATTAACAAGATGTAACTTTTATGTAACTTTAACTACAATTATGTAACTACAAACAATATGTAACAATTATGTAACAGTTGCATTAACAAGATGTAACTTTTATGTAACTTTAACTACAATTATGTAACTACAAACAATATGTAACAATTATGTAACAGTTGCATTAACAAGATGTAACTTTTATGTAACTTTAACTACAATTATAAGGCCAACACAATTATGTAACAGTTGCATTAACAAAATGTAACTACAATTATAAGGCCAACACAGTTATGCATTACCACAATATTATGTAACAATTCATAAAATGTTACAATTATGCATTACTACAATGTTACTACAATGTAACATTTACAATACAATTATGTAATAATTCACAATGTTACAATTATGTATTACCACAATGTTACTACAATATTATAAGTCATACAATTATACCACAATTCTGTATTATCAGTATCATGATACAAGTTAGGTGAAATAATAGACATTACTAAAGGGATAACTCAATACGTAATGTAATAACCTAGCAGTATTACCATTGCACAATTATATGCGTATGTCTGTTATACATACACATCTTACAAAATGTCATACAACAACCATTGCATTAATTCAAATATGTATACAACTTGTTTAAAATGTAATATTACTAGAACATTACAATTTACTATGAATATTATATGTATACAATATTATAATGAATATTATACACTAATAGATTAGCATATGTCAATGATGATTGCTGTCGGAGGACCTTCAGCGGCGCGGCCGAGCAATGTCAGGACTCCATATTACATATATATATATATATATATATATATATATATATATATATATATATATATATATATATATATATTTTGTGCGGAAGAAGGAACCAAAGGCCATGAGCCCACAGTAACAGTTCCCTCCAAGAGAAAACAAAATACAATAGAGAGCCAAATTCAAGATCCGATCATTTTGAGATACCTGGACACACTGTGTTTGAAAGACTGGAGATCATAGGCAGCAGGAAATACAGACAGACGGAGATAGTTCCAGAGCTGACCTGTTGCATAAATGAAAGACTGGGAGTAACGGTTAACACCTTGCATTAGAGAGTTGGACAGAAAAGGGATGAGAGTTTGCTGCCAGACGGGTGCTATGCGCCTGTCGTAGAGGTGGAGGAATGCAAGCAGACAGTTCGGAGGAGCATTGACCATTAAAGTAGCGATAGAAAAGAGATAAAGATGCAACAGTGCGGCGAAGAGACAGAGGTTGAAGGGAGTCAGTAAGGGGAGGAGAGTTAATGAGATGAAAAGCCTTTGACTCCACCCTATTGAGAAGAGCTGTATGTGGGGAGCCTCCCCACACATGAGAGTTGTACTCCACACAGGGGCGGATAAAACCCCTGTATAGAGTCAACAATTGTGCAGGGGTAAAGAAAGAGTGGAGTCGGCTTAGCACATCCAATCTCTTGGAAGCAGATTTTACAAGAGATGTAATATGATCTTTTCAAGATAAGTCCCGAGTAAATGAAACCCCAAGCATGTTCAAGGATGATGCAGGATTAAGCTGAATATTATTAACATTAGTGGGTATACCTGTGGATGATTTTGTCAGGTTGATAGGTGTAAGAACTGAGTCTTAGATGCATTAAAAACAACCATATTATTTTTACCCCAGTCAGAGATACGAGCCAACTCAGACATTAGGTGTGCCATAGCCTCATCCCTTGTTTGTTGAAGTAACTGTTGAGATGGGCGTTGCGGGAACCAAATGGAAAGGTGAAGGGTGGAGTCATCAGCGTATGAGTGGATAGGGTTAGATGTACAGCTTAGAAGATCATTGATGAATAAAAGGAAGGGAGTTGGTGATAGGACAGAGCCCTGAGGAACACTACTGTTGATAGATCTAGGAGAAGAACGATGGCCGTCTACAACAGCGGCTATAGAACGACCAGAAAGGAAGCTAGCGATGAAGGCACAGATAGAAGGATGGAAACCGTAAGAGGGCAGTTTGGAAATTAAAGATTTATGCCAGACTCGATCGAAAGCCTTTGAGATGTCAAGTGCAATGGCAAAGCTTTCGCCAAAGTCCCGAAAGGAGGATGACCAGGAGTCTGAAAGGTAGGTGAGAAGATCGCCAGTGGAGCGTCCCTGACGGAACCCGTACTGACGATCGGAAAGAAGGTTGTGCTAGGAAAGATACCTTAAACTTTTTCTATTGAGAATTGACTCGAAAACTTTTGAAATACAGGACGTTAAAGCAATTGGTACGATAGTTGGAAGTTTGGGAGTGGTCACCCTTCTTTGGGACTGGCTGAATGAGAGCAAACTTCCAGCAAGAAGGAAAGGTACAAGTTGACAGACAAAGGCGAAAGAGTTTGCCTAGGCAGGGTGTAAGCACAGAAGCACAGTTCTTGAGAACAACAGGAGGGACCCCATCAGGCCCATATGCCTTGTTAGTACTGAGGCCAGTGATGGCTGAAAATACATCAACTGAAGAAATTTTAATGTCAGCTATGAGGAAGTCAGAGGGGGGAAGTGATGGAGGAACAGCACCAGAATCGTCTAAGGTGGAATTGGAGGAGAAAGTCTGTGCAAAGAGATCTGCTTTATCAGTAGAAGAAATAGCTACGGAACCATCAGAGTAGAAAAGAGGAGGGAAGGATGATGAGGTAAAGTTTTTCGAAAGATTTTTGGCAAGGTGCCAGAAGGAGCGGGAAGAATTCGAGTTGGAGAGTTGAGAGCATTTAATATGGATGAAATTATTTTTAGTAGAGCGAAGAACAGACTTAGCACGATTCCGGGCAGAAACGTAAAGATGATGTGATTCAGGGGTGGGTTGGCGGATTAGTGTATTGGAAAATTAAATTTTACTTCACTAAGTCTAGTCTCTTTTTCAAATTATAGTCAAACTGACAACAAAAACTTTATAGCAATTCCGATCTAGAAAAAATTTTAAGCTCCATAAAATATTTTATTATTTTTTTGTTCCGCCTCTTCCTCGTGCTAAAATAATTTTTTTTAGAAAAATTTTTGAATTCGCTTTCCTGCTTGATCAAATACACTATAAAAAATTATAGTAAAACAACGCTTTATTTTAACCAAAAGACAAAATCAAGTAAGACCAAACCAAGCTTTCCAATATACTAATCCGCTAAATAAAGGGCCACTATATATTCATGAGAGAGACTTGACTCAGACCTCCTGGATATATTATACTAATAGGTGGCATTAGACCCATTTTAGAATAAAATTCGTAGTAGGATCTTGAGGTGAGGCTCCTGAGGCTCTATGAGCATAAGTGCTACGAGCACATGCGGGAGAGCCTCACAGGCACAGCTGAACCCCGTTCCATCAGAGATATGGCCGCATGGACCATTGCCTTATAAGATCAAGATAGGTCTTTTTATACATCGAGGTTAAGAGTCTGGGACTGTGCTTCTCTGGGCTGCGAGCCAGGGGAAGGAGGAGAAAAAGAAAGGAGGTTGGGGAGTTGCTCTTAGTGTTTACCTTGGGTCTTGTATAATTTTGTTGTTTAGTCTTAGGTTGATGTATATGTATAACAACGGAGAATCAAAAAGAAATTTACTATATTTAAAAATTTACTTTGTACGTTTTAAGCTTATATATAATTAAATACTGTCTATTTTACCTATATAAATATAAGTTTGATTCTTGCTTTAAATATTCGCTTTTCAATTAATAACATATGAAAATTTCAGTACTCCCAAGCTAAGAAGTTCAAAACTTCAAGCTTTAGTAGATCTCAGTGTGTATTATTTTCATATCAGTGAAAACTGGAAAAAGTAAATTGAATTATCTCCGGCTAAATCTTGTGCCAGCAGTCGCGGTTATACTCGAAGGGAGAGTGAATACAAATCGATATTTAACTCTTATGCTAGTAAACAATGATTTTTTTTAATTTTATAAAGGGTGAAATCAATTTTTCAAAGATAAATAAATCAACCCATCTCAATTAATAAGTTAACAAATAAAGGAAATAAACAAGGATTAGATACCCTCCTATACCTTTAAGAAAGATTTATATCTGATTAGTAACATCTATGTGCTCTAAATTCAAAGAATTTGGCGATATTTTAGTCTATTTAGGGGAACCTGTCTTTTAAACGATAAACCACGAAAAATCTTACCTATGTTATATAGTTTGTATACCGTCATTGAGATAACTTTTACAGAATAAGTTATTGAAATAATTACATTAAAGTATTAGATCAAGGTGCAGCAAATATATAGGTTAAGATGGGTTACAATAAAATTTATGTTATCACGAACAAATTTCAGAATGCAAATTTTGAAGGTGGACTTAAAAGTAAGGTTTGCTTTAATAAGACAACCTGATTTTAGCTCTAAAATGTGCACATATCGCCCGTCGCTTTCATTAACCTAAGATAAGATAAGTCGTAACATAGCAGGTGTACTGGAAAGTGTACCTGGAAAGCAAGATAGAGCTTGAAGTAAGCAGCTCGTTTACACCGAGAAGAGTACCTATTGTCTAGGTTATCTTGAAATCAGTAATCTTACTTTTGTAATAAGAACGTTAACATTATAGGAAAACTAATTTTTCATTTTTCTGAATAGTAGATTTTATCGAAATATCAATATAGTGAAAGTAAAAAGTATTGTGAAAGAAAGTAGAAATAACACTTAAAATTCTTAAAAGTAAATATAAGAAATTGTATCTTGTGTATAATAGGTTTTCAAAATTAGATCTATAAATAATCATCCCGAAAAAAAAGATAGCTAATTTTAAGAGAAAGTTTTTGTAGCAATAAAATATTTAACTTAATATTAGAGGTGATATGCCAATCGAGCTTTTATATCTGGTTTTCTAAGAAATAAATTTAATTTACGTGCTCAGCTATTTAGCTATGCAACTAAGAAGATTAGGGTAGAGCTTTTTCTTCCAAAATGAAAATTCATAGAACCAATAAATAGATACTTATAAAAGTAGGCTTAAAAGTAGCCATCTTTTCCAGGTTTTCAACCAATATAACAAAATATTTTAAATTTTACAGGTTCTTTTTATCAAGTATTAGAAAATTAACTTCAACTTAACTTGTTTAGCTATTATGAAATCATTAGTAAAATTTATATGTTAAAATATTTTTTATTATAAATAAAATCTTTTAAGTATTAAAAATTTATTTAAGGAACTCGGCAAATATTATTTCCGCCTGTTTAACAAAAACATGTCTTTGTGAAGATTTACACAGTCTGGCCTGCCCACTGAATTATTAAAGGGCCGCGGTATTTCTGACCGTGTGAAGGTAGCATAATCATTAGTCTTTTAATTAAAGGCTCGTATGAAAGGTCGAACGAGAGATATACTGTCTTAACAAAAAAAATTGAATTTAACTTTAAAGTGAAAAGGCTTTAATATTTTAGAAAGACGATAAGACCCTATAAATCTTTACATCACATTTAGTATTAAGCCAATTTGTTAGTGTAAGGAAAAATACTGAAAAAATGTTTTGTTGGGGCAACAAGGATATAAATAAACTAACTGTTTTTACTTCTAAACAAAGATTTCTGATAATAAATTGATCCTTTCTTAAGATTAAGAGATTAAGTTACTTTAGGGATAACAACGTCATTTTTCTTGAGAGTTCCCATCGAAAGAAAAGTTTGTGACCTCGATGTTGAATTAAAATTTCTACATAATGCAGCAGTTATGAAAGAAAGTCTGTTCGACTTTTAAAATTTTACATGATTTGAGTTCAGGTCAGTTTCTATCTTCTAAAAAAATTAAACTACCTTAGTACGAAAGGATTAGGTAGTTAAAATAGTTTTATTAAATATGAACATCACTTTTACCTAAACAATCAATTTTGTGCTTCAGTTTAATAAAACTCATAAACAGGTTTATAAATAGTTCAAGCTAACTATTTTGTGTTCGCAGTTATCGTTGTAAACTTCCTAGTCTTAATTATTTGCGTTTTAATTGGAGTTGCTTTTGTAACACTTCTAGAACGAAAAATTCTAGGTTACATTCAAATTCGAAAAGGACCCAACATCGTAGGATTCCTGGGATTACTCCAACCATTTGCCGACGCTGTAAAATTATTCACCAAAGAACAAACAATACCAACTATATCCAACTTTTTACCATATTACCTATCTCCTGTCTTTAGGCTATTTATCTCCCTATTAGTTTGAGCTATCTTACCTTATCAAACCGGATTAGTAAATTTTAACACAGGAGTTTTATTCTTTTTATCCTGTCTAAGTCTGGGAGTCTATTCAACTATAAGAGCCGGGTGAGCTTCAAACTGTAAATACTCAATACCTGGAGGACTCCGAGCCGTAGCCCAAACAATTTCATACGAAGTCAGACTTGCTCTTATTCTTCTATCCTTTATCTTCTTAATTGGCGGATTCAATATAGAACTTTTCACTCGGTTTCAAAAAGATATTTGAATAATTTGATTCACACTACCTCTATCTTTAATATGACTCGCCTCCTGCCTAGCAGAAACAAACCGTACCCCATTTGATTTTGCCGAAGGTGAATCAGAACTAGTATCAGGATTCAATACCGAATACAGAAGAGGAGGATTTGCTTTAATTTTCATAGCTGAATACGCAAGAATTCTGTTTATAAGAATACTATTCGTATTAATTTTCTTAGGAGCCGATCCGTGTAGCCTACTCTTTTATTTCAAATTAGTTTTTATAGCCTTTGTTTTTATTTGAGTTTGAGGGACCCTACCACGCCTACGATACGATAAACTAATATACTTAGCCTGAAAAAGATTCCTTCCAGTTTCCCTTAACTACCTAATCTTTTTTATAGGAATTAAATTATTTTGTTTTTCTTTAATAATCTAACTAGGGAGTAGTTTAATAAAAATTTTAGTTTTGGGAATTAAAGACAAGGTAAACACCTTCTCCCTAAGATTACTAAGAACCAATCTTATCTAATGCTTTCAAAACACTTGTTTTCTTTTAAACTAAGCAACCAATCTAACATTTTATCTCACCACATTGCTGCCAGGGGCATAATCAAATAAAATCTAAAATAAGAAATTGTTAAAACCTGGCCCGTAATAATGTAAGGATCTTCAACAGGACGAGCCCCAATTCAAGTTAATAAAGCAACTGTAGAAACCAAAAACCAAAACAAAATTTGATTTAACGGATAAAATCTAAGACTCCGAAATTTCGAGAAATGAGTAAAAGGAAGAATCATAAGAATTGCCACTGAGAGCACTAGAGCAATTACACCTCCCAATTTATTAGGAACAGATCGCAAAATCGCATAAGCAAATAAAAAATACCACTCCGGCTGAATATGAGCTGGAGTTACTAAAGGATTTGCAGGAATAAAATTGTCTGGATCCCCTAAAAGATAAGGATGGAGCAAAGTAAGCAGCACAAGAGCCATTAACATGACCAAAAACCCAACAATATCCTTGAAAGTGAAATAAGGGTGGAAAGGAACCTTATCCACTTGCCTTAAAACACCCAAAGGATTATTCGCTCCAGCCTGATGAAGAAACAAAATATGAACCAAAGTCGCAGCAGCAATAACAAATGGAAACAAAAAATGAAAAGTGAAAAAACGAGTCAAAGTAGCATTTTCCACAGCAAATCCTCCTCAAATCCACTGAACCAAAGAAGTAACAATATAAGGAATCGCTGAAAACAAATTAGTAATTACAGTCGCACCTCAAAAAGACATTTGGCCTCATGGTAAAACATAACCTAAATAAGCCGTCGCCATTACCAAAAAAAGAATCACAACACCTACTATTTAAGCATGAAAAATCATATAAGAACCAAAATACATCCCCCGACCAATGTGAAGATACAAACAAATAAAGAAAAAAGACGCCCCATTAGCATGTAAAGTCCGTAATGATCACCCATAATTAACATCTCGTTGAATATGAGCTACCCTAGAAAATGCCAAATCAATATGCGCAACATAATGTATAGCAAGAAACAGACCAGTAACAATTTGAACAACCAAACACAAACCAAGCAATGACCCAAAATTCCAAAAAATAGAAATATTTCTTGGAATTGGTAAATCAACTAGTGCCCCATTAGCAATTTTTAACAATGGATGAAACTTACGCAACGGTGTTATCATAAGTTATTAACCGTAAAGGACTAGAAGACGAACTCATCACCTTAACAACTACAAACAGCGTCAATAGCAAATAGCTAATAATAAACATCGTAAACATAGCCCTAGGTTCATTGTAAATAGTCCTCACATTCATAGCAGAATTTCTAATATCTGAATACTTAGATAAAAAAGTTGTAGTTGACTCTCCAATTTTATTTGCCATTATCACAGGATCCACAAAAATTAAAAAAAAAAACTAATAATCAATGCTAAAAAAAAAGATAAAAAAAAATTCTCTTCTAACCTTAAATTGCTCATTAGCTGCTAAAGACGCAACATAAATAAACAACGCTAATATTCCTCCCCAAAAAATCAAAAATAAAATATACGAAAACCAGTAACTCTTAGCAAACAATCCAGTAGTAATTGAAATTAAAACCGTTTGAATTAATAGCACAAGACCTGTTGACAGAGGATGAATCAAACGCATAAAAATCAAAGAAAACAAAATAATAAAAGGAAGACCATACATCATCACTCCAATCTCTTGGTGTTTCAAGAAAAAAAATTCATTACTGGTTTACAAGACCAGAGCTTTTATTTAAACTATTAAAACTAATGTTAACTTTAAATAACTTGTTCTTATTTATTGCATTCACTATAATTTTCAGAGGACTATGAGCTTTCGCTTCAAACCGAAAACATTTATTAAATACTCTCCTAAGATTAGAATTCATTATACTTGGGATCTTCTTCTTAATATCCAACTGTCTTTCCTCAATCGGAAATGAATTATTTTTTCTCTCTTTTTCCTAGTCCTAGCAGCCTGCGAAGGCGCACTAGGTTTAGCTCTACTAGTCTCCATTGTTCGCTCCCACGGAAACGACTACTTCAGAACCTTTAATAGATTAGAATGCTAAAATACTTATTCATAGTCCTTATATTAATGACATTTGTAAAGGACTGGTCTCTAATTCAAACAGGAATCTTAGCTGTATCGTTTTTATTCGCCAATTTATACAATCACGACTTCTTCATATATAACTTAGGATTTAGACTAGGTACAGACTACTTAAGCTACATTTTAATCCTACTAAGCATTTGAATTATAGCACTCATTGTTATATCCAGAGTAAAAATTACATTCACCTCAAACTTTCCCAGACTATTTCTATTAGTTAACTTAGCTCTATTAATCTTTCTAGTATTAACTTTTAGATCTATAAACTACTTACTATTTTATATTACCTTCGAAGCTTCCCTAATCCCAACTCTAATCCTAATCTTAGGTTGAGGATATCAACCAGAACGAATCCAAGCAGGAGTTTATATACTATTCTACACCCTATTTGCATCCCTACCACTCCTAGCCTCCTTGCTTTACATCTATAAAACAAACGGGACACTCACCATCGGAGCTCTTTACCATAGAATCAACCTAAGAACCCTATCTCTTATTTGATTCGTCTCCTCTATTATAGCCTTCATCGTAAAACTACCTATATACTTATTTCACCTTTGACTACCCAAAGCACATGTTGAAGCTCCAGTAGCAGGATCAATAATTTTAGCCGGAGTTTTACTAAAACTAGGAAGTTATGGCCTAATCCGAATCTTACCTTTATTTACCGAAATAAATAAAAACCTAAGATGGCTATGAGTTAGATTAAGAATCCTAGGAGGGTTCTTCGTTAGTATTATCTGTCTACGACAAGTAGACATAAAATCCCTCATCGCTTACTCTTCTGTAGCCCACATAAGATTAGTACTTTGTGGGCTCTTAACCTTTGGGTGATGAGGAATAAACGGAGCTGTTGTCGTAATAGTAGGTCATGGTCTATGTTCTTCAGGGCTATTCTGCCTTGCAAACATAGTATATGAACGAAACGGAAGACGAAGCCTTCTAATTAATAAAGGCTTATTAAATTTTATGCCAAGAATAGCACTATGATGATTCTTACTAAGAATCAGTAATATGGCTGCGCCCCCTTCCATTAACTTACTAGGAGAAATCAATCTAATCATAGGAATCATTAGATGAAACAAATTAACTGCCCCAAGAATTAGATTACTATCTTTTTTCAGAGCAGCTTATACTCTTTATCTTTATTCGCTTAGACAACACGGTGTATTCTCCAGATCTCTATACTCCTGTTGCTCAGGAAAAGTACGAGAATACTTAGTTTTAAGACTTCATTGAATTCCCCTAAATATCTTAATTCTAAAAAGGAACCTAATTATACCTAACATCTAATTAAACCTTTACCACTTTCATACATTTTAACTATATTACAACTCAGCTCGTTCGGGTAGTTTATTACTAAAACGTTAGTTTGTGGCGCAAAAAAAATAAAAATTTTATCCTGAACCATGATTTGAAAAATATCAATACACCTAACAAGAATAGTTTTCCTAATATTTTTCTCTCTAATCTCATTATTAATATCCCTCCTATGCTTATTTGACAAAACATGCTATATTATTGAATGAGAAATTCTAAGAATCAACTCATCCTCTATCGTTGCAACATACATTTTCGACTGAATATCCTTAACATTCATAGGATTCGTTATATTTATTTCAGCAATAGTACTTTTTTATAGACGAAGATATATAGAAGGAGACCCCAACATAAACCGATTTATATACTTAGTTCTAGCTTTCGTTTTATCGATAATCTTTTTGATCATCAGCCCTAATTTAATTAGAATTCTTTTAGGATGAGATGGCTTAGGATTAGTATCCTATGCACTAGTAATTTACTATCAAAACGAGAAATCCGCAAACGCCGGAATACTAACCGTTCTATCCAATCGAGTTGGAGACGTGGCAATTCTCCTAAGAATGCCTTAATATTCGTTGAAGGAGGCTGAAATTTCATCTTCCACGTATTTTACCTGGATGACAATTTCACACTATTAATAAAAAGACTCATCATTATAGCAGCAATAACCAAAAGAGCTCAAATCCCATTCTCCGCTTGACTACCCGCTGCTATGGCAGCCCCAACACCAGTATCAGCTCTAGTTCACTCCTCAACCCTTGTTACAGCCGGAGTCTACTTCCTCATCCGGTTTAGACCCGCTTTATCAGAAACGACTTTACCAACCCTACTACTATTCAGCTCTCTAACAATATTTATATCAGGTCTAGGAGCTAATTTCGAATATGACTTAAAAAAAATTATTGCCCTATCAACCCTTAGTCAACTAGGAGTAATATTAAGAATCCTAGCCCTAGGGTTTAAAGACCTCGCATTCTTCCATCTTCTTACTCATGCACTGTTCAAAGCTCTTTTATTCATATGCGCCGGAGCCATAATTCATAATGTAAAAGAATACCAGGATATTCGACTAATAGGAAGACTAGTAACCTCTATGCCCCTAACCTGTATATGCATAAACCTAGCAAACCTAGCATTATGTGGAACTCCATTTCTAGCAGGATTCTACTCAAAAGATCTTATCCTAGAAATTGCCTTTATAAGATGAATCATACAGTAATTTTATTTCTCTACATCTTCGCAACCATATTAACAGTATGTTACACTTTCCGCTTAATTTTTTACTCTATAACCGGAGGATTTAACTTAGCTAGGTTCAGAAACATTGACGACTCATCCTTCATTATAACTTCCCCTATACTAGCTCTTAGAAGAGGAGCAATTCTTAGAGGAGCATTATTATCTTGGTTAATCTTTCCAGAATCCTACATTATTTGTCTTTCTCCCCTTATAAAAAACCTAGTACTAACAATCAGAATCCTCGGAGGACTAAAAGGCTATATACTCAATATCATAAACGTAAATTTCAAATTAAACTCACTCAACCTCTACCCTCTAGTAGTATTTTCAGGTTTTATATGATTCCTACCGTTCCTGTCCACCTTCAACCTATCCAAATCTAGTCTTAGTCTAGGCCAAAATTACTCAAAAATAATCGATAAGGGATGATCCGAAATCAGAGGAGGCCAAGGAATCTTCCAAACATTAATAAACTCGTCCAAACTACATCAGATAATTAGTGATAGAAACTTTAAATCCTTTATAAAAATCTTCCTTATTTTAACCCTTATACTCTCATTCTTTAATATTTACTTTTATAATTTATTTGTAGAATATCGTGTTGAAGTTGCGAAAGAGATGAATCCATCTAAAAGTGCTTAGCTTCTAAAAACATATTTTAACTATACAGCGAAAACGTATCGTGTTATACTTACACCACAGAAGCTCTTCTCTTGATAGGAAGACAACTTCAATTCAATCATTAACAGTGATTAGCCTCTCCTTTGGCTTCTATCAAAATTAGAGACTACATAGTCAAAGCTTAGGCCGAAACTAAGTGCAAAACTTCGCTTTCTAATCTACTTACTTATTTTTTATCCACCTCATCAATAAATAAAAATGTAAAGAAACAATCAAACTACATCAACAAAATGCCAATATCATGCAGAAGCCTCAAAACCAAAATGGTGAGTCGGAGAAAAATGACACATATAAAGACGATACAAACATACCATCAAAAAAGTAGTACCAATAATCACATGTAAACCATGGAAACCTGTAGCTACAAAAAAACAAGATCCAAAAACCGAGTCAGCAATAGTAAACGAAGCCTCAAAATACTCAAAAGCCTGAAGACCCGTAAAATAAACACCTAAAAACACAGTAATGCCAAGACTCTGAAGAGCTTCATTATGATTAGACCCTTTAATAGCGTGATGAGCCCAAGTCACTGTAGCTCCTGAAGACAAAAGAATAATAGTATTCAAAAGAAGAATTTGAAATGGATTAAATGGAACAATTCCCTTAGGCGGTCAAGTCATACCAATTTCCACAGCAGGAGCCAGCCTCCTATGAAAAAAAAGCCCAAAAAAACGAAAAAAAGAAGAAAACTTCTGAGACAATAAACAAAATCATCCCCCACCGCAATCCAGCAACCACAACGCTAGTATGTAATCCTTGATAAGTCCTTTCACGCACTACATCTCCTCACCACTGAATTATAGTCAAAATAACAGCAACAAACCTCAAAACAGGAAGGTCCATATTAAACTGATGAAATCATTTAACTAATCCAGTAGTTAATATTATCGCTCTAATAGACCCAGTTAAAGGCCACGGTCTTATTTCTACCAAATGATAAGCATGATGTCCATGTGATGATGCCATTAGTTAATTTCTCTTTTGTAGGCCCTCTCCTTGTTGCGGACAGCATTAGAACAAGCGTGATTAAACCAAGGCTTTCTTGCGTTCGTCAAAGGATATGAGAAAGGAATGTATGCTTCCATGCCCGAGAGAATAACCTCCATAATGCGTAATGCGCAGGGCACACTCAGATGGCTCCCGGCCATGGAAGCAATAATCATTCCAGGGAAAATTAAAGAAGTACTGCCTGAGGGCCTCCCAGTCTGCGGCTCCAAAATGCCACAGACAACGTTTCCCTGGAGGGTCCATAGGCCGTACCGGAGTGATAGGACAGGTTAAGGTAATAAGGCTGTGATCGGAGGAGCCCAACGGAGAGAAAAGATTAACAGAGTAAGCAGAAGGATTAGTTGTGAGGAAGAGGTCAAGTATGTTGGAGCTCTCTCCAAGGCGGTCAGGGATATGGGTAGGGTGCTGTACAAGCTGCTCTAGGTCATTAAGGATAGAAAAGATGTAGGCTTGTTCACCAGGTGGATCCGTGAAAGGAGAGGAGAGCCAAAGGTGGTGCTGAACATTGAAATCTCCTAGAATGGAGATTTCAGAGAAATGAGAAATGGATAGAATGTGTTCCATCGTAGAAGTAAGATACTCGAAGAATTTTTGATAGTCAGTAGAATTAGGGTATAAGTAAACAGCACAGATATATTTAGTCAGAGAATGACAGGAAAGCCGAAGCCAGAGTGTAGAGAATTCAGAAGAATCGAGTTCAGGAACACAAGAGCAAGATAAGTCGTTGCGTATATATACACAACAGCCACCTTTGGCTTTGAAATGAGTATAGAGAAAGTAGGAGGGTACAGAAAAGGGTTTGCTGTCAGTTGCCTCAGACAGCTGAGTCTCAGTTAGAAAAAGAAGGTGAGGTTTAGAGGAGAAGAGGTGGTGCTCAACAGAGCGAAAGTTAGAGGAAAGGCCGCGAATGTTGCAGAAATGAAGAAGAAGAGAGTCAGACAGTGGTTCCAGGCACCTTGAGTCGTCACCGGGAGAGGAGCAGATGTGGGAAGATTTATGATCCCTCCCATGGGGACTCCGAGGCTTGGTGATGAGATGCCATTTTAGCTGAATTTTGAATAGGAAGAGTACTGTGTACTGTGCATGTAGTTTAGTGTAGATAGAGAAATTTGTACTGGAGAGCATGCTGGCCTACTCTCTGTGTAACTGAGACACTGAAAAAGTTCAGCAAAGGGGGATGGTCAGGAACTAGTCCTGAGGGCTGATGAAATGGGAGCTCCAGCACTCCCTGTCATCAGCTTTCCATCCACCTCAGGAGTACTGCCCTGCTCGAGTGGTGCTACAGTCTACTCCTCTTACAAATCATAACAGATAGATAGATAAATAGATGGATGGACGGAGCTCCAGGCAAGCCTGGGAAAGGGAAATGATCTTGCAAGTTAACTGAGGAAATGTTGACAATACACAGGAAGTAGCAAGTCAGGGGATGATACAGGTAGTGTGTCAGCAAGATAGCATACAAACAAAGCCTAGTGACCATACACACACATACACACATACTCACACACAGGTTTCTAGAACTTTCCAACCACAGTGTAACACACGTGACACAACCCCTGCTTCACCAGAATTTAGGAAGCAGAGCTCAGAAGGAGACAGGCCATAGAACCGGCAGGTAGTAGGGAGAAAGAGCCTAGCAACATGGGCGAGATGGAAGAAAGAGAGAGAGAGAGCAAGACAGGGAGGTAGTTCGCGGGTCTCTACTTATACTTCACTCATGTGTGAGAGACTTTGTTAATATTTCCAAGACAAATAAAAATAGTCCCATACTATTCTTTACCTCTCCTGTCATTGCATGACAAATGGGAACGAAGATTATCTATCAGGTTCTCTCTCTCGAAGATTATCTACTTGCAAAGCTACTTACGTATAACAACCGCTCATCCACAAGTTCATTATATAAATAACTAATCAACAAAACTTCACTACAAAGAACTTACAAAGCCATTATGACACTATTACGTTTCCTTAGTGCTTGTCGGCAATCTGGTGTCCACTAATGAGCTCTATGCTTCGCATGAACTGTAGAAGTCTTGGGAATAGCAGCCTTAGCCACGTGTAATATGCTTTTTCTTTTTTTTCTTTTTTTTACAACTATGGTCTCCGCAGATAATTCTGCTATCCTTGAGAAGGATTCCCAATCTGCTTTCTCACAATTAAATTTTGGAAAAGGAGAGTCCAAAATAATGTCACGTGTATAAGAATGACATATGGGTAAATGATCACTTTCCAAGGAGTCGTCATATGGATCCCACGATAAATTTTGATGTGCAGGCCTACCTGGGGATGCCAGAAATGGCCGAAAAATTACCTGTGCGATCATCTACGCGAGTCGCTCTACCATCGTTCAGAAGACTGAGCTTGGACCATAGTATTAGGTCAGCTGCTTGCTCCCTAAGATCATCGATCCTGAAGCATCCCCATTGATAGTATTGAGCACTAATGTCGCCCAACACTAACTTACTTCCAGGAAAATGTTCAAAAAGTGAATTTGAAGTATCACTGTCGTCAGGCCCATATGGGAGACAATCGTGTGAGTAAATAGGCAGATCTGTGTTATTAAATTATACTCTGCATGTGACAGCTTCCAGAGTAGAACTTAGAATTATTACTGTACATCCGTTTTTCAGGATTATGTGATCCACTGAGTGCATCTCCTACAAATAATATTTGGCCTGTGTATTGATAGCAAGATTGCTATATTACAGTGTGTAATTTATTTCCAAGAGTCTTACAACTCAAGTGTAACACAGTGAATGCGATGGTTCAGGATTTGCGAGGTGGGCTATTATGCTTAGTTTTTATGCTTCCCACTGCCAGGTGAGTGGCTTCCGGGGAACCTATACTGGTGCTTGCAAAAGGAAACCTCCATAATTTCATCTACTACAAGGCCCCTGGACTCAACCAAGGAAGAGTTTACTCTTCTCTCCCTCGCTGGAGCAGGAGCAGGAAGAACATAAGAACATGACTGTTTGGAAAGTGTGGTCAAATGAATCTTATCAGACAGTCAGACTACTGTTTAGGCCGTTCTGACTGAGAAGCAGCAGCAGTCTGTGGGTAGGAGGTAGTGGCAGGGATATTAGTAAGAGAGATGGATTGGACAGGGAACTGAGAGGAAGACGCAGAGCGAGTGGCGTGAATAAAAGCAACAGGGTCTGTCTGTGTCTTGACAGAGCACAACACAAGATGGGCCATCGCCACTGAAGCATTGGAGGTAATCTATAAGGGAGTTGCATGTAACACCTTTACCTTCTTCCTTGCTTTATAGCAGGAGATGCGCTCAGTTGCCTTCAGTGTACAGACCTCATTCTCCTTCTACTTGGGACAATCTCAAGATGAAGTGGAGCGAGCACCCTTGCGGTGAAATCAACATACTATTCCGGATGTGCAATGTTCACCATCATTACCCTGAGATGCACACTTGCCAAATACTGAATGGGAAGTCTGACAAGACATGTCACTAGGTACATATAGCTGACATTTCAAACAGCAATGAGAGTTTGGGATAAATGGTAGTACGTAAAAAATTTCGTATCCAGCTTTGATGTGACTGGGAAGAGAAACTTTGCCAAACATCGAGATAATACTTGCAGTCATCGTCCTTGTGCCAACTGAGTGTCGGGCAATAAACCATGCATCAGTTACTTTTTGCTGAGATGGTTCATGTACGATGTCGTCCTCACTCATCGCCATGAGATCCCTGCAAGCGATAACACCTTTGCAAGAATTTATAGAAACTGTGATTTTCAGCTCAATATCGTAATAGTGGAACAGTTTAAGCAGATCCTCTACCTGGGATGAGTTTACAGTTTTGACTAAGAGATATCCATTCATATATTTTTTTTTTCCTGTGCCACCTCCCCAGCACAGCCATCAACCACCTTCTTGATAATGAAGGGATTTAGACTGGACAGGAGAGTTGAAACTAGAGAATATAACAAAACAAAAGATGCATTTCCTACAAATATGTCAAGAGGGGAACGAGTCTGGCGTCAGTCAGTCTGGGGGCAGTTAGTCCGTTCAAGATTCCTACCTTCTTCAGGACCACCTCCCTCTCCCCCCCCAACTGAAGGAGGGAAAGGCTGGTGGGACGTCCATCATTGTAACCACCTTCCCTTCACGGGAGAAATGAAAATAAGGAGGAAATGAATAAGGGATATGTCACCCCGGGAAATCAACTAAGGCTGAGATTACCCCCTCAAACCAATCTTGGGAGGTCACATCTGCATTTATTCACACCACAGAGCGATCAATGGAGGGAGCATTTCAGAGGTAAGTATGCAATGGTTTTCTTAGGAATAAATACAATCACCTATTGTACCTCTAAACAGGGAAGGGTATAGTATGAGTACTAGCTAACCTGACTTCAAAATGCCCAAGTGGCGAACAAAGAGCTATTGGCAGTGGGGGTGTGCTACAGCTAGAGAAGAGCAGGCAACCCACGCCCATCCTCCCCACAACCACGCATCAAAGTCCCTATCCATTTGCGTTTTGCTCATATACTTTACGACTTTGCACGGTGTAGTTGAATTAATCTTAAGTTAGATTTGGGTAGTATAACTTTTAATTATTTTGCCCATCGTATAACCTTGCATTCTTAGCCTGATTAAAAAAAAAAAAAAACAGATTCAAGATTCAAGTGTGCTTTTCCCAACAAATTATCTACAGTAGACTAAAAATAATACTCGGTCATAACTTCACTTAACTTGTAGAAGAAAGGAGAGGCAATACACAAGTCGTCTTCATAGTAAATTAACTTTTTCAACCCTATGATGTCTTTTCTCTGCTTTAGTCCCACTATCTCTAGACGATTTTTTTTGAGGGGTGCTACATACTGTAAAGCCTCGAACAACCTCATGCACTATGACGGTGCTCAACAAATCTGACTAAATGGGGGGGGGGGGGTTGCATGACGTAAGTGTTCTCGCACCAAATCATAAAATGCCAGAAAACGGGTTCAAAGTTCTGCAATATTCCAGCAACCTTAACCTTTTAAATTTTAATGGTAGAATGTTCATTTTTATTTTCTAAGAAAGGATTTTGAGATTGTGATTCTTATGAGATTTTGGCCAAATATACAAAATTAATAGTGAATAATAGATATTTTTCAATTTTTACAGTTTTTAAATTTTGCTGAACTTCAATCCATTCTCTGGCAAAACTTGATTACTTAACCCTTTGTACGCCAGGTGAATGAACGTAACATGGAACTCCATGTGGGGTCTTGAAAGACCCCAGCTTAATTTTTGGATTTCTGCAATATGCACAAGGTAATAAATGTAAAATTTTGTATTTAAGTTGCCTAGGACACAGCACGTGCAGTCAATTCACAATGTGTCCCTTCTGTGATTTATTTTTGTTTCTTTGTGGTTTTTATGAAAGTAAAATTTATGATTTTCTTAAAAATTATTGAAAGTTTCCACATGTAATGAATAATGTGGCATTATTTTTAGATTACATCATACTCATTCATTCAGTAGGCTCTTAACATAATATAATATTTGTATTATCATTGATAATACCATAGAAAAAAAAATAACAATATTATAAAAATAGAATGACACGAAAAATTTGGTTGAATCAATGTTCATAACATAAACAAGACTAACAATTATATTAAGAAAACCCCTGAATGATTTACAGATCAAGTAAACATAAATATAAACAGGATTGACATTTGTAATCAGAAAACCCCTGAATGATTTTAACATCAGATAAACCACAGCAGGTGTTATTATCAGAAAGGGAGGATCTCTTGCGATTCTCCCTCGCTGTCAGTAGAACATCTCAACATTAAATGACATGGTCAATAATAATAAGAATATTAAAAAAAAAAAAAGTTGCACGGAATGCTACACGGGATACCGGACGACCCCCAATAAAGTTTGCGCTCTCTTAACTCCTGAAATGTACGAGCCTTTCCAATCAAATGTCGTGTGCTTATACATTGGCCAGAGACAAACAAAGTCACGGTTCGCCAGATCCCTAAAGCAATATGCGGTTGAATGGCATCATTTTAAAAATGTGTTGGGGTCAATCTGACCCCACATGGCATACGAAGGGTTAAGCAAAGAGCAACATTGTTTAGAACGAAGATAAGTGCCATTAAAAAATATGAATGTGCTGTGCCCCTCCCCCCCAAAAAAAGCCATTTACCATTAATGCAATAGAACGACTTCACCACATAACCACTGTCTTCACCAGTGCCTGAGGACACAGGAAGACTTGTCACTGTCACCACCATGAGGGAACATTGTTACCCCAGTAATTACACACGAAACCCCATTAAAGTTGCACAAGATAGCTTTAAAAGAGCAAGAATTCCTTTTTGTGTGCTACGAACAGAGAACAGCGGTAGGGCCTGACAAATGGCATGGCAATAACTCCTACCAAACACACCGCTCCATATGGCCAGCCAATCAGTAAGTGAGGCTCATGGCCCGACTATGTTCTCGTTGACTGCAACCAACACACACACATACAATCACACGCTGCCAAGATGCGCTCCTTTGCTCCTGGGTGAATGGTGAGTAGCCAGCATAAGGATGATGTACATTACTTTTTTTGAAAGACTTTCAACCATACTTCCAGTGGAGGAACTTGTTCTCATCAAAGGCCATATGAAAGGGTATGGTTGGAAATAGTGTTATCCAACAAAAACGCAATTTCTGGTCGGTGGTCTGTGAACCACTTCGGCTGCATGGCCCCTCAAATCTACTGATAGCAGCAAAAATAAAATAAAAATTATGTACTCTGACTGAAAGAAGTACCAGTGCCATGGACATTATCACCTTCGTTCTCCAACCATCGCTCCAAAGTAAAAAAGAATACAGTAGTTGGTCTGGAGGTGCCCTATATCTTATAATTTACAATGTGGCATCTAGGTTGGAAAAATGTCTCTATTACAGGACACTGCATTACAATACTATTCATGCATGAACATAAGTTATATATAAAAAGTACTGTAAATCATTTATTTGTGAAATTATTCATAATACACTGTAAGTACCAGTATTTATGGGTTCATGCAAACTCTGAATGACATAGAGTGCAAGAGAGATAGATTGTCCAGGTGCTTCAGGATGCAAAAGAGGATGTATGAGGAATAACTGAGGGTAAGACAAAATGAAGGAGTGAGACTGTAAAAGGAGAGTATGAATAAGGTTTATGTGCGGGAGTAGGTGAGAATGTGAGGGCAAAATAGGGAGTTTATATTGTTGCGTGCAAGAGATGAAGGAGAATATAAAAGAGTACGGATTAGTCAGATCAAGCATTGTGCAGATAAGACTGAAAGTTCGACTACAAAAGTGGGTGATTGTGTGTGTGTGTTTATGAGCCAATGCAAGATCGTACAAGTAGAGTGAAAGAAGAAATCTGGACAAATGTGGAAGCACGCATGGAGAATGAGAGGGTGTTTTTCATCGGAGATATTATGGGAAATGATTGATTGATCAACTGAATATACTGTAATTAAAATCTGGCGGTGCAACTGCCAGGGTCATATGCCACCAGACAACAATGTAAATGACTCAGCAAATAAAATGTGCATATTCAAAACAGAGTTAATATACGCTAGCAGAAATAAAACACTGAAAATAAGAAAGGAATAGTTTATAAAACATCAACCACTTATAAAAGTGGAAAGAGGTCGGCCTCCTGAAGAAAACCAAAAACATCTGTAATATTGCTAGAGGCTCCACCAAGCATGTGTCTCACCACTCATCAGGAACCTATGTGTAAGCCAAGAGTGCCCAATGCAAAGCCTAGTAAGAGCCACCTCCAATCGCCAGGGCATGGAGGGGAGAACCCTTGGCACAACGATTCTCTGAAACATTTCTTTTAGTTTATTATGAGCAACACCATCCCAGTGTCTCTGCCAACATACGAATTGCGTACCGCAAGTTAGGTGTTACATCAGAGGCACTAAGCGGGTAGTCGGATGGGAGCTGTTGAGAAGACGCAGCTTTAGCTAATGTATCTGACCTCTTGTTGCCCACCACACCAACATGTGAGGGAACCCAGCAGAAGTCCACATGATGGCCACAACGGCCAAGAAGAAGCAGCCACTCAAAAATTGATGAAACCAATGGATGGGATGCAGTAAAAAAACTCCAGTGCAGAAAGAGCACTACAGGAGTCACTAAAAATCACAAAAACAGATTGGGGGAGAGTAAAAATGATTTTCAGAGCATATAAAATCACAGTCAGTTCCTCTGTATACATGAAGTAATACCAGGAAGGCTACCACCCCTTCATAAAGCAAGGGTATAGACGGGGACAGAACCCTCATGAGTGGAGGCATGTTCTAAAAAGAGAGAGACACCTGAGGGGGAAGTCAGCCCTTTTTACTGAAAATGTCTTATGAGGGAGTAGCCAAATACCCACCCTTGAGATCCGATGTGGACACACTGCCAGTCTCGGAACAGAAAGGGCCAACATAACAGACCGAACCCTGTAACCACAGGGCTTTGGGAAAGTAGGACGGATGTCATAAACAGAAGATCGGGAATCTTGGGAGATGATGGAACAAGAAATTGAGGGCGGAATGCGGTGAAGATGATATCAACAAATCATCAACGACTGACGTTGCAAATTCATGGGGAGCACACCAGCATCTACCAACAAACTTGATATCGGGGATGACCTGAATGCCCTCGTTGCCAGACATACACCAGCATGATGCACAGAATTTAAACAACTGGGGATGGGCATCTGTTGCAGGGGAGTAGATTTCACACCCATATTCAAGTTTAGGAAGAATAAGAAACCTATGCAAGAGAGGGAGGGACTGGCGGTCAGCACCCCAAGAGGTATGAGCCACAACCCTCAAAAGACTCAAAACTTTAAGATAAGCTGCCTTAACAGAACGAATATGAGGAACCCAGCTTAGTTGTCTATCAAACAGAAGACCCAGAAACTGCGTTTCTTCCACACAGGATATTCTCCGACTATAGAGATACAATTCAGGGTCTGGGTGAACCCCCTTAAGATGACAATAATGCATGGCAACTGTCTTTGTTAAAGAAAACTGGAAGCCACAAGACTCTGCCGAGTCAGAAATTCTATTACGAGCCAGCTGCAACTTCCTCTCTATCAGAGACATTCTACATGCGACAAAGGAAATGGAGAGGTCATCGATATATAGTGAGCCTTGTCCACCATCAGGAAGTGCACTGATTACACTGTTTATGGCCACAGCAAAGAGGGTAACACTGAGGATACTCCCTTGCGGTACTCCATCTCCTAGTGCATGGGCATTAGAAAGCACTCTTCCCACTCAGACGCTTAACCTGCCTCATCCCGACCAATTATCCACTACTGACTTCCCCCAATCCCAACCAATTTTGGAGAAAAAAAAATTTTGGCTCAAATCTCCGCTATTGGTGAGAAATGTCGAAAATTCATAGAGAAATCGCTCACCTGAGGTGTAAAATACTCAATACAGGTAGCAGTACCCCTTACCTTACTGGCTTTTCTATCAGGTTGGCTCCAAAGAAAACGAGTTCTATGGGAGGGAAACTATTCCACACCACTCATAAATGGTAATTATTTATTTATTTGGTACGAATTTATATATACCTGTAGTACGAGAGTATATTGGTTTTCACACAGTAATATAGGCAATACAAGCATTGTTTCACTCACCAAACACATCAACATACCTGACCTTTTTTGGCAACATTACCTGATCATCATTTCTGACTGTTTCTTCCTCTAATGCTACATAAACTTTGTCCTCCTCACTGTCATCAATTGGGTAATCACTCTGGTCCTGAATTTCGTACATGACATGTCTTTACCGGCCAGGTCACTGGTAACAGGTGAATTGCCGAGACAATGGTGTGCGGAAGGGGGAGGTCATGTGGGGTAAGGCATTGTCTCTTCTCGGCATCGAGGAAGGTGTCCCGTGTATACGTACCAAAAATCATGCGCAAAATTTGAACATTTTGCAAATTAGGGATCTTGCAGATGCTGCGTGTTTATATACATCAACGAGAGTCACAATGACAAAACGTGTGGACATATATATATACGTCAACGGGAGATGGTGGGTTAAAAAACGATGAGGGAAAAACTGCTGAATGAAAATATGCAAGAGCCCATGAAGACCAAATTTATGAAGAGAAAGTAAAATGCCATGACGCCAGGCAGTGTCATATGCCTTCTCGAGATTGAAAAAGACTGTGACCTAGTGTTGGTTAGTGGAGAAATCCTCACAGATAGAAGATTCCAAGGACAGTAGTGCTTCAGAGGTAGATCGCAATTTTTGAAAACCATACTGGGCAGGCGATAAGAAGTCACTTCTCTCCATAAACCACACAAGCCTAACATTGATCATCTTTTCCAGAACTTTACATAAACAAGAAATCAAAGAAATAGGCCAATAATTCATCGCCTGTAGGTAGTCCTTACCTGATTTGGGAATGGGGATAACCACAGCAACATCCCAACAGGCCAGAAACTCCCCAGAACACCAGATCTTATTAAATAATGAAAGCAAAAACAAAAGGGACTCATTAGACAGGTGACATAAAAAGGCATAAGAAATATCACCACAACCAGGAGAGGAATCATGACACTGCGACAGAGCCACCTGGAGTTCAGAAAATGAAAATGGAACATTGTAAGACTCTCCCCCAGAAGAGGCAAAACTGAGACCACGAGACTCTAGGCGCCAATGGTGGCAAGCCGAAGGCATATCTGCATCCTTCTGTGACACACTGGCAAAATGATCGACAAGCAACTCTGCAACAGCAAAGGGATCAGCCACAGTTCCACCGGCTCCATATAAAACAGGAGGGGAGGGAATAGTAAATTATCCTGCTATTTTCCTTATCCGGTTCCACACCTGGGTGATAAAAGTCCTTGATTTGATGGAGGAAACATAATCCCTCCAAGATGAATGCCTGGCCTCCTATAAAACCTGTCTTATATGAGCTTATGTCCTCTGATATGTCACCAAACACTGAGAATCCCCACAGAGATGAAGTCGAGAGAAGGCGACTTGTTTGGCTCTCACTGTGGAACTGCAACCAGAGTTCCACCAAGGAACTGTACATTTAGGAAATTGACCCCTCGTTCTTGGAATAGATAAAAGGGTTGCTGAGTGCAACAAGTCATCGAAATATAACACTGATTCAGTAATACAGCCAAACTCATTGACAGAAAGGGAAGTGGAACTGAATTCCCTTAAACGTGGCCAGTCAATCTTATCTAGAAACCAGTGAGGAAGACTTTGCTGAGGTCCACCTGGACTTCCACTGAAGAGTAACGGAAAATTGTCGCTGCCATAAATGTCTGGTAACACATCCCAGGTAAAATCTAAAACTGCATCTGCTGAGCATAAGAACAAATCAAGTACAGTAAATGTTCCAGTCTGGCTACGGAAATGTGTCATTTTATCGGAGTTTAAAATACCCAACTCCTCGTGCTCTACTAAAGGGGCCACCATGACATCCCAAGGATTGGCCTAACTATTCTCCTCAGTGGATGGTGACCATTCATATCTCCTAGTAACAGAATAGGGGAAAAGGAAGGCCATGAATAAGGCATTCCAGATCCTCCCTTTCAACAGTAGCACTAAGAGGAAGATAATGACTGCTAACTCTACACTGCCAACATAGAAACATCCAGACAGCAACAGCCTGCAAGGGAGTGGAGATGTCCAGATGACTGTATGTGATATCCTGGCAAAGGAATATAGCAGCATCTCCATGACAACCTTGGCCCGGCACAGGATCAGAATAAAATGCATAGTAGCCAGAATGACCGAAAGGAACATCACCTACCATGGTCTCCTGGATGCACATGCACAGAGGAGTAAATTGAGAAACAAGATGGCACAGTTCCTCGTAGTTAGCACGTAAACCCTGACAATTCCACTGGATGACAGAACCCATTGTGCAGGGATGGTGATTAAGTGCAGGACTGTACACCTGACATGCAAAGAAGTTTGGACTGATGCATATGAAAGCCCTTCGGAGGAGCCTGCTCAGCACCACAAACCTGTACCCTCTGTCTAACATCTGAAGGCAAACGTGAGGATGAGGAAGTAAGTTATACAACACTCTTTCTTGGAGTGGGCATACCAGTTTGTTTGGAAGGTGGCTTAGGGGCCACCTTTGGAGGTGTGGGATGGCTAGTGCCCCCACCAGAAGCCCCAGACGTGGAAGTAGAGTCCACAGGACTCTAATCATTTGAGGAGGCCTTCCCATGCATCAGGTCTGAAACACCAACGAGCTGTCCAACAACATCCCCAGGTGGGGACCGGACCAGAGCTGAACCATCAGCTTCAGCTGTCACTTAGCTAGATCCCTCAGCCTGCTGGGCAGAGGGAACAGGAGAGGTGTCGACAGAAAGGTCAACATCAGAGATCTTAGTGGCCAGTCTTCATGCTCAGAGGACTCCAACGAACAACAGTGACATTTGTCAGGTACAGATGGAGTCTCGGGCATGCTGAGTAAGATGGGAGAAGGAGTCCGCTCAACATGGACATCTGCCACCACCACAGAAGTGTGCAAGCCGTCAGCTACCGAAGTGGGGATGGAAAGAGTCAGGGTAGCAGTCAGGCAAACATCATTCTCACAAACAATACTAACCATGGGGACAGCATTCTGCATCTCACGAGTTGAGGGATTGGGTGCTGGAATGGGTCGAGGCTGCCTCTGAGATACAGGGCAACCCACTGGCGTTCCAGAAGGACAGAAGCATAAGTAATCATGGGATGAAAGAAGCATGTCTGGGCCTTTGTTTTTGCTTCTGGAAACGAAACCCTCTCACGTGTATGAATCGATAAAATCTCCTTTTCATGGCAGTTTCTTGGACAGTTTTTAGAAGAGACAGCATGAGGACCTCCACAGTGATAGCATTTAAAGGGTCCTGTACAGTTGTTGGTATGGCTTGGTCCACCACAGGAGACTCAGACACCAGGAAGGCCAGCCCATGCACAGTGACAAGAGTGGCTAACATGCCCATACCTCTGACAGTGGAAACGTCTCTTTGGATTCAGAACATAGGGCTTCACAGGAAGAGAGAGACAAGCAAGTTTCACAGAAGCAGGCAACATTAATCTGTCAAAGGTCAGGAACAGCATTGGAGCTGGGGTCAGAACACCATCAATTTTCTTCTGTACCCAGTCAACACGTACAATGGCAGAGGACCGAAGTTCCTCCAATAATTGGGCCTCTGGGTATCGAAGGAGGTCCTGAGAGTAGAAGGCTCCCTTACTCTGGCTGAAAGTGACATGAGGTACACCAGACATACTGTTACAAGATACAGAGGTCAGTGTCTGGAGACAGGAGCTTTCTGCTGGGGAGGACACTTCAATACATAGGCTACCATCCCCCCTGGGTCGAGATCACAGGTTCACGGCCACAAACAGAAACAATGGCTTGGTGCAATTCGAAAATGTCTGCATCCAGCACTGAACCACCTGCAGAGGATTTCAGCACTAGATACTTAGCAAAGGTCTCCTGCACATTATCTTCTGGGCCAAACCCCGGAGCCAAACCAACCCGACGTGATTTTATCTCATTCCCAGTTGAATGCTGGGTCAGAGGAGGATAGTCCCTTGGGGCCTGGAAAGGCTCTAGAGTGGCAATGAGTGAGGATGACTCTGAAGCATTGCCAGGGACAGATGAGGCGTCGTCAACAGTATTTTTTGTAACAAGGCCACTTATATACTACATAAACTCCATTCCCCCCACTCCTCCACCCACCATGGAGCCCAACAAGGGGAGGTCTTATGCCAGGGATTACACCACTGTCGACCCTAGTGGTAGCAGGAGAGTATACACGGTTAACCACCGGGGGACCTTGGCAAAAGTGACTCCAGGACGATAGGAGCCACCAGGTCCCCAAGTGCCCACTTGACCCTAGCCAACAAATGACCAGCCGAATGGCCTAATTGGGCCCAACCTGGCTGCCCATCTAGCAAGAATAACTGACCAAAGAGGTGCATCACTAGCTGCAGTGTGCACCATGTACCATCACTCAACCCCCAGGACTCCCATCTCCCAGCATTATGGGATGCCACACATGGCAAACACATCGAGAGGCAACAGTCCCAACCTATGTGGCAAATGTGGCAGGGACTAACATCACCAGCAGGCCTCCTCCACCAGTGATGTAGGGGGTGCTTGGGCCAAGAGGCTGACAAATACTGAAACCTACAAAGGTAGGCATGCTTTTCGAGTTGGTGGCACTGCCAGCCACTCTGAATGCCCCACCACCACTTCAAGGTGACCCCTCTCAGCGGGGTTATGGGAAAGGAGGGAATGTGAAGGCAGATGGACTAGTTGAAGAATGGGGTGTGCCTGCAGAAGTCGATGAGCATGGCCGTCCTCTAATGGACATTTGTGCAGGGAGGGGGTTGGTGATAGCTAATACATTCTTTACACACAAAATGATCCACAGGTATACGTGGTGAGTGATCCGAAAGATTGTCACTCTTAATTCTTGTAGTAGGAATTAAAGATGAATACAGTGAGTTGATCTTAATTTATTATCTTCAGAGAAAATCTAAGTTGAGCAGGGAATGTCTTACAGAGACAATATAATAAGTAAGTCTAGTTGGGCCCCTCTTCTTGTTCACTCTCTCCATTACCTGTCGGTTCTAATGCTAGCCTCCTTCTGAGCTCTGCTTCCTAAATTCTGGTGAAGCAAGGGTCGTGTCACGTGTGTTGCACTGTGGTTGGAAAGTTCTAGAAACCTGTGTGTATGTGTGTGTATGGTCACTAGGCTTTGTTCCTATGCTATCTCGCTGACACACTACCTATATCATCCCCTGACTTGCTACTTCTTGTGTATTGTCAACATTTCCTCAGTTAACTTGCAAGATCATTTCCCTTTCCCAGGCTTGCCTGGAGCTCCGTCCATCCATCTATTCATCTATCTATCTATTATGATTTGGAATTATAATACGCATTCCTAACATTGCTGGGCCACACTGCTGAAGGTCCTCCGACAGCAATCATTATTGACATATGCTAATCTATTAGTACATAATATTGATTATAATATTGTATACATATAATATTCATAGTAAATTGCAATGATTCAGTAATATTACATATTAAACAAGTTGTATTCATATTTGAATAAATGCACTAAAGGTAAACTATTTAACTTTAATACAGTATGTACATGGGTTAGTGTAGTGAAATGCATACATGCAAGAAAAAAAATAGTTTAAAATTAAGATTATGGTAAAAGTTATTAATATTTCATTTAAAGATAATGGTACTGGTATGTCATACTTCTATATCATGGGTCATTCTTCTTTGTATATATATATATATATATATATATATATATATATTTATTTATTTATAATATATATATACTGTATATAATTAATACTATATACAAAATATGTACACTTCAATCAGGGGGGTTAACTTGGATGTTAACTCTCCCCCCACTAAATACTGACTCCAAATTTGCAATTCTTGCATGCATTCTGTGCATTGCGAACAGCAGTACTGCAAATACAATGCAGAAGATTATAAAGACAGTGGGTGCTGGGCTATACACATAATATGGGTTGAACATACTCAAACTCAAATTTTCCCATGGCTTCATTGTTTCATTGATCAGTTGCATAGTTTCAAACTTAGGTGAAGTCAACTTAATATTTGTGCTCATGTTTAAGTCCATATCAGGCAGTGGGTGGAAATGTTTGTGTGTATGATTGAGGATGGCGTAGTGATTGATGGTGGATAAAGTGGACATGGATGGTGTAAATACCGCACAGTAGTCTGGTGCTATGTATAATCCTGAGGCTGAAGTATGAGATGGTGGTATATCTGGACAGACTATGTAAACTGATGTGTTATGAGTGCAATAAAAGAACTGTGAGTGTCCGATGCGTTGATGGTGTACAAGCTTATCTGGAGCAAAAGTGAAGTTGCAGTGATTATGAATATCGTTATTTCTGATGATAGTCATTTCCCAAGGGACTGTATCAGTAGGCTGAAACGTGAAAATGTACACAGGACAAAAATGAACAGCATGTAAGGATGTGCGGCACTTTCGTTCAATCGTTGATTCACTTGCGAAAGTGACAGTGTTCCGTCTCTTGGAGACCATGATGAGTTCGGTGTCTGTGTTGATGTTGATGACCAAAGTGTTGTTATTTTTAGAGGGGAAGGGGTGTATTTGGTATACTGTGAACAGGTCTTCAATTATGAATGGTACATGAACTACTACTGATGTTGGTGTTAGTGTTGCTTCTAAATATGGATAATATTGCATGAATTCCCTACTTCGGAACAAAGGCTTCAATTTATGTTTATGTATACCTTGACTAATTATCTGACGTAGCTCATGAACTGGGAGTAAGTCAATTGTGATCTTGCCATCACCAGCATTCGAAATTCCTTGCATAAGTGCCCTGTAACGAACTCTAGTGTTGTCTAATTGTAGTAGAATCGTGTCAGTATGTTCTGTGATGATGGAGAAGTGTTGGAAAAGTGTTATGTTACCTTCCATATCATTTATTTTATTTACACTTTCGAGAGCTATGTTTTCTGCCTTTTTCAGATTTTTCACAATTGTCTTCATTGCTGAGTTATGTCCTGTGATGAATTTATCTTGGTATGTTAGTACCTGAGCTAATTTATTAAATTTGTTGTTTATTTCTTTAAGGTCATCCTCTGTAGCCAATCCAAAGATGTTCCCAAGAACTGCACCACCCAGGTCGAACAAACCGCGCTTTTGGCGAGTATGTGTGATGTTGTTCCTGTCGCTCGATACCTCCGTTCCATGAGATGGGAGATCTTGGATCATGATGAGCATAGTTGACTTTGACTGTTCTATTTTCCATTTCGCTAACTTCACTATTTCATTCACTTCCTTTGTGTTATGTTCTTGTGAAACATAGCTTCCTATCATGAAGTCCAGGGTTCGCATAGGTTTCGCGAGATTTTCTAGATAAGAAGGTAATTCATACAAGTAATCCAGACTTATTTCAGTACTCATGTCGTCTTTTACGATTGAAGTCGTGGCCGTTGGAGCTATGAGGCATCCTTGTCGTACTATGTGTTGGGGGTCTAAGTGCGCATATCCTCTTGCTATGTAGAGGAGAATTCATAGCATATGTCCCTTCATCGCTACCTACCGGGAAAAAAATCTGTGGTCGATGACAGTGATGATGTGCGCTACGGTTGATTGTTATTTCATTTATAGAAGGAGTTTAAATCGATATTTAATTCTCGTAAATGATGTACTGTAGATTTTATTGGAACAGTTGCACCTTTGTTTGATTGTTTGGTATATGACCTTAATTTCTTTTTGTAATCATTGTTGTTTTCTTGCTTGATTTCTTGAGGTATGTTCGCCTGTTCGGTTGTATCCGATGCTAAATAATTACTGGATAGTTCCCTTGAAACTCGTTTTAAATGGTCAATATGAACTTGTTTTTCTTCGCCAGTGACTTAATTAAAACTTTGTTTCCTTTTATGTTAATTACTCTGTATGGGCCCTCAAATTTTGGGGATAATTTATTGTCTCCCGTATGAATGATACCATAAACAATGTCTCCTAAGCTGATAGGTGAATCTCTTGCCTTCTTGTTAAATACCTCCATCATTTCTTCCTTGGACATCGTTAAGTGTTTTTTGACTATTTTGAGTATGTCCTGGAATTCACGTAAAGGGAGTTTAGAGTAATCATCGTAATTGTATATGGGCAGACTGTCACCTTCTAGGAGCTCATATGGTAGTTTTTTATCTGTCCCATATATAATGAAATGTGGTGTGTCACCTATGGATTTATTTATAGATCCATTAACTGAGGCTTCTACTCTGGGAATCCAATCATCCCAGCTTGCATAATTTTCACTGAGAATGTGTCGTAGCACATCTAATACTTTTTTGTTTTGTCTCTCTATTAAACCATTCGATGCTGGGTGATAGGCTAAAACGTTAACTTTTTTGATGTTGTCTATCTATCTATCTATAGCCCGACGCCCTAATCCCGCAAAGGGTGGCCGCGGACAAAACGCCTCCAAGTCACTCTGTCACCCACCATTTGACTCCCCTCCCCCCAACTCACCCCCCCCTCCCTCATATACCTCTCAACTCCATCCCTCCACCTCATCCTCGGTCTACCCCTCCCTCTCCCTCCCTCCACCTCACCTACATACACCCTCTTAGTCAGTCTTTCATTCTCCATTCTCTCCACATGTCCAAACCACCTCAGTGTATTTCTCCTAATCTTTTCAACCACATCCACATCTACCCCACAACGTTCCTTCACTTCTTCATTCGTCAACCTGTCCCTCCACGTCACTCCACATGCTCCTCTCAAGTAACTCATTTCCACTGCTCTCACTCTTGACTTGTTCCCCTCTTGCAAGGTCCACGCCTCGCTTCCATACGTCAGGGTAGTTGATGTTGTATTGTTTACATATTTCTTGTAAGATCTCAGAATTAAATTCTTCTCCATTATCACTTATTAATACCTTTGGGGTAGTAAAGCGACATATTACATTATCTGTTATTGCCTTTGCTACTGTCTCTGCTGTCTTATCTTTAATTGGAGCTAAAATGACATAACGGGAAAAATGATCCATTGCTACGAATAGGTATAGGTTATTATTGTATGATAATGGCAGCTTGAGTAAATCAACAGCGACAACGTCCCATGGTTGATGTGGTACAGGGTAATTACCCATCGGTGCAGGTGTGATTGGGTATCCTTTGTGTTTTGCACGATTCGCATCTGTCTATATGATTGTTTATATCTTTTCGTAATGAAGGCCAGTAATATAACAGCTGGGCTTGTTTGAATGTCTTATCCTTTCCAGGATGTCCTGCATGTGGGCTATCGTGTATCATTCGCATTACTTGGGGTATCTTGTCATTAGGTACTACCAACTGGTTAGTATTTCTTTGGTGTTTTGGTTGTTTAGAGTTAATCTTGTATAATGTATTATTGACCATTGTGAATTGTTCGAGTGGTACATGCAGTTTGGGTAATTGTATGTCATCTCCACTTTCTAACTTGTATATAACTTTAGACCATATTGGGTCAAGTCTTTGTGCTTTTGCGATATCCTCGTGGTTTGGGATATTTCCTTTGAGAGCTAATGCCGCGACCTGAATTGTGTTCGGGTTCCTAGATAATGCGTCAGCTACTATGTTCATTTTACCTTGTATATAATGAATTTGTACATTGTAGTTTTCAACTGTACATTTCCATCTTGCTCTCCTTCCAGAAAGGAGTTTTTCTTTAAACATACCCACTAGTACTTTATGACTGGTGAATAAGTGGATTTCGTAACCATATACCAAATCTCGAAACTTTTGTCATGCAAAAACCACTGCAAGTGCCTCTAAGTCTGTAGTGCAATAATTTTCCTCTGCACCTTTTGTTTGTCTGCTGGCAAATGCAATTGGTTGATTCTTTCCTCTTTTATCTTCCTGCATCAGTACAGCCCCTAATCCTTTAATTGATGCGTCTGTACAAATAAGAAATGATTTTGGGTAATCCGGATATGCTAAACAAGGTGCATTTGTTAGTTGAATTTGTAGATTGTTAAATGCCCTTTTTTGTTCTTCTTCCCATTGGAATAAAGCATCTTTTTTGAGTAGTTGGAATAGAGGAAAGGCTATATGAGAGAATTGTGGTACGAATGACCTATAATATCCAGCTAGACCTAAAAATTGTCTAACTTCGTCAGTCATAGTGGGTTCAGGAAAATCTCTCACTGCCTGTATTTTGTCATCAGTGGTGTGAATACCATTAGAACTTAATTTGTGGCCTAAGAAATTTATTTCCTTATAGCAAAGTTTGCATTTAGAAAGCTTGATTTTTAAACCAGCATCACTAAGCTTTTGTAAGAGTAAGTCTAATTTCTTGAGGTGATCCGTAATATTCTTCGTTGCGATTATAATATCGTCAAGATAAACAAATATTCCTTGTCCTAAAATTCCGGACAATACGTAATTCATGAGATGCTGGAATGTCCCTGGGGCTGTCCTCAGTCCCATCGGCATCCTTGTATATTGGTAGTGGCCTCTGTTTGTGGAAAAGGCAGTGTATTTACGTGACTCCTCTGAAACCGGTATCTGATAAGAGCCATTTAGTAGACCGATGGTTGAGAATATGTTATTCTCAGGTCCAATATTCTGTAGAACGTTGCTTAGCAATGGCATGGGAAATCGGTCTGGGATTGTGTGATTGTTTAGTTTACGGTAATCTACTACCGCACGCATTTCTCCATTTCGTTTGGGCACGAAGAATAGTGGGGCATTCCACGGGGAGACTGAAGGCTCAATAATTCCAAGTTTTTACATTTCATCAACATACTGATTTGCAAGTGTACGTTGGGAGTGTGGGATGCGGTAGGCTGTTACAAAAATTGGTGGTGTTTCTGGGTGCACATTAATCTTGTGATTAATCAGGTTAGTACACCCCAATTGTTCTCCGGGTAATGCTACGGTGTCCCTGTGTGTTTCCAGCAGGGTTAACAAATCATTTTCATCAAATTCACCTGAGTGAATTAAATTCTCTTTTATGCTTTCTCTATCCGTAGATTTTATCTCACTTGTCACTCCAGCTATAACTATTTCCTTCACAGGGGTGGGACATTTTTCAATATTAACTATGCAAGTCCCCTTTTTCAACTGAACTTCCCCATTCATGTGATTAATTATGAATATCTGAGTTTGCCCTTCGTCGTTCGTATGACATAATGCGTTTTCTACTGACAATCCCTTTACTTTACGTAATTCTTCTAAGACAAGAACAGTACTACTCCATAATTTGCTCTTCATGGTAACTTTCATGTAGGAATTAGGTGGTATAACTAAATCATTGGTGAGATGGGCTGGAAAAACTGATAAATCAGTACTGTTACCTGGGTCACTAATTCTGGAGGCTGGGGCTGGTGGTGGGAGCGGATCTATACACTCATCTGTTTGTGTATGTTTGTTTAAGCCTTTAATATTACCAATTCTTTTTGGTTCTCTTTTACTAATCGGTGAGGGCTCTGATGGTATTTCCTCTTTGAATTCATTATCAAAGTCTATTCCATTCATTTGTGGGAGTATAGTTATGTTCTCTGCTCTCATGGATCTTAAGCCCAGTAACATATGAGCTTTAATTGCTAAGTTTTCAACGATATAGAAAAATGCAGAGAATGGTCTTGTAGTCTCTGTGAAACTGATATTTAACCTTATCATACCTTTCACTGTAATTTTTTTTTCCATCTACCGTATATAAATCTAAATCAGCTTCTTCCAGAAAAGTTACTTTCTTCTTATTTTTAAGAATTCTATTTATTTCTTCTTGTGTTATTAAGTTCACTGGAGAGCCTGTGTCTAAAAATAAGGAAACGTTTTGATCCTCACATACAGCTGGTATCAAGATACACTCATTTCCCAACATGCCTCCTATGTGAATTGTAGACTTGCTTTTCTTTACGTTTGTTCGTTTTTTGTCATGACTTGGTCTTCCCCCGATTTGAACATAGACACAATTTTTTCTACTGTTTTGCAGTCACTGGTCCAGTGCCCTTGGTATCTATGATGCCTACAGTAAGGACCAAATCCTTGTGTCTTTTGTCTATCCTCTTTTGTTTTGATAAAGCATTCATACCTTGTGTGTCCTGGTTTTGCACAATAATGACATAGAATGGACCTATTTCTTGACCATGACCTACGAGGTGACTTCCCATATGTAGCGTTGTTTATGGCCTGAGACCTGCTCGGGCTGCGCGAAAACTTATGAAACTGCCTGTAGCCTGGTGTTTGTGATCGAACCCTCATCACGTTTAGTTCTTTGCTCTGCCTGCTTTCGGGTCGCGATCGATTTTGTTCTCTGTTTGGGGTCAGCATAGATGTTTTCACAGCTGATACTGTCTCAGGTACTCTCATTCTACTAGAATGTGCGGGTGTGTCGACCATACCTGCTTTACAGCACTGTATCTCTACCTCGTTCATTAAATCTAGCATGCCTGGGGTGTACGCGATCGTCTTGGCGATCTTAAGGGTCCTATCAGGTGATTTACACAAGGCAGCTACATAACCAATGATGTTCACGACGAGGTCTGGGGACATCTTTCCATCATCTGTTATCCAATTTGAGTTTTCCAAAGTAACTAACAATGTACTTTTGATTGTGGAGACATCAGCAGTTATTTCACTGAGCACATGGTTTGTAGTGTGCTCCCTTACAAGATCTACAATCTTATGTAATTTTGGAATTATACCTGGCAAGAAGTTCATACCTCCAGAAAATTTCTTCAAAAATTCAGTTTTAAATTCATCATATGTCCTAGCCTTGAGGAACTTGTCTGATCACAATAAATTGCTTGCTGGACATCTTTCCTGGCTTATGCAAGATGAAAAAATGGCAATTTTCTCTTGTTCATCGAGTATGTGGTGCTTGAACATTTGTTCGCACTGACTGACCAGTGAAATGACGTCAATACGATCTTTTTCTGTGCCAGAGAATTTTGGGGCAGTTTTATCTTCATGGTAAACATAAACATGAGGTGGGGATGTTTGATTTGTGGTATTTGTTTCGTTATTAATTTTCACTGTATGCTCTGTTAATTTAACTTGGACTTGTTTATCGTTGTGTAAGGGAATGGTGGAATATATTCGGCCGGAACGGTGAACCCTGTTAAGTGTATAGGCATACGTGTGCAAGTCAGCGACAAAGTCCTCACTTGCTACGTCAGAGGGGGTATCCCACTCATCATCTGGAACTGATGCATTTGTTTCTTGATCTTTATTTTGCGTTGAGTTTTGTACAATGAGTGTGTTGCCTTGGTGCTCTCCTAATTGTGAATCTGTTGTTGGAGCTAATTGATTTTCATCTGGTATTAACGTGGGTGGTGGCGAAAAAATCCCTGTCATTAAGATATGGTGTTATGGAATGCGCCTGTTTTTATTTATGTCCCAACTAAATAGATGAATAAATGAGTTGTAATATTAGATATTGAGTGTATAAGTGTATATATAGAAATAAGTAAAGGAGTTGAATATACCTAATTTTAGCACTGAGAAGAAATGAGTAAATATAATTTCACCCACTTGATACAGATCGTAGAGGCGTGTCAATGCAACTGTCGATCTCGGAAGAAAAATGCTGGGTTGATTGAAGATCTCTTGATAATTCTAGTGCTGTGTTGATGGACGATATTACTCAGGAAATTCTATGGCCTGGTGCTTGTTGTGGTTAACAGTTGTCACAGGCAAACCTCAGCATAGAACGTCGAATTTCCAACTCAATACTGTGGAAATAAATGAGTATGAGTAGGAGCTATGTGAATCATGAGTAATGAGTAGTGGGTGAGAAGTGCCTGGTGTCAGTCACACGTTGCTTGGCGTGGCCCTATGTCAGCAAACTCGCGTTGTGATGTCATCTCAGCACATGGTGACATCGGCTTCCCACACTGGTAACTATGGTGAGTTAACTGAGTAGCAATGCGTAACCTGGGTGAAGAAAAGTGAGTAAGACGTGTTATAAATGTGGCTCTGATGTTTTGCTGTGTGTCTTGACCTCTGCGTCAGTGATGGAGGTAGGTGGGAGAGAGTGTTGGGGTTTTGTGTGCTTGTTGCTTTGGTCTTTCTTTTTCTTTACTTGCTTTGTTTTTTATTGTTCTTGCTGCTGCTTGAAGTTACGTGAAGATTATAGAGTTGTTTTGTAGACTTGTAGGCTCTTTGCATTGTAAGCTGTATTTTGTAGGAATTCACTGTAGAACTGATGCTAATCTTGTAGAGTCTCATCTGCTTTCGTAGAAATTCACTTTTGATTTGGAGATGATGTCCGTAGATTCGCTGGCCACCAAAATGTCACTCTCAATTCTTGTAGTAGGAATTAAAGATGAATACAGTGAGTTGATCTTAATTTATTATCTTCAGAGAAAATCTAAGTTGAGCAGGGTATGTCTTCAGAGACAATATAATAAGTAAGTCTAGTTGGGCCCCTCTTCTTGTTCACTCTCTCCATTACCTGTCGGTTCTAATGCCAGCCTCCTTCTGAGCTCTGCTTCCTAAATTCTGGTGAAGCAGGGGTCGTGTCACGTGTGTTACACTGTGGTTGGAAAGTTCTAGAAACCTGTGTGTGAGTATGTGTGTATGTGTGTGTATGGTCACCAGGCTTTGTTCCTATGCTATCTCGCTGACACACTACCTATATCATCCCCTGACTTGCTACTTCCTGTGTATTGTCAACATTTCCTCAGTTAACTTACAAGATCATTTCCCTTTCCCAGGCTTGCCTGGAGCTCCGTCCATCCATCTATTTATCTCTCTATCTATTATGATTTGTAATTATAATACGGATTCCTAACATGATGAATACAACTGAAAGACTGAAAGGCAATGATTGATCACGTGTGTGTGGATGATAGAATAGGAAGGTGTGTAATGGATGCAAGAGCATACAGAGATTGGGAGAGTGGACTTTCTGACAACCACATGATGGTGGTGAAAGTGAAGGTTCAAATAAAATGGAGAAGTGGGAGAAGGGAAGGACAGGAGGAAGTAGTCCATACAAGGAGTGAAGAAAGGTTGCAAGAGGATAGAGAAAAGGAAGAATATAAGAGAGAAGTGGAGGAGCAATTGGGTAAATATGATCTGGAGCAGATGGTGAACGTGGAAAGTAGCCTATGTGCACGATATTCACAGAAGAAATCTGTGCAGCATATGAAGTGCTGCATAGGGTGAAGAGAAGACAGAAGGGAGTGCAAGGAACTCCATGGTGGAATGAAGACGTGTGAGTGGTGCAAAAGAAAAAAGCATATAATGAGTGGATGAGAAACCCATGGAGGAAGTTGAGAGGCGGAAGAGAGAATATTATTTAAAGAGGTGAAAAGATTAGTAAGAGAAAGAAGACAGTGGACAAGGAATTTAGAAAGAATTTGAGTGTAAAGTGAAGGGAATATAAGAAAATGTTCTGGAAAGAGGTAAAGAGAGTTAGACAACGTGATAAAGAAGTAAACTGGGAATTGAAATATAAAAATTGTAGATTGCTAATGGAGAATGAAGAAAAAGTGAGCAGATGGAGAGAACACTTAATGGAATTGTTGAACATAGAGAATGAAAGAAATACAAGTATAACTGGCTGGGTAAGGGCTGGGAGAAGCAGGCAGGTGAGAAGAGAGTTGGAAAACAGCAGGATGGTTGTAGTGGAAGTAATGAGAAAAGTCAAAATGGGGAAAGCTCCAGGAGTGTGTGGTGAAATGCTGAAGCATGGGGGAGAGATAGTAGAAGAATGGATACGGAAGATGTGCAGATTGGCCTAGGAGGAAGGTAGAATCCAGGAGGATTGGTAGTCAGGTATGCCTATAATAATTCCCCTGTACAAACGAAAGGGGGAGAAAGAAGTGTGTGGTAATCAGGGGGGCATTTGTCTTCTTTGTGTAATAGAAAAAAGTATATCGTACTTTACTTATTAACTGAGTTAAGGAAATAATAGAGGAATTAGTTGGAGAAGAACAGGGAGGTTTCAAGAAGGGAAGAGGTTGTGTAAATCAGTTATTCATTTTTAGGTTGTAACCCGCTCCGTCCCGACCACTTTTTCACCACTGGTACCCCACAATCCCGACCATTTTTGGACGGAATTTTTTTTTGCTAAAACTTTCGCTTTTGGTCAGAAACAATGGTCAATCACCAAGAAAGTGTTCACCGGGGTCCATAAGTGGCCTAAACATGTATACCTTCGTTACACCTGGTACCGTGTTCTGTGTAGGTGGTCTAAGGCTCTCACGTTTTCTATGGTATTATAAGTCTGGGAAACCAATGAAAGTAAGTAGATATGTATTTATTACAAACATAAAAACATGTGATACAAGAGTAAATTGGATTTTATACAAAAATAGAGCTGAAATAAGCATTGTACCATCGTGCGAACCGAGCAAAATCGGCCAGACTGGTCACGATGAATCACTAACATTCCTGAATCATGATACATATAATTTTTTCTACCTACATAATACATCTCCAATAACATTATACCATTTTACATTTTATTGAACTGTTTTTACGTATTCAAAGGCCTTTCGATAACATTTAGCGTAATGTTAGTGCTTATTTACGTAGTGAGTGAACTCGCTGTGACTGTTGTTTCAACTCGTATTGTGTTTTTTCAACTTACATAATACTTTCCTAATAACATTATACACTTTTCCACTTTTGAGAACTGTTTTGAGATAGTTTCAGGCCTTACATAAATATTTAGCGTAATAATAGCGCATAATAACACAGACGGTGAAGTCGCTATGACTACTATTTCAACTTACAACCTATTTTTGTACTTATATAATAATTCTCCACAAACATTGCACATGTTTCCACTTGATATAATTGATATCACATAATTGGAGACCTTACTATTCTACTGAGCGTCATATTATCGCATATTTACACAGTGAGTGTTATCGCGATATCATTTGTTTCATCTTACACTAGTATTCAACTTATAAATTACTTTCCTACTAACATTACACCCTTTTCCACTTTATATCATTCCTATCACATACTTACTGACCAGAATGTTCAACTGAGCATAATATTTTCGCAGATTTACACAGTGGGTGTACTCGTGACATCAATTGTTACAACTTACACTATTTTTCAACTTATACATTACTTTCCTGCTAACATTACACCCGTTTCCACTTTCTATTCTTGCTATCACATGTTTACTGACCAGAGTGTTATACTGAGCGTCATATTTTCGCAGATTTACACAGTGGGTGTAGTTTTGATATCACTTCTTTCAACTTACACTATTTCTCAACTTATACATTACTTTCCTGAAAACATTACACCCGTTTCAACTTTATATAAGACTTAGCACATACTGACTGGCCTTACCATTATACTGAGCGTCATATCGCCATCCCACACAGTTTCAGTAGTGTAGGAAATTATGGTACTCTCTGAAACATGGCTGAAGGCACAACGCAACATTGCACTCTACACACTCGTACCTTATGTCTTTTCTCTGAGTGGCTGGTCTGACTGTCGAGTGCTTGCATACATGGCAGCGGCGCTGGGGTTTACGACGGTTTGGGTCGGAAGGGATTGTGCTAGGATAGTGGCGTCCTGCGAGGCGTAGGGGAGTCTGGGCAGCCATGGGGGTGCGGGTGCAGTGTGTGGGTCTGTCCTGGGCATGCCTGGCGATTATTTCACATGCCAGCTCCCTCACAAACCCCTCAAAGGTCTCTGATACTCCTGCTGTCATGGCGTGCAGGTAGTGTGCGTTCAGGACCGTGATGTCGAGCAAGAGGAAGAAGAGTTTTTTGTACCACTTCATCGTGGTCCTGGCACAGTCAACACTGGAAATCATCGAGTCTGACTGATCCACTTGCCTCATGTTCAGATTATAGTCCAGTACAGACTCGGGTTTCCAGACGTTGCGCCTCCTCTCGCTACGGTGATCCACAGAGTCTGTGCGGTGCATCAGGGAGCTGTGTACAGTTGATAGGAGGCAAACTTCCCTGTTGTGGTTCCACAGGGTGGCAAGGATGTTATTTGCCTGGAAGAAAACAACCTCGTTCTTGTCAAGTTTCCTCCCTATCTTGACCATATGGCGACGGTTTCTCTTGACTGTACCACAGACTCTGGTGTCGTGTTGGTGGAGGAACCTAGCAAGAAGAGGGCTACTGTACCAGTTGTCCAGGTACAACACATGACCACGATGAAGGTACTCCTCTATCATTGTCTTCACCACGGCCCCTGAGAGTCCTATACTACGATCTAATGTTATATCTGTCTGTGCGCCCGTGTACAAGACTATGTCTTGCACATAACCAGTCTTACAGTCACACATAACAAAGATCTTGAACCCGAAACGGTGTCTCTTGCTGGGTAGGTACTGGCGAAAGGAAATATTGCCTCTCCACAACACAAGACTCTCGTCTATGACGAGGTCTCTGTAAGGATAAAATGAGGAGCAGAACATTTCCCGTAAATGATCAAATACCAGCCTAATTCTCCTCATTTTATCAGTTTTATTTGCATTAGCTGGATCTTCTGCATCAAAAAAGTGGAGGCGGCCGAGAATCTGCTGAAATCTATTACGACTCATCACCTTTCCAAAGAAAGGTGTGAGGATCATTGGGTCAGTTGTCCAGTATGCAGGAATTTGGTTTTTTCTTACCACACCCATCAAGAGAACCAGGGCAAAAAATAAGAACATCTCAGAAATTGTCACAGGATAGTCATATTGCTGGGAATGCCTGCTCGTTGTTCCCAAACGTTCACTTTCACGGAGCTGTGTTCGTGAAAATATGTTTGTCTGTTCCACTATACGCCCCACAAACGCCTCCCCAAAGAACAAGTGGAAAAAAATCCACCCTAGTGGAACCCGCATGCACACCTGGAGCCGTGCAACCAGACCGCCACTCCTTAGTGAAAGGGTGAATGATGAGAGTAAAATTACTCCCATCTTCCCAGTTCCACAAGACACCACCGTCTCCAGCCACGTCCCCATCGTCGCCTTTGTCAGGGTGGGGAGGTGAGGGTGGTGGGGGAGGTTGGGGAGGTGGAGAGCGGCACCTTTCATCACTCGCACTTCTCTTCCCTCTCCCTTTTCCTTTACCCTTTCCCTTCCCTTTCCTTCCTTTCCCCACATCCTGGGGCTGTTGGGAGGAAGTTTGGGAATATTGTGGGGCGAAAGACGTGCTGGGGAGTGGCTCCACCTCCTCTCCCCTGGGCCTATGTGCACCACGTGCTCGTGCTGCCTCCCTCACACCACTTTCCCTTTCACCCCGCACTCCCACCACACCACTTTCGACTTCCCCAGACAAAACACTTGGACCATACCTTATTTGTCTTCTCGCCCCACCTTCTGATCCTCGGGGTGAGATTTCCTCCTTCCCCAACCACGAGGCGATATCACGTCCTAAGCCGCCATCATCGTCATCGTCCTCATCCTCATCCTCATCAGAATCGGGATGGAGAGAGGTCCGTGCAGGTGGTTGGGGTGCAGGCTGGCCTTCCCTTGCCTTACGATATGTCACATACCGCTTTTTCCGGGGCGAAGGGACCTCCTCATCACTGCTTGTTATTTCTTCCTCTGGCTGGACATAATCTCGATCCACCACATTATCATCAAGTGGAGAATCACTATCTCCAGTGAAGGCCTCCAGGGCGGATGCTATTTCGTCGTCTGAGAGACCTTTACGCGCCATGTCTGACTTGGGTCACTGCTAACAGGTGAGTGACCGAGACAAGGGCGAGTGCGGGTCACGTGGGGTCTGGGACGCTGCCCGCCTGGCGGCAGGTAGGGGAGGCTTGGGTAGGTGGGCGAATCGAAAATCTCGCGCAAATTTTGAAAATTGTGGAAATTATGAACCTTGCAATTGCAGGACGTTAAAGTACGTCGACGGGATTGGCAGTGACAAAACGTGAGGACGTGGAAGAACTTCGACAGGACGCCGCGGGTTAAGTGAAAAAGTTTCTAGAGAAGGGAAAGAAGTTGTATGCAGCCTTCATGGATTTGCAGAAAGCATATGAGAGGGTGGATAGACAAGGAATGTGAAAAGTATTAAAAATATGTGGGGTAAACAGGATGTTGTTGAATGCCGTGAAGAGTATGTACGAGGGGGCTAAGTCTGCAGTGAGTGTGGATAGTGAACTGAGTGAAATTTTCTGTTTGAATGTTGGATGTATGATGATTATAGATGAAACTTTTGAAGGTGAAGTGCTTGAAAGGGTACAACAGGGAAGAAAGATTGCTGGTTCTTTGAAAGGAGTGATAAGGAACAGGGAAATGAGCAAGGAATTTAAAAAGTTGTTGCATGACAGTAATGTGATACCAACTCTAACGTATGGAAGTGAGGCTTGGACCTTGTTAGAAGGACACAAGCCCAGAGTGAGAGCAGTGTAAATGAATAATTTGAAGGAGCATTTGGAGTTACATGGAGAGACAGACTGACGGATGAGGAAGTGAAAGAGAGTTGTGGTGTGGATGAGGATATGGCAGAAAGTGTTAGGAGAAATACACTGAGGTGGTTTGGCCATGTGGAGAGGATGGAGAGCGAGAGACTGACGAGGAAAGTGTGTGCGAGTAAGGTGGATGGGGGGGAGGAGGAGAGGGTGGCCGAGGGTGAGATGGAGGGATGGAATGGAGAGGTATATGAGAGAGGGGTTGTGAGCTGGGGACAGGGCAGTGAAATGGCGTAGGAGAAGAAGACATGGAGGCCATTTGTTTCTGGTCACCGCTTATGGGATTGAGGAGTCTGGCAATGGATAGATAGATAGATGGATTTCATTTCGTTTCTCAGTAAGTGAAATCTTAGCTTAGGTCATGTCTGTCAGTGCGTATGGTGTCCATTCGTCCAATCCACGCTGACCTCCGGAACCATGTGTTAGAATTTTCTCATGTTTTGTATGATTGTAGGGCCATATTGGAGGTTAATGCCCTTCTTTTCGAAAATTTGAAAAAATTCAAGACGTTCAACTTAGGACCAATTTACTATTTTTGAAACTTTATATTCTTTACATTTCATTTACTTTAACAGATGGCTTTAAAGGTTGTAACGATGTAGAATATAGTTTCTCTGAGTCTGAGAGAGGCTTCTTTATGTGTGTATATATATATATATATATATATATATATAGATAGATAGATATATATATATATATATAATGTATGAAAATAATTTTCCTGTGGGGAGATGTATATTATAAATACTTATGCAAACGAATGTTTTGAACCGAAAAAACATTAGCATACACTAATAAACGGGAGGCATGAACTAAATCTGTGTAATGTATCAAATGAAGATACTAATTAAAAATAGCAATTTGTCATTAAAAAGTAAAAATAATGGCCATAAGAAACAACCGCTAAAAAAGACCACTAAAATCAGCCAATAAAAATCGTTTTAAAAAAAGTTAGTTCATAAAACTAAACTTGGATTCAGAAGATTAACTTATTTCTTTATTTTTTGTGGTTGATTTTAGTAGCCTTTTTGTTTAATAATTTTAGTGGCTGATTTTCGTGACTGATTTAAGTGACTGATTATAGTGGCTGATGTTGGTGATTAATTTTAGTGACTAATTTTGGTGACTGTTTTTTGTTGTTGATTTTAGTGGATGATTATTGTGGCTGATTTTAATGGCTGATTTTAGTGGCTATTTTAGTGGCTATGTTTAGCATCCATTATATTTGCCTTTTAATGACAAATTACTATTTTTAATTGACATCTTTTTTTTTGATACTATACACAAATTTACAACATGCCTACTGTTTATGTGTACATGCTTTTGTTTCTTTTTTGCAGAATGCATAAGTCTGTATACGTACTTACTGGTATCATATATACAGTATATATCTATATCTATCTATCTATCTATCTATCTATATATATATATATATATATATATATATATATATTGTTACGGAACAGAGAAATATAATGTACACTTTAAGTGAGAATACTAAAAATCACTACTGTCCCGTAAAGTTCCAGGTTCAAAACAAAAGAGTTAGGTAAAATTACAAGTTAAAGTTTAATGCTCAAACTAACAACAAAACATTCAGGACTCATAAGGATAATGTAATGGCAAAAAACAGGTTAAATATATGGTTAACTGCAATAGCCTCTATTAACACGAAATTAGCATGAGTAAATTTATCTAAGTCAGCCCTGATAAAATGAGAATACCATATAATACTCAGTGAATGCAAGATATATTATTACAGATACAAAATATTATTAATAAGGGCTGACACCCAAAATACATGAATCACAAAAACCTTACTAGGCCTAAGAACTAACACCTTACGCTACACAGTATAAGAAAAAATGCAATAACAGTTATACTCAAATTACACAGCTGCTAGATGGTTGGAGACTTCCTGAGCACTCACAATAATAACAACTGTACAGGGGAGGACAGAGATGTGAACAAAATGAGGAGTAGATCTAAGTGGCAATAATGCAGAGACTGAGCTCATAATATAGGGGCCGGCAGAGCCTGATACAACTTGTAAGAAGAACGCGCAAATGAAGCTATAGGAGACAAAGAGTTGACAATCCTGCTCTGAACCACAGAAAGAACGACTTACTCTACTATAACGGTAGAAGGGGGGAGTGAGGTAGAACACGCTCGTGATCAAACATGCAGCATACTGTACGTTAGAATTACACAAAGGATGATGAAATCATAGGCTATGTAACAATATATATATATATATATATATATATATATATATATATATATATATATATATATATATATATATATATATATATATATATAGGGTGGCCCCCAAAAGTAGCAACAGTTCAGTTACACAAGGCTATATATGTTCCTTATCATCACTGAAGGTACTGTAAGAAAAATTTGATGAAATGCACAATTTTTAGAGGTCACTTCCGATGCAGTAATTCCGAAAAATTAGCTGAAAACACAACATCTACGGATTTTCAACAAAAAAAACAAATGATTTTTCAACATTTCCAAACTCAGACACTCTTTATTTGAGTGTTAAAGGAACACACTTAAAACATTAAGAATAGGAATAATGCATCACTTTGTCTTCATCAAAGCAGCTTTCATCGGAACTGGCAGTCTTTTCCAGTGGTCAGGGACGAGCTGCAGTATGTACTGCTACTTCCTTAGTTATTTTGCTGTCTAATTTGTTAGGACGTAAATGACTCTTGAAATTCATCCTTAGACTCTGTTGATGAGGAAGCACTACAGCCTTCATCTTCAGTAGAGCTGGATGGTACAGTCATTTCCTTCTGCTGTGCAATGAGCTTGCATTTTTCTTTTTGAGTGTTAGCTTGATCACTTCTATGCCGCTTACGAGCCTCCTTCTGTGCCAAGATTCTGTCCATCCCGGACATACTCCCACTGAAGGGATTCTGTTGCTGTAATCGCAGGAACTGGTTATGCTCTTCGTTTGTCATATTGAGCAGAGTATCCTTTCGAGAAATATATACCTGTTTTTTGAGTTTTGTCTTGAAGTTTTGATCTGACCCGGTACCCTGGTTTCAGTAACGATCTGTTGGTCTTCAATACACAGTACTCATTGTGAAGCTTCTGGAGCTTACTAGTACCCGAGTCTACCCTTTGGGTCGGGATGCGTGCTTTATCCCAGATAACCATTACCATCTCAATGGTACTCTTAATGCTGCGACTGATTGTAAGAACGTTCTGATGGTGAAACATGAAGTTCCTGAGGACATGGGCATTAGTTGGCAGGTGGGCATCCAATATATCTTTCTCGAGCTTGCCCAGAAGCCATACCTTTGGACTGCTTCTTGTCATAGGCATGACCTGTGAATGGAACACACTGATAAGCAAGGCTTTATTATAACTATTGATAATAAAACTCATCAGAACATTATTTTGATATATTAGCTTCAGTTCGCTCTGCATATCTGGATACTTATGATCATATGCTGGATACAGTGATTATTATACATTGTGTTTGGTATTAGAAATATTCTATTATTAATTAATCAAATATTCATCAACAAGTGCCCGGTACATGGAGTGTAAAAACCTAATATATCAAAGAAACTTTTTGATAAGTGTCATTATTTATAATAATAATAATGATATAAATTTTACTGGCTAGTTCAGAGAAATTCACTGCTCGATGTCACGACACGCTAGTTATTAAGAGCACACCAATGTACGTCCTACTGTGTGGAGAAATAGTCATCCTCTGAGTGACTGAGTGACCACTGGGTCATCGACGAGCCACCCAGCGAGTGCTGCTGCATGGATGTGGTGCTTTTCCGGCTGCACCGGAGCTTCCAACAGATGGCTGCAGCACGCACCAGTGGTAGACATATGTTACAATAAGTAACAATAAGTAGATCTAAATGGCAGTTAATGCAGAAACTGAGCTCATTATATAGGGGCCGGCAGAGCTTGATACAACTTGTAAGAAGGACGCGCAAATGAAGCCATGGGGGACAAAGAGTTCATAATCCTGCTCTGAACAACAGAAAGAACGACTTACTCTACTATAATGGTAGAAGGGGGGAGTGTGGTAGAACACACTCGTGATCAAACATGCAGCATACTGTAAGTTAGAATTACACAAAGGATGATGAAATCATAGGCTATGTAACACCTCCCCACAAAGAAAAAGAAATTTACAAAGGAAATTTCTTATTACTCTAAAACAATCTGTTTAAAGTCTAGATAAGCAATCTGCAATAACATTTTCTTTCCCCTTGACATGTTGTATGTCTAATGAATACTCCTGAAGAAGCAGGCTCCATCTTGTCAGTCTCTGATTTTTATCTTTAAACTTACTAAGGAATTTCAGTGGGTTATGATCGGTATAAATGACTATGGGGTCAAAATCAGAACACAAATAAAATGAAAAATGCTGTAAACCCAAAATCAAGGCCAAAAGCTCTTTCTCAATAGTTGAGTAGTTCTTTTGAGGTGGAGTGAACTTCTTACTGTAATAAGATACAGGGTGTTCAATACCCTGATCATCCTCTTGCAGCAAAACAGCCCCAGCTCCTGTATCACTTGCGTCAACAGGCATCTTAAAAGGCTTAGCAAAATTTGGAGTAGCGAGCACTGGCTGACTTAATAGGATAGCTTTAAGTTTGCTGAAAGAGGATTCACAGTTATCGGTCCAGACAAATTTCACTCCCTTTTTCAGTAGGTCTGTAAGTGGTGATACAAGTATTGAAAAGTTAAGAACAAATCTCCTGTAATAACCTACCATTCCCAAAAATCTTTGTAGCTCTTTCCTACTTTTAGGTCTGGGAAGATCACTTATAACCTGAACCTTAGCTCCTGGTGGTGCAACATGTCCATCACCAATTACGTACCCAAGGTACTGAACTTTAGCTTGACCAAACTCACATTTTGATAAATCAGCTACAAGATTAGCCTGAACCAAACGCTCAAGAAATTTACTGACATGGCATAGGTGATCTTTCCAGTTGTCACTGAAGATTAATACATCATCAATATAAACAACACACCCTGCCAAACCCTCTGTTACAACATTCATGAGCTTCTGAAATGTGGCTGGTGCATTCTTCATACCATATGGCATTACAGAACATGCAAAAGTCTTTCCTAGTGTTACAAAACATGAGATCTCCCTAGCACGTTCAGTCATAGGTACTTGCCAGTATCCCTTTAACAAATCAAACTTACTTATGTACCTAGCCTTTCCGATCTTGTCTGTGCAATCTTCCACGCGAGGGAGAGGGTGTCTGTTTTGGTTATCTGATTAACACGTCTGTAGTCAATGCAAAGCCGCTGTGACCCACCTGGCTTAGGGACTAGAGTGACAGGAGAACTCCACTCGCTCTGACAGGGTTCAGTCATCTTGTGGTCCAACAGGTAGCCAAGCTCCTTCTGGATGAGAGGAACTTTCACTGGGTTCACACGGTAAGGAGGCAGTTTAATTGGCTTTGCGTCTCCAACATCGACATCATGCATCAACACAGTGGTTCTTCCTGGAGTGGCACGGAACACTTGCGGGTACTCCTGCAGTAATGCCGAAAACTCCTGCCTTTCCTCGGGAGCTAGATGAGAAAGCTTAGTCTGGAGATCATTCATGATATCAGGATTCTTCCCCAAACTATCACTCAGGCTCATACTGCATGGGAGAGCTTCACTTGCAGACTCGGGTGGAACAGCTACAGTCCAGACTGGGTTATTTTCGTCCCGCCTGTGATATAACTTTAGCATGTTGATGTGACAAAGTTGCTTGTTCTTTCTACGATCTGGTGTGGGGATGACATAGTTGACATCATTGAGTTTCTTCTCCATGAAATAAGGACCACTAAACTTGGCTTGAAGAGGTTGCCCATGCACTGGTAGCAGAATCAAAACTTGATCTCCTGGCTGAAAGTGGCGTAACCTGGACTTCTTATCATACCAAGTCTTCATCTTCTCCTGAGTAGTTCATAAATTTTCTCTCGCCAGCTGTAAAGCAGCGGACAGCTGTTCTTTGAACTTCATCACATACTCCAGCAGGTTGACGTCATCTTCCTCCGACAGCCAGCATTCCTTGATTAATTAAGGGGTCCTCTTACTTCATGGCCAAACAGTAGTTCAAAAGGTGTGAAGCCCAGTGATTCATTTGGAGATTCTTTTGCGGCAAATACAACGAATGGAAGACCTTTATCCCAGTCTTTCTGATGTTCCAAACAGTATTTCTTGAGCATCGATTTGAGTGTTTGATGATATCTCTCCAACGTTCCTTGGGTCTGGGGATGGTAAGCTGAAGACGTGATCTGGGTGATGCCCAACTCTTTCAGAGACTGCTTGAAAACATTTGACATGAAATTACTTCCCCGGTCTGACTGTACCTCCTTGGGCAGACCAAACTTTGTGAAGAACCCTAGCATTTCCTTAACCACGTTCTTTGCTGAGATATTTCTAAGTGGAATGGTTTTCAGGATAACGAGTAGCCATATCAATCAGGGTCAACACATAAGAAAATCCTGAAGAAGTCTTAGGAAGAGGGCCCACAATATCCACCAACACACGGGTGAATGGCGCCTCAAAAGGAGGAATGGGAACTAGAGGTGCAACCTTTTCGGTCTGATTACACTTCCCCACAACTTGACAGGTGTGACAAGACTTACAATACCAAGAAATATCCCTGAAGATACCTGGCCAATAGAAGTGTTTCAAAATGCGTGCCACAGTCTTCCTCACTCCAAGGTGTCCTGCCAAACTGGAATCATGAGCTACTCTAATGATATCCTGCCTACAAACACGAGGGATGACAACTTGATGTACAACCTCCCATTCACAGTCGGCTGATGGTGCTGGGGGTCTCCACTTCCTCATAAGTACTCCTGACTTTATATAATAACAAGTAGAAGCACCAGCTGACTCTTCCTCACTGCAAGCAGAGTTAGCTAGACCTTTCAAATCAGGGTCAGCAACCTGCAACTCAACCAACTCTTGACGAGACAAATTATCAACACTACGCGGTACTGCCTCATCTGGTGAGTGGTCCAAATTAGCAAGAAAAGTGTCAGCTAGGATAACATCATCATCATCATTATCCTCTAAATCACCAGTAACTTTAGACTTAGCCCTAGTGACAGCACATGCAGGGAACACATCAGGGACATCACAATCCTGGGCCGCAGCCACTGGCTTACTAGACAACTGAGGAGCTGGACACACTTGACTTCCACCAATATCATTTCCAAGTAAGAAAGTTACACCTGACATTGGGAGTCTCTCAACCAACCCAACCATAACGGAACCATTAACAAAACCAGATTCTAAATTCACTCTGCACAGAGGGACAGAGAAGTAATTATTCCCTACACCTTGTAAGATTACAGTTTCATCAGAGGAATGAACATAGAGCCTAGAACACTGGTCAGCATAAGGGATTGGCAAGCACCTGTATCACGATATATTTTAACTGATTTCCTGTCATTACTGTCCAGAGGACTGACAAAACCATCAGACAGGAAATTTGCAAATGAACTCTTGAGAGTGTCACCCACGTTACTGCTCAAAAGAGGAGCTCCATCATGAGAATTTAATTTACCCCTCAAAGCAGGTTCATTTAACTCAGTTAAAGAATTCTGGGAACTCTCAAGTGTGGACACTAGACCAATTGACTGAATATTTAAAGACTCCTTTTTGTTTACATCACGCTGTCTCCTGAAACATTTCTCCGTAGTATGACCAAGCTTACTACAATAAGTACATTTACTTTTCTGAAATCTAGAGGTGAAGCTGGTATTTACTTCCTGAGAAACATCATCTTTATTCTCTTTCCTGTTACCTGTACTCTTAGTAGAGGCAACGTACTTACTCTCAGCTTTCCCTTTTTCTTTAGAATATCTTTTGTGAGTGGGAACATGTTCATCAGCTAAAACTGCAGCATCAGACAAATTATCTATTCTTCTCTCATCAAGATATAGGCTTACATCTTTACTAATACACCTTTTGAAGTCCTCCAGCAAAATCATCTGCTTAAATTTGTCAAAATCAGAATCCACATTCTTAGAATTTAACCACTGCTCTAACAGATCTTCTTTGATTTTTTCATACTCAACATGGGATTGCTTATCTTGCTTATAAGTTGTCCTAAATTTTACTCTATAGGCTTCAGGAACAAGCTCATAGGCCTTAAGAATCAAGCTCTTAACTACATCATAAGTATCACATTGATCCTGAGGCAAAGATGCATAAGTTACTTGAGCTTTACCGGTGAGAACAGTTTGAAGGAGTACTGGCCAATAATTTTTGGGCCAATTAAAACCTGTAGCTACCCTCTCAAACAACTGAAAATACTTTGTTAAATCAGATTCATTAAAAGGAGGGACAAGTTTAACATTTTTAGCCACATCAAAATCATCAGAGCTAGATGATCCGGTTCCACCTTGTTTCATGCGATACTCATGGTCTGCCTGAATCCTAGCAAGTTCAACTTGTGCCTCAGCCTCCTTAGCACGGGCCTCCTGCAGGGCTAGCTGTAACTTAGCTAATTCAATCTGCGTTCGCTCATTTGGAGGAGTTACATTAAACAAGCTTTCATTAATCATGTCAACAATTTGATCTTTAGAATGATGAGAGCGAACAACAGTTCCCAATTGTTGAGCAACAAGCTTAAGTTCATTCTTTGCTCTGTTTTCTACATCACACACTGTTTGCACATTTGACATAAAATCTTTGGCTTCATCAAGCGTAGTAATAGTAGTCATCATGAATAAATCACAGTCACAAAATATCAAGCAATATCCTTATGATAATATCCTGAATATCCTGATAAGAGGTAGCCAAATTTATGTTACGGAACAGAGAAAGATAATGTACACTTTAAGTAAGAATACTAAAAATCACTACTGTCCCGTAAAGTTCCAGGTTCAAAACAAAAGAGTTAGGTAAAATTACAAGTTAAAGTTTAATGCTCAAACTAACAACAAAACATTCAGGACTCATAAGGATAATGTAATGGCAAAAACAGGTTAAATATATGGTTAACTGCAATAGCCTCTATTAACACGAAATTAGCATGAGTAAATTTATCTAAGTCAGCCCTGATAAAATGAGAATACCATATAATACTCAGTGAATGCAAGATATATTATTACAGATACAAAATATTATTAATAAGGGCTGACACCCAAACCACATGAATCACAAAAACCTTACTAGGCCTAAGAACTAACACCTTACGCTACACAGTACAAGAAAAAATGCAATAACAGTTATACTCAAATTACACAGCAGCTAGATGGTTGGAGACTTCCTGAGCACTCACAATAATAACAACTGTACAGGGGAGGACAGAGATGTGAACAAAATGAGGAGTAGATCTAAGTGGCAATAATGCAGAGACTGAGCTCATAATATAGGGGCCGGCAGAGCCTGATACAACTTGTAAGAAGAACGCGCAAATGAAGCTATAGGGGACAAAGAGTTGACAATCCTGCTCTGAACCACAGAAAGAACGACTTACTCTACTATAACGGTAGAAGGGGGGAGTGAGGTAGAACACGCTCGTGATCAAACATGCAGCATACTGTACGTTAGAATTACACAAAGGATGATGAAATCATAGGCTATGTAACAATATATATATATATATATATATATATATATATATATATATATATATATATATAGGGTGGCCCCCCCAAAAGTAGCAACAGTTCAGTTACACAAGGCTATATGTGTTCCTTATCATCACTGAAGGTACTGTATGAAAAATTTGATGAAATGCACAATTTTTAGAGGTCACTTCCGATGCAGTAATTCCGAAAAATTAGCTGAAAACACAACATCTACGGATTTTCAATAAAAAAAACAAATGATTTTTCAACATTTCCAAACGCAGACACTCTTTATTTGAGTGCTAAAGGAACACACTTAAAACATTAAGAATAGGAATAATGCATCACTTTGTCTTTACCAAAGCAGCTTTCATCGGAACTGGCAGTCTTTTCCAGTGGTCAGGGGCGAGCTGCAGTAAGTACTGCTACTTCCTTAGTTATTTTGCTGTCTAATTTGTTAGGACGTAAATGACTCTTGAAATTCATCCTTAGACTCTGCTGATTAGGAAGCTCTACAGCCTTCATCTTCAGTAGAGTTGGATGGTACAGTCATTTCCTTCTGCTATGCAATGAGCTTGCATTTTTCTTTTTGAGTGTTAGCTTGATCACTTCTATGCCGGTTACGAGCCTCCTTCTGTGCCAAGATTCTGTCCACCCCGGACATACTCCCACTGAAGGGATTCTGTTGCTGTAATCTCAGGAACTGCTTATCCTCTTCGTTTGTCATAGTGAGCAGAGTATCCTTTCGAGAAATATATACCTGTTTTTTGAGTTTTGTCTTGAAGTTTTGCTCTGACCCGGTACCCTGGTTTCAGTAACGATCTGTTGGTCTTCAATACACAGTACTCTTTGTGAAGTTTCTGGAGCTTACTAGTACCCGAATCTACCCTTTGGGTCGGGATGCGTGCTTTATCCCAGATAACCATTACCATCTCAATGGTACTCTTAATGCTGCGACTGATTGTAAGAATATTCTGATGGTGAAACATGAAGTTCCTGAGGACATGGGCATTAGTTGGCAGGTGGGCATCCAATATATCTTTCTCGAGCTTGCCCAGAAGCCATACCTTTGGACTGCTTCTTGTCATAGGCATGACCTGTGAATGGAACACACTGATAAGCAAGGCTTTATTATAACTACTGATAATAAAACTCATCAGAACATTATTTTGATATATTAGCTTCAGTTCGCTCTGCATATCTGGATACTTATGATCATGTGCTGGATACGTGATTATTAAACATTGTGTTTGGTATTAGAAATATTCTATTATTAATGAATCAAATATTCATCAACAAGTGCCCGGTACGTGGAGTGTAAAAACCTAATATATCAAAGAAACTTTTTGATAAGTGTCATTATTTATAGTTATAATAATGATATAAATTTTACTGGCTAGATCAGAGATATTCACTGCTCGATGTCACGACACGCTAGTTATTAAGAGCACACCAATGTACGTCCTATTGTGTGGAGAAATAGTCATCCACTGAGTGACCACTGGGTCATCGACGAGCCACCCAGCGAATGCTGCTGCATGGATGTGGTGCTTTTCCGGCTGCGCCGGAGTTTCCGACAGATGGCTGCAGCACGCACCAGTGGTAGACATATGTTACAATAAGTATGTCTACCAACTACTGCTCAAGCTTAATTTAGTGATTAGTTCGATACTTGTCACAGTTTTCGGATAGTTACAGGCAGTTACAAGCCATATATTCATTAGACGATTAGACGTTTGTGATCAAACATAATATTATCAGGATCACATATGTTTCCTCCAGGGAGTGACTTCTAAATATGAGCCAATTTTCTTGATTTTTTTTTTGGGGCCACCCTAATATATATATATATATATATATATATATATATATATATATATTTATATGAACAGTACAGAGCCCTCAAGAACAATTTCTTGAGAGTTACTGATGTAACATGCTGTTGGACAAGAGGACCACCAAGACATAAAGTAACTTGGTGGTGGGATGAGGGTGTAGAAGCTGCAGTTAAGGAGAAAAGAAGGCTTTTCCGGGAATGGAAGAAGGGTGGTAGTAAAGAGGAATATTTGGCTGCCAAGCGTAGGGCTAGAAGAGAGGTATACAGGGCAAAGTCTGAGTCACAGAGACTATTACTTGATAAGCTAAATCATGGGGAAAGGAAAAACATAATTATTTAGGGTGGCAGGTCAAGTGAAGAGGGATAATCGGGATATTATAGGAGAGCAGTGTGTGAAGAATGATGAAGGAAGGGTAGTGGTGAACAGTGAGGATATTAAAGATGCATGGAGAGAGCATTATAACCGGTTGTTGAATGAGGAGTTTGACTGGGAGAGGGAAGGTTTGAAACCAGCAGATCCAGTGTCTGGCCCTTGGCCTTTGATTGATACTGCTACTGTGAGTGAGGCATAGGCAGGATGAGGGTGGGGAAGGCAGCAGGTGTGTCTGGATTGACTGCCGAAATGTTGAAGGCCTCAGGCGATATAGGGGTGAGTTTGGTCACTGACCTGATAAATAGGATTATTTATGAGTGTGTTGTCCCAGATGATTGGCTGAAGAGTGTAATTGTAAATGTGTATAAAGGGAAGGGTGATGCCCTGGAAAGAGGAAATTATAGAGGTATAAAGCTTTTAGATCAGATAATGAAGGTAATGGAGAGAGTTTTAGAAGGCATGATTAGAGAAAGAGTAAATACTGATGAGATGCAGTTTGGGTTTATGCCAGGTAGGGGGACCACTGATGCTATATTCATTGTTCGACAGCTTCAGGAATAATATATTGGTAGGAGAAGGGATCTTTATTTTGTTTTTGTTGATTTGGAAAAGGCCTTTGACAGAGTCCCTAGAGAGGTGGTGAAGTGGCCAATGAGAAAGCTTGGCTTGGAAGAGTGGCTGGTTAGGGTGGTTATAGCTATGTATGTGGGTGCTCACACCCAGGTAAGAGTGAATAGAGATTTGAGTGATGAGTTTTCCGTGAATGTTGGTGTGCATCAGGGGTCAGTCTTGAGTCCCATGTTGTTTATCATGGTACTTGAAGCCCTTTCGCGTGACTTTAGAAACGGACTCCCGTGGGAGTTGTATGCTGATGATTTGGTGTTGATTGCAGAGAACGAAAGGGAGGTGGAGGAAAGGTTTAGGAAGTGGAGAGATGGTATGGGGCACAAGGGTTTAAGGGTAAATGCAGATAAAACAAAAGTGATGATATCTAGGGTTGGTGGCGGTACTGTCAAAGACGAGGGAGAGTGGCCATGTGCAGTTTGCCACAAGGGCGTGGGAAGTAATTCCATCTTGTGCGGTGTGTGTGATAAATGGGTGCATAAGAGATGTAGTGGTATTAGAGATAGACTGCGAGATAATGCTGATTTTATGTGTACGGCGTGTCGGGATGAGCAGGTGGAGATTGTCAGACGTGAAAGGATTGAACTTGCTGGTGAATCTCTTGAGTGTGTGAAAGAGTTTTGTTATTTGGGAGACATGTTGTGTGCTGGAGGTGGGGCTGGAGCTAGCTCTGTGACTAGGGTGAGAAGTGGTTGGAAGAAGTTCAGGGAGCTCTTGCCAATCCTGACATTGAGAGGACTCTCCCGACGTGCTAAAGGGTCTTTGTATGCAGCATGTGTTAGGAGTGTAATGCTGTATGGTAGTGAGACCTGGGTAGTGAAGGAGGAAGATATTCGCCGGCTCAGACGTACAGAAATGACAATGATTAGGTGGATGTGCAGTGCGTCCCTGCGTCCAAGGCCTGGAGGGGCTGGGTTTACGATGGAAGAGTTAAGAGGTAGGATGGGACTGGAGTGTATTGGTGTTGTGATGAGGAGAGGTAGATTGAGATGGTTTGGACATGTGGAGAGGATGGGGGATGATAATTGGGTGAGGAAGGTGAGAAGTGTTAATATTGGGGGTGGGGTTATGAGGGGTAGACCGAGAAAGACATGGGACGAGGTCATTGTGACCTCAGGGTTTAGGGACTGAACAGGGAGGCTGCAATGGATCGTGCAGTGTGGAGAGCCGCCATTAGGTGACCAAGGCCGACACATGCAAGCATGTTGGAGCCTTTAAAAACGAAACAAAAAACGAAACGATATATTATTACGGGGATGGCGGTAGGTCAAGGTTGGGATAATACAAACTGAAGTATGGACGTTGTGAGTTTGCCTCTGTGGGCATGGAGAAGGTTTAATTAAAATTTTCACCATCTGGAAATACAAGCAGACGAGGAACAACAATAAGGTATGCATTTCGCTGTTTTTGTACATCTGGAGTGGAATGCAGGCAATAAGACGTCTGATTACCGCCATTTGATTGCCAGTGCATTCAGCTTTGGGCAGACCGAGTTCAGTTAAGTAGTTGGAAACAGTATTAGCCTGCTAGGTGCCATGACATCTCTATTTTCAATCAGTTTTGGCGAAATTTGTAGCGTGAATGGCTTATTTCGAATATGGTTTTGTAGCACATTATCCACACCCAAACACAAACAGTATATCACGGTATTAATTTAAGCTAACCACTTCTCACAACGTTACACGATATGTTTTGGGTTATATATATAGTCCTTATCAGTCCACAGACGACACGAGGTGCAGCGGTCTCGTCCTCACTACCTTAATCATCCTCCAAAACTTTAGCCAATACATTCCTAATTAACCAAACTTCTCTTCATTTTTATTTATCTTCCTGGGTCTTTTCTCCCCCACCAGAGTTGGTGGTACTTTTCTCTTTGGACACATAACTTGCACCTCGTTAATACAATTTGGTGCTGGGTGGTTGTAGAGGGAGGTGTAAGGGCTTTATATTTTACTCATCCTCATGCACTCATCGCAGTAATTTTACTCACCTTCCAATAGCAGTTTCTGAATTCAAATAAAATATCACCATGTTCATTGCTCTTCAGATGACCTCATAGAAACATCCTCATCAATACCATACCATTAGATCTGAATGTGATAATCCCTAGAGTATCTCGGTATCGTTGGAGTGTTAATCCTTAAAGTATCATGGTAGTGTTGGTGCCCTTTAATGCCCCCAGGTGACGTGTAAAGGCTGGAATGAGACAGCCCATTGTTGGTATTTCGCAGGAGGACTACTGGACCTCGGGAAGAGGCTCCTTAGCTAATAAAGAGCTGGATATACAAATACATTTATCAGTCTACTGTTGAGTGAGACGGGTCATTGATGATGAAAGAATTATGTAAAAGAAAACGGCAGAGGGGTGACAAGGAAAGAACTGATGTAAACAAAAAATATATTTATATTGTGGGTAAAAGTTGTAAAAAAATCACCTGTGGGAAAACAAATAACAGTGTCAGAGAGAGAGAGAGATATAGAAATTATTTCCTCTCCCTGTTCACAGATCTCTCTCTCTCTCTCTCTCTCTCTCTCTCTCTCTCTCTCTCTCTCTCTCTCTCTCTCTCTCTCTCTCTCTCTCTCTCAGTAACATACGAGTACGCGCTGGTCTCTGCATTTCTTCACACACACACACACACACACACACACACACACACACACCAGATATACAAATATCAGAAAAAGAAATACAGGAGGAGTTAAGTAAATTAGACAAAGGAAAAGCATATGGTCCTGATGAAATTGCATGTTGGGTGCTACATAAATGTGCAACGGAGTTAAGTAAACCATTATTTTTAATTTTCAAGGAATCCCTGGGACGTGGTAAACTACCTGATAGTTGGAAGAAAGCAAACATTGTTCCCATATTCAAGAAAGGGAATTGACAAAATCCACTCAACTACCGATCAGTATCACTAACCAGTGTTGTAAGCAAGGTATTAGAAAAGCTGATAAGAAAAGTTTAGGTAAATCATCTAGAAAAACACAATATGATAACAGAAAGACAGTTTGGTTTCAGAAATGTAAAATCATGTGTTACTAATTTGTTGAGCTACTATGATAGAGTAACAGAAACATTATAGAACAGAGAAGGATGGGTGGACAGTATCTATTTAGATTTCAAGAAAGCATTTGACAGAGTACCGCACCAAAGACTTTTATGGAAACTGTACCATCAAGGAGGAATCCAAGACAAACTGTATTGCTGGATGCAAGATTCACTCAAAAACAGGGAAATGAGAACGGTACTAAGGGGAAATTACTCATCTTGGAGAGAAGTGACTAGCGGAATTCCACAGGGTTCAGTGCTGGCACCAAGCATGTTTTTAGCGTATATTAATGATAAAGACAGTAACATTGGAAATGAAAGCTATCTAAATATGTTTGCAGATGATCCAAAAATACAAAGGATAATTACAAACACAGACTCATGTAACGAGCTACAAGAAGAATTAAATAAACTTCATGAATGAAGCAATACATGGCAAATGGAATTCAAAGTGGACAAGTGTCATGTAATCAAGTTTGGTAAAAGTGGAAAAAGACCTGATTGGGATTATAAGTTATGAAGCAAAACCCTACACACATCAGAAAAAGAGAAGGACCTAGGTGTGATTATCAATAACAGACTATCTCTGGCTGACCACATCGGCGAGAAGGTACGGAACATGTATACACTGTTTGCAAATATGAGAATAGCATTCACATACATAAATGCAGACATGATAAGAAAGATAATAACATCATTCATCAGACCAACCCTGGAGTATGCATCAGTAGTCTGGAGTCCTCATCTCAAAAATCACATAGATAAGACTGAAAAAGTTCAAAGGGCCGCTACAAGATGAGTACCAAGCTTAAGGGATCTAAGCTACGAAGACAGACTAGAAAAACTGAATCTACCTACACTACAGGAGAGAAGGAAAAGAGGAGACATGATTACGCTATACAAATGCATATCAGGGAAGGAGAAAGTAGACATAAATGATTACATAACCTATGGGGATGCATCAGCAAGAGGACACTGCAAAAACAAACTACATAAAAAGAGAGGCGATAAAGACGTAAGGAATTTTAGTTTCCCAAATAGGGCAACTGATCAGTGGAATGCACTACCGAATGAAATAGTGTGTGCCAAAACAATTCATAAATTCAAGGATATGTAAGATAAAAATGGTTTAAGACACGGGACAGTACGAGCTTGACTCATTCCTGTAAAGATACAATTAGGTAAGAATTAGGTAAGAACACACACACACACACACACACACACACACACACACACACACACACACACACACACACACACACACACACACACACACACACACACACACACACACATACACACACATACACACACACACACGTGCACACAAGCATCTTACCTTACTCTCCGCAATTACACCTAAATGTCAGTCTGTGTGTGTGTGTGTGTGTGTGTGTGTGTGTGTGTGTGTGTGTGTGTGTGTGTGTGTGTGTGCGCGTGCGTGCGTGCGTGTGTGTGTGTGTGTGTGTGTGTGCGTGCGTGCGTGTGTGTGTGTGTGTGTGTGTGTGTGTGTGTGTGTGTGTGTGTGTGTGTGTGTGTGTGTGTGTGTGTGATGATGTCCCTCTACGCCACTTCTTTTCGTTTTAGTCGAATTCAGTGTCTAGGAGACATAAAGAGATTCATGAGCATTTGTTAAGCATACTATAATTTTGGTGTTGAAGGATGATGCATACGTGTGGTATCACCCATATCACTGGCCAGAGCTACTTGGCTATAAAAGCATCTCTTCGCTCCATCACTGCCCCACGAGAATAGGAGGTGGTCCGTCGGAGAGGAGAACTTCAGCCTGCAGTCCAAAGAGATAACACTTCAGATAAGCCTGGGGTTTATCTGAAGAGTTATCTCTTTGGACACTATTGCTACTACTACTGCTGCTCTCTCTCTCTCTCTCTCTCTCTCTCTCTCTCTCTGTATATATATATATATATATATATATATATATATATATATATATATATATATACCAACTACAACACTATATTTGTCCTACGGGCTGTAACTAGGATTCGCCTACTGTTTCTTACAGTGGGGTTTGGGAGATTTAGAATTCTTTTTCTATGGTCCATATCCAGGACACATGATCTGGGCCCTTCAGATTCCTTGCACAATCTCCAGTTTTCTTGGAATCGTCGCGAGAGTCTGTCAGAAAAATAATAACACTACCAGCGAAAACAAATCTCCACCTATTTAGTATGTGGAGACTAATATAAAACAAAATAAACCCTTAGGAATCCGTCCCCTTAGTTTCGCCTACTGTCCTCCGGACAGTCACTAATATTCATCTACTGTTTCTTACAATGACCTTGGGAAGACTGTCAGTGATGGCTAATGCCGGGACGCATAACCTAGACCCTTTAGATTCCTTGCACAGTCTCCTGTTCTCCTGGAATCGTTGCGAGACTCTGAGGCAGAAATAATAGTATTACCAGCAAAAAGTAGTCTCCACCAATGTCGTAGATGGTGACTAATCTTAATAATACCACCACTGCCACCTCCACCACATCTCTTTCAATTTCTTCTCTTTTCAAAACCATTCTTTCCCTTCCCCTTTCTTTCAAACTCATTTTCTCCTCACTTTCAGTAATGCTCCTTTCCTCCTCTTTACTAGCTCATTCCTTTCCTTCGTCTCCTTTTACAAACCTATTCATCGTCCCCTGCGCAAAGCAATTCCCGTTCGTTTTCTAAAATCTTTGCTCTCCTGAAACTTATTGAACTTTTCTCCTCCTTTCCTTTTCCGTTTTCCCCTTCGTCTTTTCGCCAGCAAGGTCATTTCTACTGCTCTACCCAGGCACTCAGCCCTTCTTACAATTGATCACTTAGATGCCAAATACCTATTATCGGCCTTATTTCTGCCTACGTCAGACGATTTTTAAAAGGCTAAAGTGAATCCCACGGCCCCAAATATTTTAAAAACTGCCACAATTAACGTTTGAAGCGAGTCTAGAAAAAAAAAAAAACATTTTATTCAAGTTTACATCAGAGGAAATATATTCAACTCATACAAAATCGCTGTAGCCAAAGGACTGTTACGTTCACCTCCCACACTGCCACAGGCTCGTACAGCAGCAGTTCAGTATAGGAAGGACGTCGCCCAGTGAATCGTTCTTCGTGGGGTCTGCCTTTCAGTGTACACAAGATCAACTCAGCGTCATAATAACACAAGCTTCTCGTTTCGTTGTCTTCATTTACCAACTAATTACCCTGTACGCTTACCAACTATACTTCACAGATATCACAAGTACCGGAGCTACATTAACTTCACAAGGCCACAAGAAAAACTAAATTGACTGAAATTCCTCTATTCCCTTCCCCATTCTTTTATACTCTTCCTTGATACTCGGATGTTCCACTACGTAGGCAACTTGTAGCAAAAACAGTTTTCAATTTCAGAGCTTTCTTACATTACGTAGTACTTTAAATGCTATCATACAAACTTAAATCAAATTGCATAATTTATCAATCACGTAAATATAATGGTACAGAGAAAAGGAGAACAGAAATTAATGCATAACTTTACAAAATACCTCCACTCACAACAGCAGTCTGTCTGGCAACTCTGACTTGTAATTGAAGAGGCACGAAACATCGGGAATTTTCCACTAGCACTCATGCTTGTCAACACTTCCCCCTACCTAGTCCTTTTGTCATCCTGACAAAACTACACAGTAATTACAAGCATAATCCTTAATCCGATCTAAACATTTAACCCGCCCCGTCCCAGAGACGTGAATTCACGTCCTCACATGATGTGCACTCATATCCCAGAGACGTAAATTAACGCAGCAACATTGCAAGGTCCCTAATTTGCACAATTTTAAATTTTTGCGAGTGATTTTTGGCACGTATACATGGGACACCTTCCTCTACAAGATGCCAGGCAGGGACAATGCCTTACCCAGCATGACCTCCTCCCCCCCCTGCATGACCTTTTCTCAGCAATTCACCTGTTATCAGTGACCTGGCCAGTAAAGCCATGTCATGCCACGGTACGAAATTCGGGGCCAGAGTGATTCCCCAATCGATGACAATGTGGAGGACAAACATTAGAGGAAGAAACAGTCAGAAATGATGATCAGGTAATGTGGCAAAAAAGGTCAGGAATGGTGATGAATTAGTGAGTGAAACAATGCTTATAATGCCTATATTACCCTTTGAAAACAATATACTCTCGTACTACATATAAATTCGTACCAAATAAATATATAAATATTGTTTATGAGTGGTGTAGAATAGTTATCCTCCCATAGAACTCGTTTTCTTTGCAGCCAGCCTGATAGAAAATCCTGTAAGGTAAGGAGGTACTCCTACCTGGATTTAGTATTTTGAACCTCAGGTGAGCGATTTCTCTATGAATTTTCGATGTTTCTCACCAAAAGCGGATGTTTAAGCCAAAAAAAAAAAAAGGTCCAAAAATGTTGGGACCAGGGCGTACCACTGTCCAGAAAACGACGGGATGGGGTGGGTTAATAATACACAAGATAGTCCTTCAACTTATCAGATCTTCCCCTATGCCGCTTCTGATGATGTCCCTTCTCCTCCATGCAGTCCACTTCGGGAATGACTTGGTCCTCTTCCTGATTCACTTCTTCCATTGGGAAACTATTGCCATCCCCTTGTGCTTCAGCTCCTTTGTCCTCCTCGACATCATCGGCTACAGGTGTGCATGATTCCTTGCAGATGTCTCATCTGTACAGTCCTGGCCCATGGTACGTGTATGTGTACCACGTTTGGGCGAGATTCTCTGCCCCCCCCCCTTCCCCTGAATCCGGTACATTATGTCTGACAGGCAGCCCATCACAGTGTAGGGCCCATCCCGTGGGCTCTGCAGCTTCGGTGACTGTACCTTCTTCCGCTGAGGATTAGATAGCCAAACATTGTCACTAACCTTGAAGCTCACCTCACTTGCCTTGGCATCATACCTGCACTTCATCACTTCAGCAGCAAATTTCAGAGTTCCTTGAACTTGATGATGTACCTCAGCCAATCTTGCCTTCAAGATGCATTGCATAGCTGGAGGTGTCAGTAAGCAGCTCTTCACCAGGTGGTCTCCCCATTAACAGATCAATTGGCAACCGCAACTCATGGCCCAACATTAGTTTTGCAGGGGTGTAGCTAGTAGACTCATGGGATGCAGACCGCTATTCCATCAGCAACGCAGATCATTTCTGGTCCCATTCCATCTGTCTCACTACACAGTACTTGGCCATTTCTTGTTCCACGATCCAGTTGAATTACTCCACCATCCAATCTGACTGTGGCCTGAATGAGGCTGTCTTGGTCTTCTTGATCCTTAGTAACTTGCAGCACTCACAGAACACACCAGACTCGAAGTTTCTGCCCTGGTCTGAAAGTCGCTCTTGTGGCATCTCAAAAGGACAGACGAACTGGTCAACCAACACCGGAGCAACAGTTATGGTTTCGTGATCAGGGATGGTATAGGCTTCTGGTGACTTTGTGAAGTAGTCCATGGCAACACATATATACCGGTTTCCTCTTTAAGTGAGTGGGAGAGGTCCAGCAATGTCAACTGCGATTCTTTCCATCGGTGCACACACTTGGTACAGCTGCAGAGGGTTGCAATCACTTTTCTTCAGTCCCTTCTTGACACAGCATACAACACAGGGCCGACATCACTCTTTAGCCACTCTAGTAGAACCTCGGTTGCAGCCATCTTAGAGTTGTCTTTACTCCCAGATGCCCACTAGTAATCTGGTCATGAGAGTCTTCTAGACCTCAGACCTTATTTTCTTAGGAAACACCAGCTGCCAATACTTTTTGAGGCCATTGGGTGTCTCCCACTGATGCTCCAGTAGTCCGTTACTCAAATGAAGAAGGTCCCATTGACTCCAGTAGATCTTAGTTGCAGGGCTGAACCTGTAAACCTCTTTCCAAGATGGTTGCACTGTTCTCCACCACAGCCACTCTAGCACTGGTTGTAAATCTGTGTCCTCCATTTGCATCCTCTTCAGGTCTTCTTCAGCTAACAGTGGTCCTGTCACTTCAGTACAGCTGCATTTCTTGCTATGATCTTTTTTCCTACAACACTGTTTGCAAACTGGGTCACAATGCCAACTACTTAGGCTGTTACCATTGTCAATTACCTGCCCAAGATGGTGATGCACCTCATAATTGTGCTGGTCCAGCTTCCCAAGCCAGCATGCCAGTTGTCCTTGTGGATTCTTTAATATCTTCAGCCACTCAAGTTCTGCATGGTCCATCCTGATGGTGAAGTAGGATCCATACAAGTAGGGATGGAAGAAGTCAAGGATCTTCTTCACTGCCAAGAGCTCCTTATGGGTCACAAAGTAGTTCTGCTCTGGTGGACTGAGGTTCTCGCTGTAATATGCCATCGCATACTCTGTCATCCTTCTGCGATAACTGTCATCCTTCTTCTGCAATAGGACTCCACCAATGCCATGGTCACTAGCATCACAGTACAGGATGACTGACTGACTATGATCTGGATACGGCAACACTGGAAAGCTTGCCAATGCATGCTTGAGTTCAATAGAGTCCACATTAACTTCTGCCTCTTTCCTAACAACTGGTTCAGAGGTGCAGGTATCACTGCAAAGTCCTTGACAAAACACCGGTATTAGGTGCACAAACCCAGGAAACTCTGTAGCTCCTCCATACAAGCTGGAACCAGCCAGTTTTTCACAGCTGCCACCTTCTCTGGATCAGAACAGATGTTGCTGTTGCCTATGATGTGACCCAGGCACTTCACTTCCCTCTGGAATAAGTAGCACTTTTGGGGGTTTAGCTTGAGGTGTGCTGCTTCGATCCTATTGAACACCTCCAACAGCCTCTCCAGTTCCTGGTTGAAAGTACATCCAAAAATAATTACATCATCAAGATAGATGAAAACTGTCTGCCAGGGCAGGCCTTCCATTAACTGATCCATGAGATGCTCAAAAGTAGCCGAGACATTACATAGGCCAAATGGCATCACTCTGAACAGCCATAAACCCCTCCCATATGAAAAGACTGTTTTCTCCTTGTCTTTTTCTACTGTCTTGACCTGGTGATATCCTGCTTTCGTGTCTAGCGTAGAGAACCACCTGACACCTGACAGAGCATTAAGCATGTCATCAGTTCTTGGCAAGGGGTATGCATCCTTCACTATCACTTCATTTAGGGCTCGATAATCCACAGAGCACCTCACTGGGCCATCCTTCTTCTTTACCAGAACAACTGCTGATGCCCAAGGACTGCTGGACTTTTCCATCACTCCTTAACTTCGCAGATTCTCCATCACTCTTTCATTTTCATGCCCTTGAGCTGGCACCATTCTCTAAGCTGGCTGATAAGTTGGGCGATGATCCCTAGTGTCGATACAATGCTCTGCTAGATCTGTGCATCCTAGGTCTAGGTCACCAGTGGATAAGACATTAGCAAACTTCACTAGCAGTTGTCTTAACCGCAACATTTGTGAGTCATACAGGTACTGGAAACTCCTTGAAAACAGGTCTTGTAAGTGCTCTGGCAGATTTTCATCTTCTTTGACTACACTCCATTTACAGGTCTTCCACTGATGCCACTCAATGTTCACCACCACAACAATCCCACAGTTTCTCCCTCGTTGATCTTCTGTGTCTCACGGGAGGAACTGGCCACCACAACTGGCACTTCACCTGCACCTGTTTCCACCAAAGTCCTCCTCAAAATCATTCCAACCATCGTCTTGCACCATACAGTACATCAGGCTCCACCATCCCTAGACAGTCATTGAAAGAGCCATTCACCTTGCACTGGTGCAATAGCTCTGATCCTGGGGGCATCACTGTGGTGAGCAGAGCCCTCACCTCACCACCAGAACTGGAGCATCTCACTGCCATGACAGGAACCGACTTTCCTCGAACTTTGAGCCTTATGGAGCTTAAGTCCACTCACATCCAATGGACATCAGATAGTCCAGACCAAGAAGGCAAGGATCCTCCATGTCAGCCACATAGACTGGAAGTGTGGCCTTTTGCCCTGCCACTTCAATTTGGACATCCAAGGGTCCCCCCAGCTCTGTGCGGTGCCCAGGTATGCCACACGATTGATCTGATGACTCAGGCAGATACCGATGATGTAACACGTCAGGCCAAACAAATCTCTGCTCTGAGGCTGAATCAATCACCAGGGAACACCTCTTGCCGTCTGTTCTTCCATCTACTCACACACTGTCCATCGCAGTTTTCTTGCATTTTCTTGGTGGTGGGGTTACTTGGGAAAAACTGGCTGGTGGTCGCCCCTTAACACCAGCTTTCACTAGTTTTCCACTTATTTCTTGTCTTCAGCAGCCTTCTTATCCTTTTTTTTTGTTCTTCAGACAGTGAGAACTAACCTATCCCACCTCACCAAAAGGTCCAAAAACCTTTTGTTGAATTCGTTCATCTTGCACTCCTCTGTTCTTGCTCCTTCTTCCATTTGTAACAATCCTCGTTCTTGTCTCCTGGCTTCCCGCAGAAGCAGCAACTTCCTCCAGTCTTCTCCTGTTCCCTCTTCCACTTGTATCAGTCTCCATTCCTATGTCCTTGCTTTACACAATACCTGCAACTTCCATTATATATCCCTGCATCACTTACCTGCCCCTTTCTTGCCCTGAATCCCGCACTGTGACCTGCCTGAAGATCAGATGTTACTGGATCTGATGTAGGACTCAAAGTCCAGAGCCCTGGCTAGTGCTTTTTGCAAGCTTCTTGGTTGTGCCCCCTTCACTTGCAGTTTCAACTCTGCACTAACTGGTCAGTCAGAAGAATAGCCAAGAGGTTAGGTGCTGCTCCAGGGCATGCCTTGTGTGTCATACTCTCCAGGTCATGAGGAAGCTGCTGCAGGGATTCGCTTTGAGCCCATACACGGGTTTGGAATAATCTTGCTCTGTACACCTCAGTCTTGTACATGGTCCTGTGTCTGTGCTCCAGCACTTCTACTAGGGATTGATAACTGTTCCTCTCCTCCACTGACATTTAGTCAAGAATCTCCATTGTAGCACCCTTGGGGCTAGTAGCAAGCTTCACTGCCCTTTGCATATTATCCCAACCATTCTGATCGACAAGTAATTCAAACTGTGTGTGGTAAGCTTCCCAAGATATTTTGCCGTCAAATTCCTGAGGTTTCTTTTTAATTGGACCCCCATTAGAGCCAAGCACTTCACTGGTTTGGAGCCTAACAACTGGGGAATCATAATTAAGGCCAGAACTCAAAACACCTACATTCTGATTATTCAGCTTGTAATGCTACCTTCAGATGCTTGGGATTCAAGATTCAACATACACTGTCCATTTTTTCATATGCTCCCTGTACACTAAACTGAGGCTCAGCAGTGCAAGATCTCTCTACAGCCTCAGTTCTCTCACTAATTTTATTCATCTGGTTGTCTACATGCTGTCTGCACGCCATCACGTTAATGCATACCTCATGTTTCTGCTGCCGTAATTCAGAGTGTACTTCCTCCTTCACCTGTTGCTGTTCTTCCTTCATTTCCCCCATAAAAGCAACCAGCTGTCCCTGCATCCACAGTTGCAACTCCTGTTGCCCCTGTAGTGCTTCTTGAAGCCATTCATACCGCTCTTTCTGTTCGTCACTTTGTGCTTTTGGTTGTTCACTTTGTGCTTGTAGTTGTTCTCTGAGTTCTTTCTTGAACTCTTTCTGCTCTTCACTTTCTGCTTCTAGTTGTTCACTGAGTTCTTTCTTGAGCTCCTCCTGTCCTTCATTTTATGTTTGTAGTTGTTCACTAAGTTCTTTCTGTCCTTCAAATTGTACTCATACCTGTTCAGTCTGTGCGTGAAGAAACTTCATGACTGTAGCCAGAGATGCCTCCTCCTGCCTAGCATGGCTTCTTGTCTGTACACCTTCCGGCTTCATTCATATCGAGGATTCGACTCACTGCAGCACTTTTCGATCCCAGTCCTGACACCACTTGTTAAAACCACATCCCATACTGCCACAGGCTTCAACAGCAGTAGTTCAGTTTAGGAAGGATGTCGCCCAGTGAATCGTTCTTCGAGGGATCTGCCTTTCAATGTACACAAGATCAACCCAGGCATCATAGTAACAAAAGTTTCTCATGTTCGTTGTCTTTATTTAGCAAATGATTACACTATATGCTTGCCAACTACATCTCACTGATATCACAAGTATCGGAGCTACACTAACTTTGCAAGACTACAAGTAAAACTAAACTGATTGGAACTCCTCTATTCTCTACCCCATCCATTTATAACCTTCAGTACTATGTACTCGTAGCAACAAAAGTTTTCTATTCCAGACTTGTCTTACATTACATAGAACTCTAAATGCTTTATCATAAAATCTGAAATCAAATTACAATCACCTAAGTAAAATGTTATACAGAAAAAGAGAACAAATATTAATGTATAAATTTACAAAATACCTCCGCTCACAACAGGAGGCTTTCTGGCAGCTCTGACTAGTCACTGAAGAGGCGCGAAACATCGGGAATTTTCCCCTAGTACTTATGCTTCTCAACAGGATTATACAGAATCCAGTACCTTATTATTCATTTATTTCTTTTTAACTCTAGTAGTTAATACACTTACGTAATCATTTCCAGTTTAGTTATTCTTTTTGTTTCATCCTTCACTCTTCCTCTTATAGATACAGTTTTTCTATCTTCTGAACAGCTTTTTTTTTTTTTAGTCTTCTTTCCGAGTTCCTCCTCCTAACCTTCACCCCTACAAGTACTGTACACAAGCTTCTGTTCTTCTATCACTACCATAATGCATTCATTTCACTCTGTTTTCTTCTTACAATTAATATGCTTTTATGTTTATTCCCTAGTTAATCATCCTTTCCCATTTTCTTCCTTCCAAAACCATCTCTCTCGTCTTCTCCCCGGCAAGAACACAATTATCGCTCTATTAGTATATATATCATCCCAGTATATTCCCCCTGGGGATAGGGTTTTTTTTTCAAGAATACTCCCCCAGTATCCCTGCTTGTCGTAAAAGGCGACTAAAAGGGTTGGCGGAGGGTTAGTGCCCCTCCCCGGAAAACAACTAACTAAAAAAACAAACAATAAGCCTCGGACAAGGACTGACCAAACGATGACGACCAAGGACCGGACAAAGGACATGGTTATCGGAACGTGGAATGTAAGAGGGGCGAATGATGAGGTGAAAGAGAGAGAGATTGTCCAGGTGCTTGAGGGTGCGAAAGTGGATGTATGTGGAATAACTGAAACAAAATGGAGAGGAGAAAGTGTAAGAGAATGGGAGTATGGATGGGGTATATGTGCAGGAGTAGGTGAGAATGAGAGGGCAAAGGAAGGAGTATGTATAGTTGTGACTAAAAGATGGAAGAGGAGCATAAGACAGTATGGATCAGTTGGGTCAAGGATTGTGTGGGTAAAGTTGAAAGTTGGAATACAAATGTGGGCGATTGTGTGTGTGTATGTGCCAACGCAAGGTCGTGCTAGAAGAGTGAGAGAAGAGTTCTGGACAAATGTAGAAGTGTGCATGGAAAAGTTTGGAAGGAATGAGAGAGTGTTTTTGATTGGTGATATGAATGGTAAAGTTGGGAATGTGAAGGTGGATGGAATACTTGGTGAGTGGGGTGTGCCTGCTGAGATAGATGAGAATGGGAGTGCGTTAGTGGACATTTGTGCTGGGAGGGGGTTGGTGATAGCCAATACCCTTTTCAGGCATAAAATGATCCACAGGTATACATGGCAAGTGATGAGAAGGGTGGGTGGTGAACTGAATGAAAGGAAGGCAATGATTGATTATGAGTGTGTGGATGAAAGGATGCGAAGATGTGTAATGGATGCAAGAGTTTATAGAGGTTGGGGGAGTGGACTTTCTGACCACTACTTGGTGGTGGCCAGAAGTAGAATTCAAGTAAGATGGAGGAATAGAAGAAGGGAAAGACAAGAGGAAGGAGTAGTTGCAAGGAGAGTGGAAAGGTTACAAGAGGATGAGAAAAAGGCAGAGTATAAGAGAGAAATGGAGGAACGATTGGGCAAATATGAATTGGAGCAGATGGGAGACGTGGAAGGTGTGTGTAGGATATTTACAGAAGAAATATGTGCAGCATGTGATGTGGTGTGTGGAAGGAAGAGAAGATGGAGGGGGGTGCAAGGCACAGCGTGGTGGACTGAAGAGTTGAAACAGGCTGTGGCACAAAAGAAGAAAGCATACAATGAATGGATGAGAAATAGGGGGTGGAAGAAGTTGAGAGGCGGAAGAGAGAGTTATATGTAGAAAGAAAGAGATAGGTGAAAAGATTAGTAGGAGAGTGTAAGAAGAGAGTGGATGAGGAATTTGGAAGGAATTTGAGTGTAAAGTGGAGGGACTGTAAAAAAATGTTCTGGAAAGAGGTGAAAAGAGTAAGACAGGGTGGAAGTGAAGTTAGCAGTGGAGTGAAAGATAAAAATGGTAGATTACTAGTGGAGAAGGGAGAAAAAGTGAGCAGATGGAGAGAACACTTAAAGGAATTGATGAACGTAGAGGATGGAAGTAATGCGAGTATAAGTGGCTGGGGAATGGCTGGGAGAAGGAGGGAGGGGAGAAGGAGGGAGGTGAGAAGACAGGAAGAAATCAGTAGGATACAAGTTGTGGAAGCAATGAAGAAAGTTAAATCGGGGAAACCCCAGGAATTGATGGAGTGTGTGGTGAAATGCTGAAGCATGGGGGAGAGATAGTAGTAGAATGGATGTGGAAGATGTGCAGATTGGCCTGGGAGGAAGGTAAGAGTCCCGGAGGATTGGAAGTCAGGTATAATTATTCCCTTGTACAAAGGAAAAAGGGAAAAAGAAGTGTGTGGTAATCATAGGGGCATTTGTCTTCTTAGTATAATAGGAAAAGTGTATGGTAGGATACTTATTGACAGAGTTAGAGAAAGAACAGAGAAATTAGTTGGAGAAGAACAGGGAGGCTTTAGGAAGGGAAGAGGTTGTGTAGATCAGATATTCATTCTTAGATCTTTAGTGGAAAAGTTTCTAGAGAAGGGAAAGAAGTTGTATGCGGCTTTCATGGATTTGGAGAAAGCATATGACAGGGTGGATAGACAAGGATTGTGGAAAGTGTTAAGAATATATGGAGTAGATGGGAAGTTGTTGAATGCTGTGAAGAGTATGTACGATGGTTCGAAGGCTGCAGTGCGTGCGGATGGTGAACTAAGTGAATTTTTCTCTTTGAAAGTTGGGTTGAAATAGGGATGTGTTATGTCTCCATGGTTGTTCAATCTGTACATGGATGGGGTAATAAAGGAGGTACAAGGTAGGGTAGTGGATGTTGGAGTGGCCCTGGTGAGAGAGGATAGTGTTTGGAAACTCCCTGTACTATTGTTTGCAGATGATACTGTGTTGTTGAGTGAAGACGAAGGGGAGCTGCAAGGCTTGGTGGATGAGTTTGGGAGAGTGTGTAAGAAACGGAATCTAAAGGTGAATGTAGGGAAGAGTAAAGTGATGCTCTTTGAGAAAGGTGAAGTCAGTGAATGTACAGTGAGGTTGGATGGTGAGGAATTGGAAAATATGAGTACGTTTAAGTACTTGGGTAGTGTGATGAGTAAGGATGGAGGTTTGGAGGGTGAAGTGCTTGAAAGGGTACAGCAGGGAAGAAAGGTTGCTGATTCTTTGAAAGCAGTGATAAGAAACAGGGAAGTGAGCATGGAAATGAAAAAGTTACTACATGACAGTATTGTGATACCAACTCTAACGTACGGATGTGAAGCTTGGACGTTGTTGGACGGACACAAGTCAAGAGTGAGAGCAGTGGAAATGAGTTATTTAAGAGGAGCCTAAGGAGTCACATGGAGAGACAGGCTGACGAATGAGGATATAAAGGAGCATTGTGGTGTTGATGTGGATGTGATAGGAAGCGTTATGAGGAACACACTGAGGTGGTTTGGCCATGTGGAGAGGATGGAGGGTGAAAGACTGACGAAGAGAGTGTATGTGAGTGAGGTGGAGGGGGAAGAGGGAGGGGAAGGCCGAGGATGAGATGGATGGATGGGGTGGAGAGGTATATGAGAGAGGGGGGTGTGAGTTGGGAGCAGGGCAGTGAAATGGTGGGGGACAGGGCGACTTGGAGGTGATTTGTTTGTGGCCACCCCAAACGGGATTGAGGCGTCTGGCAATAGATAGATAGATAGATAGATAGATATTCCCCTTGAATTCCTCCATTTACAAATTGTTACATTTTCCTCCTTCTATATTATTTTTCTTTCCTCCATATATTTCCTTACCTTCGTCTTTTCCAAAGCAAAAACGTAACCTCTATCGCATTCTGCGTCATTTCTGTTATGCTAGGTGTTTTTTGGTCGACTTCTCGCCGTAAGAACACTAGCTACTGAACGGGGTCCTCTTTGGCGACCGGAACTAGAACACACAACAAGAGGAACAGGGCATAAAGGCTCGGCAGACCGACCTTACACATACACTGCCTTACTTCCGATTCCGTTACAATATACAGCAAGTTTATACAATGTAAGTTATATGGACAATGTCAGGCTTTTGGTACACAATAATTACTGCACACAATACATACAAGGGTAATCACCATCAATCAACAATATTCACTAACTGTACATAGGAGTTATAGGCACAGTCTGTATAGTTCTTCCCTTACAGTCCTAGTGTACCCCTCGTTAGTTTCAGACTTAGGTAATTCTCATTTTACATTAGAGGTGTCACTGCGATGGGTATGAACACTGTCAGTCTTCACTGTACAACTGATGTGAACAAGCCATATAATACAGACACTGTCAGTCCTTGTTCTGTAGGGAGTCACTGTTATTACACTAGTGGGCTTCTTGGGCTGCTGAATCCTGGGCTTAATCAGAGCTGGCACCCAGCCATAGGGGGCTGGTCCTCGGGTGTGCCCTCCCGTAGGGGAAACAGGACTACTGCCGAAGGTGAGGTAGCCCGGATGTGGTCACGGTCCTGGGGACAGGGAGGCCCTTCCTTAGTGGGGCCTCGACATGACAGGTGGCCCTCGGGACTGGGGCCAAACATGGCCAGGAGTCGCGCCTGCTGCCATCTGCTCCTGGCGGATGGTCGTCGGTGGGACGGGCTCGGGAGGTCTCGCCCCGGGATCTGGGGGATGTCCCTGGGTGGCTGGGGGCTGCAGTCACCACTGGGTTGGACCGCCATCAGGAGTTGCCTGTGGCATCCCCTCCGGGTGGCATCTGTCAGTGTCTGGCGTCATCCAGGGACGACTTGTAGGGCATGGACTCCCTCTCCAGGGATTGGGCCCTGCCACCACTCCTCAAATGGCAGCTCCTCTTAGGGACCACACCTGTGAGGAGAGTGAGAAGGGAGTCCCACTCGGCCTCTGGATGACAAGTGGGCCGAGCCAGGGACTTCCTCCAACAGGGAAGCCCTAGAGACCGTGGATGAAGGGCGTACAGTGGCCAGCCCTTCCCCGACATGGACAGTGGCCAACAATGCAGTTCCATGGGCTCTGAGGGCAGCAGCAGAAGGGCGTACAGTGGCCGATACCACGGTGCTGCTCCCGTAGGAGGAGGAGGCAGACGAAGGGCGTACAGTGGCCTACCCTTCCCTGATGTGGACAGTGACCGACGTCATGGTTCTGCCTTTCCCTGGCTTGCCAGCCGACATGTGTACAGTGGCCATCACATCCAACCTGGGGCATACAGTGGCAGCCACCATGTGGCTGGTTCCAGGAGTGACTGAAGCAGAATGGCGTACAGTGGCCGCTCCTTCCTTTGTATGGACAGTGGCCAATACCACGGTGCTCCAGGGGGCAACAGCTGAAGGTCGTACAGTGGCCGATCCTTCCATGGTATGGACAGTGGCCGATACCGCAGTGCTGCTTGGGACTGCCTGTAGACAAGACAAGTCCCACCCCGATCCTGGCGAGTGCTGGTCCGGCTGTGATGTAGTGCGCCGGTACCGTTTAGTTGTCGTTGCCCATGTTGAAGGGAAGAGGGGCATAGGGCCGTGGTACACCTGAGCCTGTATCGCTCGGACCTGGTGCGCTCTCTACTTGCCCCTCCGTGGCCTCCTTCCGGGGTGGGGGTGGGGCCTTGGCTTCGTCCTAAGGGGGGGGTGTCTCCACGGAGATGTGTATTTCACCTTCCACGTTTCCATTAACAATCTTTGTCTATTCCTTTGGTGACCTTCATACTTCAGCCCTACCATTCTTGTATTGTATGTGGCAATGTAGATTTTATATTACCCGTTCCTAGGTGATTTATGCTGCATATTATACCTTAACATTTCTTTGTGTGTTATGACTGTAAACTATATCGATATCTATATTATAATGGTCCGGTTTCTGTATGTTTGTTTGTTACTGGAACACAGCAAAGACGGTGCAACGTAGCGCATTTTAGTTGGAGTAAAGTACTGTTAACATAATTAACTTGAAGAATAAACAATTTCCAGTCCAATCGGGCCACCGGTTCCCGAGTTATGACTCTTCTCTGGCCTTTTGCTTCAGATGTATTTGCTTTTAGTGGAGGGGATGGACTTGTCCTTGGTCCGGTACTAAAACTACCATCATGACAGAAGAAAGAACAGTGACGTGTTTGTTGTATTTTCACTCTCGCCTCTCCTTCCTGCCTCCTTATACTCCTAAAATTATATACTATAACGCTATAGTCTGTGGCGTAGCCACTGGGAGGGGCAGGGGGGGCAGTTTGCCCCCTCTGTAAAAATTTTCTGCAAATGCTGAAATGGATTATTTGCATAGTTCTTGTATGACAATAGAGTTTTCATAATTTTACCACTTGTATATTAAGCAATATTATGATATTTCAAAAATATTTGAGAGCATTGAGTTCCTTTGAAATTGAAAGCTAAACTAAATATCATAAAAGTATTGAGAAAAAATGACCAGTTAAAACAACAATTTCCTCTATCACCTTATATTATGTGGTTAATATTAGAGCTCTGATGATGTTTAGCACTTGAAGCCTGATGAGGTGTAAAAATGGCCTTGCTGTCCCCTCAGCCACATTCTCTCACCCTGCAGCCTTATCCTCTCACCCTGTAGCCAGTTGCAAACAAACACTGCACAATTATTGTTACAAACAACTGAAACAAGCAGAATTTTTTGAAGACTGCATCAAGCCATTTTGATCACCTCGGACTACATTTTAGAAGGTAAGCATATATAAATATGTGCCAGGGGCCTCGTTTGAGTGGGGGACAGGGGGATGTGTCCCCCCCCCAACTTTTGGGAGCCTGGGGGACAGAGTATCTTTTGTTCCCCCAACTTTTCTAGGTGAAAATTTTCAGGACGAATAACTTTACACCGTTTTTCTTTTTGTTTTCCCTAATGGAAAAATCCATTCTACACAGTACAGTACAGTGCAGGTGATATGAAAATCATTCCCTGCTGAGCGAGGCAGGTCGAGTGGTCACCTGAGTCAAGGATTAAGAGAGGTTAATCCCACCAGATGTAATAACTTGGTCAGTCTTGACGTATGCACCACTCCTGATGCCTGAGCCAATGAGAATCAAACTAAAAGAATATGTGGTGGAAAACAGAATTTCTATTGGCTACCACCACAGCATTAGTACAAAACAGAACACCAGAGGGGGTGGATGTGGCAGGGAATTGTAATTTACACATATGTGCTACAAATAAGTGGAGAGAAAGAGAGAGAGAGAGCAAAGGAAAAAAAAAAAAAAACGATAGTATCACGAATGCTGGAAAGCGTGTGTGTTCGGTACACTCACGCCAGATCTCGAGTTTTCATTGGCCCATCCATTCCGCCATTTTTCTTCCAGCAGCCAGTCAAAATACAGATAGTTTGGACGCCATTGCCTCTCGTATGGTAGGTGCTGTGCCGATGTGTGGAATATTTCATCATAATTTTGTAGGTCACTAGCAAAATAGCTCAACTTCCTTATATGTACAGAGAGATAAAGACAGCACGTAAATAATACGCTAAGAGTATAGTGTGATAGTGCTTTTTTCAGTACTTATAGTCACAAGAAATTTGCGTTACCGAGAAAAAAAAAATTGTTTTGAGGTAGAATGGACGGAAGTTAGCATGCATATATTGATAATTATACCATCTACAAGAGTGACCATGATGACCAATGATACTAGTGACGGGGAGATACCTTATGCTATGGAAAATCCAGTGCCTTCTAATTTATTACTGGCGTTTCCTTTTGCTCTCTAATAAAAGAGTAGACCTTAGGTAACATTACATGTATGTACTGAGAGTTTTTACATACCTCTGCTCTGTAAGGATTATTAGCTATTTACTTAAAGTATTATTGTATGTAATTACTGAACATCACATTAAATATGCAGTTGAGTTCATGATTCTCTGAACACATCTGGAGGTATCTGGCATCTTTTTACTACACGAAGTAGTACTAATCTATAAATGAAGGCGACGATTTGTGTCGTGGCCGCCGATTGGTTACAGAGGCTCAGTTCCATTGGTTACCAGTGTGAGAATAAAAAAATTACATAATAAGCATTTCTAGAATGTATTGTGTGATATTGTCAGTATAATGCTAGTGATATCACATTGTTTAGTCATACTGGGTAGATGTATCAGCATTATAGGTTAAACTGTAGAAATATGAGGAACAGGAGCCAGTGGCAACCTATGTTACATGTAGCTGTCTTCGCTTCAGAGGATCGAAACAGAATTCATATTGACCAAAATAAGTTACTGTATTGTTTCTGCGTAGGTAATTGATGTTAAACTGTGCCTCAGTCCTCCGTTGATGTGTCCTAATACTGTATGACTTAAGGAGCACTGCATCATTTCATAGTCACTGTGTAACGGAACCCTTTGTGTGTGTGTGTGTGTGTGTGTGTGTGTGTGTGTGTGTGTGTGTGTTCCCATTATATCTCATGAACGACTTGAGAAATCAACATGAAACTTCAGAGTATCAAGATAAGGCAAAAATCTTTGCCGAGTTCGAAAATGACACTCCGGGTCAAGGTCACCAAAATGGCTGTCAAAGGTCAAACAGTTTTTAACGCCAGTCTTAAGCACCATTTTATCTAATTGAACGGCTTGAGCTATCAACACGAAACCTTCAGATATAAAGATATGGTCAAAATCTTGGACTTGGCCAACAGCATATTCTGGCGGGCGATTAGGATTCGGCTTTCGAATGCTTTGCTTTCATTTATATTATATTTCCTTATACATATATTTTTACGGGATAGTAATTCGAACCCGACAGGTTCCTGCTTCCTTCTGGCGTCGTTGATGAGTGTTTGAATACCCTCAGCGGATATCATATAGGCCTACTGAGATTCATTTAGTAATTATAACTTTAAACGTGGGCTCTCTGACCTTAACCTGGGAAGAATAGGCATCTCTATACCTCGTTCTTACTGTGTGTTACTTTATTAAATTAAAGACTACTTTTGAGGTCACCGATCAGTATATTAATGCTCAAATTCAAATCATAACTTGAGTGTGAATCATACACATATGCAAATAATTACTATTATTCTGAAATAAAGTACCGGACTGTTGCAAGCGACACTCACGTTATCTAAAGTAAACTCCATTGCTTATACTGCATGCTCTACGTGTTTGTTATTGTTATAACACATATTAGATCGCTGCCCATGGAAAATAAGTAATTTTTACAATTATGAAGCAAATTCTAATAACGGCAGCGTGAAAGAACCGACGCTTCACTCCGTGAAGTTCCAACACACACACACACACACACACACACACACACACACACAGTGACTATGAAATGATGCAGTGCTCCTTAAGTCATACAGTATTAGGACACATCAACAGAGGACTGAGGCACAGTTTAACATCAATTACCTACGCAGAAACAATACAGTAACTTATTTTGGTCAATATGAATTCTGTTTCGATCCTCTGAAGCATGTAACATAGGTTGCTACCGGCTCCTGTTCCTCATATTTCTACAGTTTAACCTTTAATGCTGATACATCTACCCAATATGACTAAACAATGTGATATCACTAGCATTATACTGATAATATCACACAATACATTCTAGAAATGATTAGAATGTAATTTTTTAATTCTCACACTGGTAACCAATGGAACTGAGCCTCTGTAACCAATCGGGGGCCACGACACAAATCGTCGCCTTCATTCATAGATTAATACTGAGTCGTGTAGTAAGAAGATGCCAGATACCTCCAGATGTGTCCAGGGAATCATGAAAACGTACATGCCCTTTTGATTCTGTAAATATTATATAATGTATAAGGTTATAAAACGTCTACATATTATAAAAACATTGTCTTTCATTCGTGGATTTCTGTGTACTATAAAAATTTCAGTAAAAGTATCCTTGTTTTCAGTATTTTCTCTCATAATTCGTTTAGCTTTCCTTTAAGACATTGGAACAAATACGACAGCAATGATGTCAATTTATTTCTGATGACATAAAGCATCAAATTTAGGAAAATTTGTGGTGACATAGTTTGGGGAAATATTCCAAGAGTTTGCCCTCCCGGCAAAAATCCTGGATACTTCACTGGCTATGGTATAATTTAGTAAAATGGCAAACACTAATATCCTGCCCCTCTCTCTCTCTCTCTCTCTCTCTCTCTCTCAACGGCATGAGTAAATAAAAATTTTTACCGTTCATATATATATATATATATATATATATATATATATATATATATATATATATATATATACATATATATATATATATATATATATATATATATATATATATATATATATATATATATATATATATATATATATATATATATATACATATATATACATATATATATATATATATATATATATATATATATATATATATATATATATGTGTGTGTGTGTGTGTGTGTGTGTACAAGTATGTATGTATGTATGCATATTAGAATGATGATGTGCAATATGCAACGTAAGTCACTAGAAAGCGGTGCCATGAAGCACCCCATTCCACTAGAATACTTCCCACTGCTTTGTCCCACTTCCTAATCCACTGCATTTCATCCATTCTCAAGCACAGGCACCACACATCACCTCACCCTTCCTCAAGTCTCTCTCTCTCTCTCTCTCTCTCTCTCTCTCTCTCTCTCTCTCTCTCTCTCTCTCTCTCTCTCTCTCTCTCTCTCTCTCACGTGGATCGAGATGATTGGCAAATGTCAAGTCGAAACCGGCGCCACAATAGAAAACCCTTCCACCGACAGGACATAAGGGAGGAAATGGAAGAGAAGGGAGATGAGGCACACTACCCCCCTGGGAGGCCCGAGATGCCCGCTTCCTCGCACCCCTCACCTCCCTACACAACCCTCCACCACCGTCACCACACTTACTACACTCGCACCCAACCCCGTTACAGTGCCCGCCGTGGCAATGCTGGGTGTTACAACTGTGGTGAAGTGAACCATCGCCAGTCAAGATGCAGATTTGACCATAAAATACAATGCTCCAAGTGTTATAACTATGGCCACAAAAGTCGACTCTGCCATCTTTACACTCGCTAGGTTTGTGGCAAAGAAGGTCAAGCCGATGGTCAATGCTCTAATTTAAAAAAGGTTTTTCTCACTATTGAACATATAAATACTCAGTCCTTACTAGCCAACTTGGAAGAAGTAAAGACATTAATAAAAGACAGAAACATGGATGTCCTTTCTGTTAGTGAGACTTGGCTATCGCCCCACACTCCAAATGCGTATGTAAATATACCCAGCTACACTGTGCACAGACGTGATAATGGCCGTGAGTCAGGTGTTTGTGTATATGTTAAGCAATGCCTAAACTCAGACATCATTGAAACAAACGTAACACAACAAACAGGTATAGAGGATTTATGGCTAAAAGTTTAGTGGAGAAAATTGCCTTCGGTTATAATAGGCTGCATGTATAGACACCCTAAGGGCCACTCAAACTCCTTTGACTATATTGTCGATGTTCTACAAACAGTATGCACACTAACAAACCAATCTTTCTCCTTGGCGATCTAAATGATGATCTTCTTCAGAATAATAGTAAATTACATCGTATTATCAGAAACAACAAATTAACACAAATCATAAATAAACCCTCCCGAATCACATCTACCGCAGCCACCCAACTCGACGTAATTATTACTAACAAACCCGACTTGATACTGAACTCCGACGTAATCCCTCATCCTGTTGTAGACCACGATCTTATAACTACTATAGTTAATATTAGTAAGACAAAACGACCCCCCACCCTACACACTTTTCGAGACTTACGCCAGTATGATAAGGACACCTTCTGCTCGCAAATTCTCAATGATACCGATAACCTAAATAAAATATCAAACACACATAACGTAAACGAACAAGTACATTAACATCAATCATTACCAGAAATTTAGAGTTTTGTGCTCCTATGGTTACCAAGGAGATACGCCGACCCCTCGCCTCTTGGACGACCGACGAAATACGTGAAGCTATGAAAAACAGAAATGAAGCCCAGAAAATCTTAAAAACGAATCTACTAAATCCGACATTACAGAGTCAATATAAAGATTTAAAGAAACAGGTTAAAAGACTGGAATATATAACAAAGAAAGGGTATTATCACAGTCAACTTATAAACTCCAAAAATACTTTCTCAACCTGGGAAATAGTAAAAGACATAATTCCTTCCCCCAAACTCAAATCCAGGATATGCATAGCAGAAAACGAACAAAACAAAGCCGATGATTTTAATACCTACTTTGCTAACATGGGAAAAAATACCTATGACAAAACCCATCGCTGCATACAAGACAGCCAAAGCACGGTCGAAAGTGAAAGTGAAATAAATATAAATAGCGCAGCCCCGCACTTCCGGCCCCATCCCATTGACACATATGGTGATTCTATTAAACATCTTAACGAATCTAAATCGTTCGGCTCTGACAACATTTCCCTTCGCTTCATTAAAGATTCCCTGTTCGTTATTGCTTTCTACCTAACATTCATCATAAACACCTCTATCACTACCGGTGTCTTCCCTAAATTATGGAAACACGCAATAGTTACCCCTCTTTTTAAAAACGGAGATAAAAGCAACACCAGCAACTACCGTCCTATCTCTTTTCTCCCCATTTTCTCTAAAATCCTCGACAAAATCGTGTCAACACAGCTCACAACATATATAGAATCTAATAAACTTCTCTTTAACAACCAGCACGGCTTTCGACCTAAATTATCCACTGAAACAGCCCTCACGGTCATCACTAACAAAATCTGTAACAATATGGATAAGAAGCGAATATCCTTATGAACTCTATGTGACCTATCCAAGGCCTTCGATAGCGTCAGCCACACCATTCTATTAAAAAAAAAAAAAAAAAAACTCACTAAAACAAGAATAGATACTTTTGGTTCGACAGCTGAGTGAAAGAACACAGTCAGTCCTTTTAAATAGTACTGTCTCCCCAAAATTTCTCATAAACTATGGTGTCCCCCCAAGGCTCAATAATAGGCCCAATATTATTCAATACTTTTGTAAACGACATGTCAGAATACATCACTGACTGTACACTAGTACAATACGCCGATGATACTCAGTTTCTCCACAGTAACACGGTAAACGAGACATTCTCATAAACAAAACATAGGAAACCCTACGCAAAGTTAGCCTGTACTTCCACAGAAACGGCCTGTTGATGAACGCAAACAAAACACAATGCATCTTTATAGGGACTCGGCAATTACTATCGAAATTACCAAGAAACATCAAAATACAACTCCATGACAACACAATCGAACCAACCACAGGTAAAAAATCTTGGTGTATATATAGACAGGTATATGGTAGACAAGGATTTTGGAAAGTGTTAAGAATATATGGAGTAGATGTTGAATGCTGTGAAGAGTATGTACGCTATTGCGAAGGCTGCAGTGCGTGTGGATGGTGAACTAAGAGAATTTTTCTCTTTGAAAGTTGGGTTGAAACAGGGATGTGTCATGTCTCCATGGTTGTTCAATCTGTATATGGATGGGGTAATAAAAGAGGTACAAGGTAGGGTAGTGGATGTTAGAGTGGCCCTGGTGAGAGAGGATAGTGTTTGGAAACTCCCTGTACTGTTGTTTGCAGATGATACTGAGTTGTTGAGTGAAGACGAAGGGGAGCTGCAAGGCTTGGTGGATGAGTTTGGGGGACTGTGTAAGAAACGGAATCTAAAGGTGAATGTAGGGAAGAGTAAAGTGATGCTCTTTGAAAGAGGTGAAGTCAGTGAATGTACAGTGAGGATGGATGGTGAGGAATTGGAAAATGTGAGTACGTTTAAGTACTTGGGTAGTGTGATGAGTAAGGATGGAGGTTTGGAGGGTGAAGTGCTTGAAAGGGTACAGCAGGGAAGAAAGGTTGCTGGTTCTTTGAAAGCAGTGATAAGAAACAGGGAAGTGAACATGGAAGTGAAAAAGTTACAACATGACAGTATTGTGATACCAACTCTAACGTATGGAAGTGAAGCTTGGACGTTGTTGGAAGGACACAAGTCAAGAGTGAGAGCAGTGGAAATGAGTTATTTAAGAGGAGCCTGTGGAGTCACATGGAGAGACAGGCTGACGAATGAGGATATAAAGGAGCGTTGTGGTGTGGATGTGGATGTGATACGAAGCGTTATGAGGAACACACTGAGGTGGGTTGGCCATGTGGTGAGGATGGAGGGTGAAAGACTGACGAAGATAGTGTATGTGAGTGAGGTGGAGGGGGGAAGAGGGAGGGGGAGGCCGAGGATGAGATGGAGGGATGGGGTGGAGAGGTATATGAGAGAGGGAGATGTGAGTTGGGAGCAGGGCAGTGAAATGGCGGGGGACAGGGCGACTTGGAGGCGATTTGTTTGTGGCCACCCCAAACGGGATTGAGTCGTCTGGCAATAGATAGATAGATAGATAGTATATGGTATTCGACAAACATATTAATGAAATGTACAAAAAAGTAATGGGAACTCTAATTATGTTAAAAGAATTAAGGATTACCTTGACAAAGGAACTCGCAAAATCACTGTACAATCACTAGTGCTAAGCATTCTAAATTACTCTAATATTATATGGGGAACAACAAACACTACTCTTGTAACAAATGCTCAAAAACTCCAGAATTTTGCAGCTAAAATTGTAGAGGGAAGAGCAAAAAAATACGACCTTGTAACCCCTATCATAAAAGATCTAGAATGGTTAACCATAAAAAGTGAAATAATTCATGACATAGGGGTTGCCATCTTCAAATACCTAAATAATCTATACCCTGACTACCTCTTAAATCTTTCCACTGTAACTGATGTCACCTGCAGTACCACAAGGCAACGCAATAATCTCTACGTTCCCAAGGTTAACACAGATGTTGGTGCAAGATCCCTATTAGTACAGGGACCTAAACTGTGGAATGTACTTCCCCCGTATGTCAAGGAGACCAATAACTTAAAAACCTTTAAGCTGAGACTAAAAAATGTACTCCTTGAAAAATACTGAAAACCAACACAAAACAACTACTGTATGTGTATGTACTTTACAAACTAACTACTCTCTCTCTCTCTCTCTCTCTCTCTCTCTCTCCTGCGCTAACCCTCGCCTCCCACCCCCTGCCCCACACCACCCCCGTAGCCATCCCTCAGTAAACACTCCCCCACCCCCAGACTACCACAGTGCCCTCAACCCCTCCACACACTAGTACTATAGTAGCCGCAGCGAGAAATGAATGCTGTGGTGGGGCAGCCGGTCATCCGGGGATTCCCCCACTGTAGCCATATCCACTTGTCACCGACCATAGAAGTAGGATGTCACCGACCATCGGCCACCACTGCAGCCCCGCTCCATGATCCTTACCCTGTGTCTCTGGCTTTCTCTTTCTCTCTCGGTTTCTATATAAACTGCTGTATTTCCGAAACTAATTATGAAATTATTATGACTTTTGTTCCACACCACCACTGAGGTAAAAATCAAGGAGAGTTTTCTGTATAAAGGTTTCCCCCCCCTTGTCTGAGGGCAGGTCAGTTCTGGCGAGTGTATAATTATAGGTCAGGCGGAGATATCGGCAAGGCCGCACTCCCCCGCTCATATGCCACATTTAGGAGGGGGGGGAAACCTTTATACAGAAAACTCTCCTTGATTTTTACCTCAAAGGTGGTGTGGAACAAAAGTCATAATAATTTCATAATTAGTTTCGGAAATACACCAGTTTATATAGAAACCGAGAGAGAAAGAGAAAGCCAGAGACACAGGGTAAGGATCATGGAGCGGGGCTGCAGCGGTGGCCGATGGTCAGTGACATGTAGATATGGCTACAGTGGGGGAATCCCAGGTCATCCCGGCTGCCCCACCACAGCGTTCATTTCTCGCTGCGGCTACTATAACCTTTACCGATCCTTACTAGGACCTCTATCAACTACTGTTACTGTTACTATCAATATTATTATATCTATTATTCACTATTACTAGTACTACTACAACTACTACTACTACTACTACTATTACTATTATTATTATTATTATTGTTATTATTATCACTATTATTATTATAGTTATTATTGTTATTATTATCGCTGTCGTCAATATTTTCACTTATTGTTATTATTTTTGTTATCACTTATTATTAATATTATTACTACTACTACTACTACTACTACTACCAGTACTACTAGTATTGCTACTGTTACTACTACTACTGCTACTACTATTACCTCTACTATCACTACTACTATTACTGCTACTACTATTATTATTATCATAAGCAATTCACCTATCTCTGACAGTAACATTAACAATCATCTTGTCTGTGAATCTATTTAATGCGCAATAAATGAACTTAACTCTTAGGCACCAACTGTGTATAATGATAAGGAAGAATCTATGAAGTAACCTATATGCATATTCTACTGGAGTTCTTCATTACTTCTGTAATAAATATACGAAGATTCCCGGTCTAAAACTGCAGTGTAAATAATGGTACAATTAAACATGTAACAACATATTGTATAAATATAATGCTACAGGACATGTACCCAAATAAGGTTGCAGTCTTAGAAAAAATTAGGCTGTCGTCCTTCAGTCATGTATTGTAAATACTTTGTGTATATATTATGTAACAAAAATAGCCACTGTTGGTGGAAATAAACATTATTATTATTATTATTAGTAGTAGTAGTAGTAGTAGTAGTATTACTCTCTCTCTCTCTCTCTCTCTCTCTCCTCTCCATACCTTCAGTCACTCCCATCTCTCCTTTTGATCCTCTTCCGCGCACCCCTCATCCTACTCTGCTTCCCTCCTTCCCCACCGCCTTCCCTCCCACATCATTCCCTCTAAAGACCCACCCACCCCTTGACAGTGTGGTGATGCTCAAGTAAAGGGGTGGGGACTGACAGAATGGCCATCACCAGGTACCATTGTCTGAAATATTCAGGAGTCACTACTTTACATTACACAAAACTCTCTGACCCTAAGTCAAGTTACCTCACCATATCACACACCACCTCTGTACGCCACAGCACCCCACCCACACCTCACTACACCACACCATACACATCACACCAGGCCACGTCACGGAAAACCGCCGCAGCCGTTACTCAGTGTTCCGGTAAATATGCCAGATGAGTCAGTTTTCTTGGGAAATGTGTACGATCTGGTTTCAAAACATACGGTGGAATTACAGTATGATGTAGGAGCCGATATCCTCTCACCCTCCCTCCCTCTCTCCTTCAGTACTTGCCATCAGTTACAACTTTACCCTCAGTTCTGCCACTATCAACTTCTCAGCTCTGCAAAAACCCTCAGTTCTGTCACCACCTCGCCCTCAGTCCAGCAGACAGTCATTATCACCATCAGTCTCATTAATATCATCAAATCAGCCATCCACCATTACCATCATCATTCTCAATTCTTCCACTACCATACACGCCCTGTCACCATCACCCTCAGGCTTGCCATCACATACAAATCTGCTCCCACCAGTCACCGTCAATCCTGCCACAAGTGACACTATTATCCTCAACTCGGTCGCCACCACCTCACTCCTGCCACCACTAACATCAGTACCATCACATCTGACACCACCAGCCACCGTCGGTCCTGCCACCATTGACGCAATCGCCTTCACATCTGCCACCACCATCCTGCCACCACTGAAATCGTTGCCCTGACATTTGCCACCACCAAGCACTTTCACTTCCCCCACCACAAACAATAGAAACTATCTTCATTTCTGTCACCAGATCCATCACATCTACAACCAAAAATCACCGGCAATCCTGCCATCTCTGACACCATCGCCCTCACATCTGTCACCGCCAACCAACTTCAGTCCTGCCGCCAGTGACACCATCGCCCTCACATCTCGCACCACTAGCCACCTTCAGTTCTGCCACCAGTTACACAAGCAACATCAATTCTGCCACAACCAAGAACTGTCAGTCCTGGTACCACTTACATCATTCCTTCCACAGATGCCACCATCATCACCCTCAGTCCTGCCACCACCGATACCATAGCCCTCAAATCTGCCATCACTAATCACCTTCAGTCTTGTCTGCTCCTCGCTCTGCTAATAATAACTTCATTCGTACTAAATGCTCTGAACTCTACAACTCGAATTCTTCCCAATTCTGGCACCTTGCCAAAAATCTTTCTAACAACTTTACCTCATCATCCTTCCTTCCTCTTTTCCACTCTGATGATTCTGTAGCTATTTCATTTATGCTAAAGCAGAACTCTTCGTTCAGACTTGCACCTCCAACTCCACCTTATACGATTCCGGTGTTGTTTCCCCATCATTTCCACTTTTTGACTTCCTCATGGCTGACATTAAAATTTCATCAACTGATGTGTTTTCTGTCATCACTGGCCTCAATACTAAACTCCTTCTATCTGGAAGCTTGCTCTCATTCAGCCTGTCCTTAAGAAGAGTGACCATTCCCATCCTCTAACTATCGCACAATTGATTTAACATCCTGTATTTCAAAAGTTTTTGAGTCTATTAAAAAAAAAAAAAAAAAAAGATAAAGCGCCCTTCCTATCACGGCCTTCTTTCACATCGTCAGCATGGGGTTCCTCCAGGGTCGCTCCACTGGCGATCTTCTTACCTACTGTACCTTTCGGCCTTCTGGCTATCCTCCTTTCGGGATTTTGGCGAAAGCTTTGCCATTTCACTTGACATCTCACAGGCTTTCGATATAGTCTGGCTTAAGTCTTGAACTTCCAAACTCCAATCTTAGGGTCTCTATATGTACCTTCATCCCTAGCTTCCTTTCTGGTCGTTCTACAGCTGCGGTTGTAGACGGCCACTGTCCTTCCTCTAGAGCTATCGATAGTGGTGTTCCTCGGTGCTCTGTCCTATCACCAACTCTCTTCATTCTATTCATCAACGGCCTTCTGAGCTGTACATCTTTCCCTAGCCACTCATAGTTAGAATATTGACAAATAACACATTATATACACAGATATACTTATCAAAGCAACCAAACCCAAATTTTTCCAAGAATAAGTAATATCAGTTATCTTCAGGGTTCGATTTCTCCGCTCTATCTTGAGTTAATACTTCAGAGTACTATTTTTATAGCTTGGTCACTTTATTTTTATATCTACACGTGTCAGTAATATGTACATTTTCATTAAGATGACTGCTTAAAGATGAGAAGTTCATCAGTGTAAATCTGTTCCGTAAATTGGTAAACACTGTACAATCAAGTAACACCTGTTTTTCATCTTGAATCTTGTTCATATCACATATACATAATCTCAGTTCTGGTGGGGCTCAGCTCCGTCTCTCAGTCTCTATCCTTTCATCATGTAACATCAGTCTTAATTTTGAAAATTATGTACGTGTATAATCAGGTATATACTCTTTTGTATTGTACACCATATGTGTTGTTAAATTTGGATTTAATCCCGATCCGTATGTTTTATACTTGTTGAGTCCGGTTTGTTTCTACTAAGACATCATACCTGGTAAAGGGTCACCTGATTTGTCAAATTCTACGTTTTTTTTTTTTTTTTTTTTTTAACAAATCTGTATCCCAGAACACTTTCTTTTTGAGTAAGAAAGGGCTATTCTCCATCAATATTAGCCAATTTAGACTCCCCCAAAAGCTCTCCTTTTCTTTACAATTACAAACTGAAATGGCCTGACCCCTGCTTCAACTAATCATAAATTAGTACTCGTATTACATCGGACACCTAGTAAGGACTTAATTAAGCCATATATTTCCTTTTACGTAGCTAAGTAGCCATGATTCCTAACTATATAACAATGAGGAGGACACTGCTGCTTCAAACACTTTATATTTATTCACAAAAGCAGATTTTGCTGCACAAAAAACTGCATATTTGTTTATAACAGTAGAATTATTAAATTCATGACGTGAAAGGGTTTTGTTCATCTTACCATCATCAGAAAACCAAGTGTCAAGCTATAGATATCATATTTCATATTGGACTTTTAAATTCTGAAGAATAATGGGCACTTTATCGTCCTCGTCATTGTCCATTACAAGGAATTTAGTTTTCTTATCATTTACTCTCATTCCGTAGTCTTGACAATAGTCTAGTAATATCTGAAATTTTGTTAAACACACATCTCGAGAAGCTGCCAGAATAACGGCATCACCCATTAGCAGTAGTGTATGTAGCTCTCCCTCGAAGCCATCCATAGGGATGGTTCTTAATCATTCTTATCAACCTGTCAATAAAAATTACTCATACAAACAGCAAACAACTACTTGGAGCACCTTGACGTACACCTATTGGCGATGTTACGTTAACTAACTTTAACACGCACTTTGTATATTTATACATGGCTTCAATTGCGAAAAACATTATTTTACAACATCGTAAGGATTTTAAATCTTATCAGTTTATCACGGGATACTCGATCATATGCCTTACTAAAATCTACAGATAAGACATCAAATTTCCTCTTTTTATATACTGCATAGCCAGTTAATAATCTCTGGGACATTATCAGCTCTGTACATCCTCTCCTAGCTTGTACTCCAGCTTGGCACTTATCAATATTGAACCACAGTTTTAGTCTGTTCATTATCAATGTATCATATATTTTGGCAAATGTATCTGTTATGCTGATGCCTCCATAATTATCACAATCCATTGTGTTACCTGATCTAAATATAGTCACAAGTTTACCATAGCATCAGCTTAGAGGGTAACACAAACCAAGAAACAGCACATTAAACAGATCTAAAAGGAAAGTTATCCAGGACGCTGGTAATCTCGTACCTAGACCTGGGTAAATTCCATAGTAACTATTATTTTTGTTCGTTGTCCTAAGCATATCCTGTAGCTCACTCAGAGTAAACGAATCATCCAGCACTGGGATGCAAGGAGATTCCACACTGATACTGACTGATATTTGATCCTGAGTAACATCTCCGTTTAGGAGATATCAGAAGTGAGCTTTAAGCTGATCTTCACGTGGTAGTAGTGGTTCTGTCCTTGAAGCATCTCCCTTCCAGTTGATAGATACCTAAATAAATGTAGGGTCTTTTGTATCTAGAATCTGCTTCCACCGAGGCTGAGTATGATTCCAAACATTACCATCGTTCTAGTTTTGCTTAACACATCGTTTAGCTACGTCATCAATTATGTTACTTCCTTCCATAAATGCAGCTGATAGTTGTTTGTTCTGCACTTAAAAATGAAAGTTGGGGGGGTAATTTCTTCCACTAGAAAGGAGAATCTATCAGTTTATATCAATGAATGGGACAAATTTTGCTTAATAAAGTTAACAGAAACAAGGCTACATTCTTGCCAGCAATGTCCCAGACTTTTTTTTAAATGCGAGGAGGAAGGAACCAAAAGCTGGGCCCGCAAAACAGTTCATTCAAAAAACAAACAATACAAAAGAGCCAAATTCAAGATCCGTTCATTTCGAGATGCCTGGACACATTGCGTTTGAAAGACTGGAGATCATAGGAAGTAGGAAGTACAGACAGAGGGAGACAGTTCCAGAGTTGACCTGTTGCATAAATGAAGGACTGGGAGTAACGGTTAACTATTGCATTAGAGAGTTGGACAGAAAAGGGATGAGAGTTTGCTGGTAGACGGATGCTACGCACCCCTAATAGCTGTGAAAGGATGCAAGCAGACAGTTCAGAGGAGCAGTGACCATTGGAGTAGCGATAGAAAAGAGATAATGAGGACAGAGGTTGAAGGGAGCCAGTAAGAGGAGGAGAGTTGGTGAGACGAAAAGCCTTTGATTCCACTGTACTGAGAAGAGCTGTATGTGGGGAGCCTCCCCACACATGAGAGTTGTACTCAAAACAGAGGCGAATAAAACCCGTATATAAAGTCAACAACTGTGCAGGGGTAAAGAAGGCGCGGAGTCGGCTTAACAAACCTAATCTCTTGGAGGCAGATTTTACAAGAGATGCAATATGATCTTTCCAAGATAAATCCCGCGTGAATGAAACCCCAAGTATGTTCAAAGATGATGCAGGATTGAGTTGGATATTATTAAACATTAGTGGGTGTTACTGTGGAAGATTTTGATGGGTTGATAGATGTAGGAACTGAGTCTTTGATGCATTAAAAACAAGATTATTTTTACCCCAGTCAGAGATACGAGCCAAGTCAGACATCAGAGGTGCCATAGCCTCATCCCTTGTTTGTTGAAGTAACTGCTGAGATGGACGTTGTGGAAACCGTTGTGGAAAATCGTACAGAATTCAACTGAAACAGGTGCATGGTCCAATCTGCCTTTATATAACTTTAATCTTCCACCTTTGATATAGCCCCATCCTTAATGAGGCTCAAATCAATTTCTGATGGCTAGGATGATTTTTAAAATAAGATAATCCACCACCCAGCTGACGACACTCATGCAACAACTGGTTAACAATCACAGTCGATTTCCATTTACACAAGTTTAGCAATGCTCGACCGTGATTTTTAAGTCATATCTTCGTTACCACGATATACAGTAAGTAATGGTTGCCATTATTATCCAATATATAGGGCTTGGCAACTCCATCATTAAAGTCACCTGATATTACCACTTTGTCTCATTCAGTGACAGCAGCAAAGAAACAACCAAAAAGAAGGAGGGACTATAATGCAGGCAGTCTTCTGGTCGAATATAAACACCACCAAATTAAAGTCAGGATAGCCCAACAGCTCCATCCATATGTGTCCTTCAGTGCTGATCTACATTAGTAATGAACTGTGAAAGAAAACTTTCAATTAACATCATAATGCCACCTCTAAGTATATTTTGTCTTGAAGGATTGAAATATACATTAATCTTGGGACTGAAAACTGGGGCCTAATCTTTGTCTCAAGTATCCACACATCATCATACCGAAGTAAAACACTGAATACATCTGCACTCTGTAGCTTATCCTTTACACCTCCAATGTTCCAAGAACAAAGTTTTATCCTATCAGGGTAACTGATATTTCTTCCATCTCTTAGAAAATCAAATATCTCTTCATTTCTAGGAAGAATGAGTGTTTTTTTTTAAAGCCATACGATGTATTTATCAATACACTTTGCTGTTTTTCTTTCTCTTCTTTCTCCTACCTAATCTCCCAATCTCTTTCCTTATGGCAGGGTGTATGTCTTTGTTTATATACACACATGACAAGTGAGTTTCAGCTTGCTTCTGAGTCTTGGCCTTCTCCTGGTTGCTGTTCCTCATCTCACGACTATCCATTGCAACCAGAATGGGTCGCTTCTTAAGTTCTTGCTGCTGCCCGAGTTGTTTCACTGTCCAGGTGGTTGGATAGAAAGTTCCCCATGAATCCTGCCACCTCAATAACTGACCGCACCTTAGCAGTCTCCATAACCTAGGCTATCTTCCTCCTCGACACTCCCGTTATGCTGATATTCCTCTGACGCTTCCGAGAATCAATAGCTTCCATGAGTAACTGCTGTTGATGAATAATTTGGTAGGCTTCATCACTGATGACTCCACACTTCACCTTTCCATCCACTTCCCACACCGTCCATCTCACCTGTCACTTCAAAAACAAGGGATGAGGCTATGGCACACCTAATGTAAGACTTGGCTCATGTCTCTGATTGGGTTAAAAGTAATTTCGTTGTTTTTAATGCATCAAAACTCAGTTCTTACATCTTGGAGTAGACTATAGCACCAGTCGAGCAGGGCAGTAATCCCAAGGTGGATGGAAAGCTGATGATGGGGAGAGCTGGAGCTCCTGTTTCATCAGCCCTCTGGACTAGTTCCTGACCATCCCCCTTTGTTGAACTTTTTCAGTGTTTCAGTAACAGAGAGTAGGCCAGCATGCTCTCCATTACAAGTTTCTCAAACTGTCAACACCAGACTACATGCGCATTACACAGCATGCTTCATTTTCAAAAGTTACAACAACAAAAAACTAAAATGGCATCTAATAATGAAGCCTCAGAGTCCATGGGGAGGAGGGGATCATCTATTAACCAAGCCTCAGAGTCCACAGGGTGGTGGTGGAGGGGAATCATAAATGTCCCCACCTTCCGCCCCTCTCCTGATGACGACTCAACGAGCTGCCTGGAACCACTGTCTGACTCACATCTTTTTCATTTCTGCAACATTCGTGCCCTTTTCTCTAACTTTTTCTCTGTTGAGTACCACCTCTCCTCCTCTAAACCTCACCTTCTCTTAACTGAAACTCAGCTGTCTGAAGCAACTGATAGCAAACCTTTTTCTGTATCCTCCTACTTTCCCTACACTCATTTCAAAGCCAAAGGTGACTGCTGTGTATCCGTATGCAACAACTTGTCTTGCTCTCGTGTTCCTGAACTTGACTCCTCTGAATTCTCAAATCTCTGGCTTCGGCTTTCCTGTCATTCTCTGACTTAATATATTTGTGCTGTTTACTTATCCCCTAATTCTACTGTCTATGAAAAATTCTTCTACTATCTTACTTCTAAGATGGAACACATCCAATCCGTTTCTTCTTTCTCTGAAATCTCCATTCTAGGAAATTTCAATGTTCACCACTGCCTTTGGCTCTCCTCTCCTTTCGCTGATCCACGTGATGAAAATCCTACATCTTTTCTAACCTTAATGACCTAAAGAAGCTTGTACAGCACCCTACCTGCATCCCTGACTGCCTTGGAGAGAGTTCCAACACACTTGACCTCTTTCTTACAACTAATCCTTCTGCTTACACTGTTAATCTTTCCTCTCCATTGGGCTCCTCTGATCACAACCATATTACCATAACCTGTAATACAGCTCCAGTACAGCCTGTGGACCCTCCAAAGAAATGTTGGTTGTTGCACTTTGGAGTAGCTGATTGGGAAGCCCTCAGGGGGAGGTTATTCTCTCAGGCATAAAAGCATACACTCCTTTCTCATATCCTTTGACTAATGCAAAAAAGCCTTAGTTTAACTTGCCATGTCCTGGACGATTTTTCTTCAATGATCCCCTCCCCCCCATCCAGGCAGATTTTTTTTTTTTTTTTGCCTCAAACCTCCGCTTTTTATGAGAAGCATTGGAAAATACCAAAAAAAAAAGTGCTCACCTGAGCTTATAAGCGCACTGTACAGGTGTCCCTCTGAACGTCTGGTACCATCTTCTCTGGAGTAGCGCTGGTGCTGTCACATTTTCTATGGTAGCAGTAAGTATTGCAAACCACTCAGAATAGGTAGATATTTGTTTATTTGGTACGAATTTACATGTACAAAAATATATTGGTTTTCACACAATAATATAGGAGATGTGAGCGTTGTTTCACTCAACGAGATCATCAACATACCGCACCTTCCTTGATGACATTACCTCCTCATCACTTCTGCTTCTTTCTTACTCAGGCATCATGTAATCTTTGTCCTCCACATCGTCATCGATTGGGGAATCACTCTTACCTACGAAGGCATCAAGGGCTACTTAAATTTCGTCGTCGGAGAGACCACGGTGCGACATTTCTTTTCTGGCAAGGTCATTGCTAACAGGTGAGTTGCCGAGACAATGGCTCACGGGGGTCATGTGGGGTTGGGGAGTGTTGCCGCCTGGCAGCGGGTAGAGGAAAGTCTCCTGCATATGCCTACCAAAAATCACCTACGAAACTTGAAAAATGTGCAAATGACGGACCTCACGAGTGCAGAATGTACCGGTATGTTGTCGGGTCTCAGCACGAAAAAAAGCTGTGAAGTACCCATACATCAATGGGATGTGGCAGGTTAACCCATAACTGCCAGCTGTTGTGTTTAGCTATCACGATTCCGGGTGTCAGAGTGCTGCCAGCTGACGGCCTATACCGCACTCACCTTCCTACCACCCTTTGAACTTGTGATCATTTTCTATGATACCCACCGGGTAAGTAGGACCCCCAGGTACCCTGCAGATGCATGGTTCAGTCTGTACACAGCTGTGGTAGAGTGAGGAGCCATGTTTTCTTCTTTGCCATCGTCCGATTCCATAACACAGCTTGAAGGGCTGATAGCCTCATTGACCCCTGCGAAAGTTCTGCCCCCAGTGCCAGGGAAAGGGCTCAGTGACTGAGCAGGTGTGTGGGAAGTTGTAAATAGTAAACAGGTATGCACAAATGTGTTTTTTTATATGCATATGTGAAATGTCAGATAATAAAAGTTATATCTAGTAAGTGTTATGAAACAAGTGTTTTATAATAAGTTTTACAAGTGCATTGCCATAAGAGTCACTGTTTATGGTTATCTGTGAAACATTGGGAATACCTTGAGCAACCCTCTCTAGTACAGTGAAAGAAAACCAAAAGTGCATGGGAAAGTAAGAAAATGACCTGGTTGGCTGTAACAAATTTTTTTCCCTCATTACTCAAAAAATAATGTTGAATATGTAAGCAGTAGTGTATTTGTGATGTGAAATACAAATAATGTGTGTTGTGTATAACATTAGTAATATTTTCAGCTTGCCCCTCATTAGTACAAACTGGTCACAATTTCTGTACATGTAATTACCTCATACTCAACCATACTGGATGAAACTGCCAGAGCATTTACTTCTCCAAGTTCAATTACCCGCAATCCTGATGTCAAGTGCAAATATAAATGCCGTGGTAGAGGGGAATTATTATAACTGATGCAAGAAGTGAGTAACGAAAAGAAAAAGCTATTCTTTTCCCATACATCTATGGGGCATAGTGGTGCTATGAAATGGGCAGAAAACCCTGTGGGGAGCCACATGAAAGGGGTGATGATTCATCCTTACGACAGTGAGTAAGGAGTGGTTGAAAATATGATTGGAATATTCCGAGGGGCCGGGCAGTGTTACAATCACCATTTCAGTCAGTGCTGCCAATGCTAGCCATTGAGTCCAAGGCCATTGGCAGTGGCACACAACTCGATTAGCCCACCAAGAAACGGAAAACCAGTCATCTTTAACTTATCCCTACTCATCGACGGGACCACCTGGACACCTCGGGATACTTTAATTTGAAAGATGAAGAGTTAATGAGTCTAATGTATAGTTAATTTTTTCTCTAACTGTAATAGTTTGGCAGATATTAGCATTTGAAATAAGGGTATTATTGACAATATCTCGGAAATCCCCTGTAAGGGGGAGGCGGTGGTCAAATCAGTAAAGAGTTGGCCTGCAGTCCTATTGGACCGGCTTTGAATTTAAAAAAGTAAACTTTACTGATCTACTAGATGACCTGCCGACATGTCGTAAAAATACTCCAGATATTACCAATACGCCAGTCTTGTATGAGACAGCCCTAGCATGTATTCAATATGGACAGTGGGCGTTAGCACCGAAGTGGCGACATGTGGAGGTGTATGGTATGTAGAAGGACTACTAGGCCTTGATAATGAGCTATGAAGCCTATTCCCAGAGATGGAAACATCTATCTATCTATTGCCAAATGCCTTAATCTCGTAAGGGGTGACCATGAACAAATCACCTCCATGTCGCCCTGTCCCCTGCCATTTCACTGCCCTGCTTCCAGCTCACCCCCCCCCCCTCTCATATACCTCTTTGCTCCATCCCTTTATCTCATCCTTGGCCTCCCCCTCCCTCTCCCCCCCTCCACCTCGCTCATATACACTCCTCATTAGTCTCTCACTCTCCTTCCTCTCCACATGGCCAAACCACCTCAATGTATTTCTCCTATCGCTTCCTATCACATCCACATCAACACCACAACGACCCTTCACTTCCTCATTTGTCAATCTGTCTCTCCATGTGACTCCACATGCTCCTCACAAATAACTCATTTCCACAGCACTCACTCATAATTTCCGTCCCTCCAGTAAGGTCCAAGCTTCACTTCCATACATTAGAGTTGGCATCACAATACTGTCATGTAGTAACTTTTTCACTTTCATGCTCACTTCCCTGTTTCTTATCACTGCTTTCAAGGAACCAGCAACCTTTCTTCCTTGTTGCACCCTTTCAAGCACTTCACCCTCTAAACTTCCATCCTTACTCATCACACTACCCAAGTACTTAAACGTACTCATATTTTCCATTTCCTCCTCCTCAAGCCTCACTGTACATTCACTGACTTCACCTCTCGATGACCATAACTTTACCCTTCGTTACAATCACCTTTAGATTCCGTTTCTTACACACTCTCCCAAACTCATCCACCATGCCTTGCAGCTCCCCTTCATCTTCATATAACAACACAGTATCATCTGCAAACAACAGCACAGGGAGTTTCCAAACACTGCTCTTTCTTATTTGGGCCACTCCAACATCCACTGCCCTACCATGTATCTCATTTATAACCCCATCCATATACAGATTGAACAACCATGGAGTCATGACACATCCCTGCTTCAATCTATCCATGTATCTATCTATTGCCAGATGCCATAATCACGTAAGGGGTGGCCATTTGACTTTGAGTTATTTGTTTTATGGAAAGGGGCAGTAACTCTCCACCAACCCACTTACTGACACGTAAGGAGCACGTATGGTTTGGTTATATCACCACCCAGCGTTGTAAATGGTTTCTTTGTTTACAGGAAACCATTTGGCTTGTCACTCAATTTAAAGCCACCTGTAAAGGAAAGAAAAGTAATAAGAAGTGACAAGCAAGATGGGAGAAATAGGAAGAGAGGAGGGAAGGCACAGATAAAGAATGATAAAAGATAAAGGAGAAGTAGGCAGCACTACATCAAGTGAGTGGATGATGGTCGCCACCATCCACCACTAAGGTCCAACCTTCAAATCGAAAAATTCACTCAGTTCACTATCCACACGCACTGCAGCCGTAGCACCCTCATACATGCTTTTCATGGCCTTCAACAACTTCTCATCTACTATACATATTCTTAAGACTTTCCACAATCCTTGTCTATTCTTCAAATCCATGAAGGCTGCATACAACTTCTTTCCCTTCTCTAAAAACTTTTCCACTAAAGATCTAAGAAGGAATATCTGATCTACACAACCTCTTCTCTTTGGAAATGTAAAAAAAAGAAAAAAAAAATGGAGGTGTGGCCGACGCCCGGAAACCCCCGGCAACTAAGGGTTAATCACGCTTGTTCTAATGCTGTCCACAAAAAGGAGAAGGCCTAGAAAAGGTACTAGAGCCAACCCACCCCTGAAACACATCTTTTTATGTTTCTGCACGGAAACGTGCTAAGTTTGTTCTTTGCTCTGCTAAAAAAAAAAAAAAAAAATCATCCATACTAAATGCTCTCAACTTTCCAACTCGAATTCTTTCCGCTCCTTCTGGCACCTTGCCAAAAACCCTTCTAACAACCTTACCTTATCATCCTTCCCTCCTCTCAACTACTCTGATGGCTCTGTAGCTATTTCTTCTACCGTACTGATAAAGCAGATATCTTCACTCAGACTTTCTTCTCCAATTCCACCTTAGATGATTCCGGTGTTCCTCCATCACTTCTCCCCCTTCGATTTCCTCATGGCTGACATTAAAATTTCTTCAACTAATGTATTTTTTGGCATCACTGGCATCAGTACTAACAAGACATATGGGCCTGATGGAGTCCCTCCTGTTGTCCTCAAGAACTGTACTTCTATGCTTACACCCTGCCCAGGCAAACTCACCTTTGTCCGTCAACTTGTACCTTTCGTTCTGGCTGGAAGTTTGTTCTCATGCAGCCAGTCCCAGTGAGGGGTGACCATTCCCAACTCTCTAGCTATCGCCCAAATGCTTTAACATCCTGTGTCCCAAAAGTTTTCGAGTCTATTCTTAAGAGAAAAATTTTAAAGCATCTCTCCTGTCACAACTTTCTGATCACCAGTATGGGTTCTGATGGGTTCGCTCCACTGGCGATCTTCTCATCTACCTTTCAGACACATGGTCATCCTCCTTTTGGGATTTTGGCGAAAGCTTTGCCATTGCACTTGACACATCAAAAGCTTTCGATCGAGTCTGGCATATATCTTGAATTTCCAAAGTGCCCTCTTACGGTTTTTATCCTTCTATCTGTGCCTTCATCTATAGCATCCTTTCTGGTCATTCTATAGCTGCAGTTGTAGATGGCCACAGTTCTTCTCCTAGATCTATCAACATCGGCGTTCCTCAGGGCTCTGTCCCATCACCGACTCTCCTTTTATTCATCAATGACCTTCTAAGCTGTACATCTAACCCAATCCACTCATTTGCTGATGATTCCACCCTTCAGCTTTCCATTCGGTTCCTGCAACGTCCATCTCAGCAGTTACTTCAACTAACAAGGGATGAGGCTATGGTACATCTAATGAATGGCTTGGCTTGTATGTCTGAGTGGAGTAAAAGTAGTCTTGAAAGTAATCTTCTTGTTTTTAATGCATCAAAGACTCAGTTTTTGCGCCTAACAACCTCACAAAATCTTCCACAGGTATACCCACTAATGTTTAATAACATGCAGTTCAATCCTGCAGCATCCTTAAATATACTTGGGGTTTCATTCTCTCGGGACTTATCTTGGAAAGATCATATTACATCTCATGTAAAATCTGCTTCCAAGAGATTAAGTGTGCTAAGCCGACTTCATACTTTCTTAACCCCTGCTCAGTTGTTGACTTTATACACGAGTTTTATTTGCCCCTTTGTAGAGTACAGCTCTCATGTGTGGGGTGGCTCCCCACATACAGCTCTTCTCAAAAGGGTGGAGTCAAAGGCTTTTCATTTCATTAACTCTCCTCCTCTTACTGACTCCATTCAACCTCTGTATTTTTGCTGCACTGTTGCATCTTTATCACTCTTCTATCGCTACTTCAATAGTCACTGCTTCTCTGACCTGTCTACTTGCATCCCTTAACCTCTATGACAGGAGCATAGCACCCGGCCAGCAACAAACTCTAATCACTTTTCTGTCCAACTCTCTAATGCAAGAGTTAACCGTTACTCCCAGTCCTTAATTTATGCAACATGTCAGCTCTCGAACTGTCTCCCTCTGTGTGTATTTCCTACTTCCTATGATCTCCAGTCTTTCAAACACAGTTTGTCTAGACATCTCCAAATGAACAGATCTTGAGTTTGGCTCTCCTTTGTCTTGTTTTTGCTTTTTCCTAGGAAGGAACGGTTTGCAGGCTCCTGGCTTTTGGTTTTCTTCTTCCTTGCATTAAAAAACTAAATAAATAAATAAATATCTTCTGCTAGTATCCACTAATAATTAACAACATCCAACTCAATCCTGCATCATCTCTAAAAATATCTGGGGCTTCATTGTCATGGGATTAATCTTGAAAAGATCATATTGCCTCTCATATAAAATGTGCTCCCAAGAGATTAGGTGTTCTAAGCAGACACTGTGCCTTCTGTTTTTACCCTTGCACAGAAGTTGACTTTATACGCGGGTTATATTCGGCCCTGTGTTTAGGTCAACTCTCATGTGTCATGTGCAGGGAGGCTTCCCACATAAAACTAATCTCAACAAAGTGGAGTCAACGGCATTTTGTCTCGTTAACTCTCTTTCTCTTACTGGCTCCCTTCAACCTCTGTCTCTTCACTTCAGTGTTGCATTTTTGCCTCTTCTCTCTCGCTACTTTGATGGTTCCTGCTTCTCTTAACTGTCTGCTTGCATACCTCTAATGCCCCGTCCAAAAGAGGGGCAGTGCCCGCCAGGGCACTGCCATATGAGAGTATATCCCTCGTTTCTTTAACAGTGTTACCAGATCGAGCAGTTCCCGGTGGGCTGTGGTCACTACCGGGCACACCTGCTTCATTGTCCACACCCCAGACCGGACAGTGGTTGGGCAGTCGAAGTTGGGTAGCGGCCAAAGCAGGTACTTGGCGGAACTTAGTGCTGTACGACAACATGGGTTACTGTAAGAACTGTAGAAGGACTCAACGCTACTGTAAAAGTATAGCATTCTGTGGAATGCGATCTGGTAACAATGTTTGCCCGTTGGCACTGCCCGCTCGTGTGGACGGGACACTATGGTGGGCATGAAGCACCCGTCTGGCAACAAACTATCGTCCTTTTTTCTGGCCAACCCTCTGATTCAAGAGTTAACTGTTTCTCCCAGTCCTTCATGTATGCAATAGGTTAATTCTGGAGTGGTCTCCCTCTCCCTGCATTTCCTACTCTCTATGATCTCCAGTCTTTCAAATGAAGTGTGTCCAGGAACCTCGAAATGAACAGATCTTTGGCTCCGATATATATATATATATATATATTTTTTTACGGAACGATATTCTGAGCTCCTGGTCTTTGGTTCCTTCTTTCCTGTAGAACAAAAAATGTATGTATAGATGTGAAATATCCGTTCGTGTATACTAGACCACAAAGACGTGGCGACATTCCCTCAGAGAACAGTGCTGTTGCCCTTATCTCTGCAAGCCTTGAATGAGTTCATGTTTCTACTTCATATCGCTATAAAACTGGGGTTGGGCCAGTTTACGATTTTTGTACTGCCAGGGTAATCAGCATTAGGCATCCAGTAAGTGATGGGGCAGTTTCATATAGAGTAATATATCAAATGTAATATATAAAATAAATAAAAATAGGCTCATAGTACGGTAACCTCTGTGTTCGTCACAAGTAGTCAAGGTCATGTTACCTTGCAACAATCAAACTGGTAATAAACTAAAATTCTGTACCCCAATAATATCCCCTGATATTCAGAACTAAGCATCAACAACAAGGTCAGGGAATGATTCAGTTTGACGTTTCAGTGTAAAATGATGCCAATGTGACTACGACGAATAAAATTCAATTGGTCGTCTTTACACTATTGATACATTTTCTTTAAATTCACAAAGCCATCAAATAGGGTATACATTTATGTACTGTATATGCATGTGGATTCACTATACACGCCGCTTCCAAAAGAGAGCATTCCTATTGCAAGGTAAAACAACTGAATTCACGTATTGAATTATATAAGCATGACATATAATCCAGTCAAGAAGAGTGAACTACCATCCCAGCAAGTGAACTAAGCGCAGAGCATACGAAAACGAGAGGCAAATATAACACCATCTAACCACCATTTCATCTTTGTCGTGAGCAGCTTAGTTTACTGGCGTATGGATTTTGTCTCTGTTCAACAACGACCCCCATCATCCCATCCATTCTTACTCAATTAGGAGTCTTTAGGCCCTGAGTTTGGCTTTCTATTCCAGATATTTATGGGCAGATTAACAAGTCATCCTTCCCTGAGAAGCACTATGGGTGAAATATCTCCTCAAATACCTTTTTCCCTTGAAACCTTATGGGCCACATCCAGTTACAGTGCTTTAACCAACCTGTACAAATTGGTCGTGTATATATATTACCATCCAACTTAGCAAATGCATGCCTAGATTACAATTAGCCATTTGGCTTGTCACAGAGGCAGAGTTCCCTCAAGGCACTACTACATCAAATGTGTCGATGAATGGTTGTTGGGATGGAGTGTGTGTGTGTGTGTGTGTGTGTGTGTGTGTGTGTGTGTGTGTGTGTGTGTGTGTGTGTGTGTGTGTGTGTGTGTGTGTGTGTGTGTGTGTGTGTGTGTGTGTAATCAGCTTTACAACTTTGATTCACGAACTCTAATGGTATGAGTAGCAGACATGAAATAAAGATGACTAAATGCAGCTACGGCAGAAACAAGCATAATCTGGTTACGTAAACTCTCATATATTCTTTTAACATCTAACTGATCTGCCCACGAGAAAACACATTACAAAAGGGAAAAAAAATGCATCATTCTAGATTGGCCTGCGAGGAAGGTGGAGTCCCGGAGGATTGGAAGTCAGATATAATTATTCCCTTGTACAAAGGAAAAGGGGAAAAGAAAGTGTGTGGTAATCATCGGGTCATTTGTCTCTTAGTGTAATAGGAAACTTATATGGTAGGATACTTACTGACAGAGTTAGGGAAAAAACAGAGGAATTAGTTGCAGAAGAACAAGGAGGCTTTAGGAAGAGAAAATGTTGTGTAGATCAGATATTCATTCTTAGATCTTTAGTGAAAAGTTTCTAGAGAAGGGAAAGAAATTGTATGCGGCCTTCACGGATTTGGAGAAAGCATATGACAGGGTGGATAGACAAGGATTGTGGAAAGTATTAAGAATATATGGAGTAGATGGGAAGTTGCTGAATGCTGTGAAGAGTATGTATGTGGGTGCTAAGCCTGCAGTGCGTGTGGATACTGAACGGAGTGAGTTTTTCTATATGAAGGTTGGGTTGAAACAGGTTGTGTCGTCTCCATAGTTCTTCAGTCTGTATATGGATGAGGCTATAAAAAAGATACAAGGTAGGGCAGTGGATGTTGGAGTGGGCCTAATGAGAGAGTGCAGTGTTTGGAAACTCCCTGTACTGTTACTTGCAGATGATACTGTGTTTCTAAGTGAACACGCAGGGGAGCTGCAGGGCTTGGTTGATGAATTTGGAAGAGTCTGTAAGAAACGGAATCTAAAGGTGAATGTAGGGAAGAGTAAAGTTATGATCTTCGACAGAGGTGAATTCAGTGAAAGTACAGTGAGGTTGGATGAGGTGGAAATGGAAAATGTGAGTACGTTTAAGTACTTGGGTAATATGATGAGCAACGATGGAAGTTTGGAGGGTGAAGTACTTGAAAAGGTACAACAAGGAAGAAAGGTTGCTGGTTTCTTGAAGACAGTGATAAGAAACAGGGAAGTGAGCATGAAAGTGAAACAGTTATTACACGGCAATATTGTGATACCAACTCTAAAGTATGGAAGTGAAGCTTGGACCTTGTTGGAGGGACACAAATCAAGAGCGAGAGCAGTGGACATGAGTTATTTGAGAGGAGCCTGTGCAGTCACATGGAGACAGACTGACAAATGAGGATGCGAAGAATCGTTGTGGTGTGGATGTGGATGTGATGGGAAGCGTTAGGAGAAACACAGTGAAGTGGTTTGGTCATGTGAAGAGGATGGAGAGTGAGAGACTGACGAGAGGAGTGTATGTGCATGATGTGGAGGGGGAGAGAAGGAAGGGAAGGCCAAGGATGAGATGGAGGGATGGAGTGGAGAGGTATATGAGAGAGAGAGGTGTGTGAATTGGGAGCAAGGCAGTGAAATGGCGGGGGACAGGGTGACTGGAGGCGATTTGTTTGTGGCCTCCCCGTATAAGGGATTAAGGCGTCTGGCAATAGATAGATACACTTCTAGGTTATCTGAATCCAGATAATCATTCACTGCAAAAGAGCAAGTAGGCAAATGTAGTGCAACAGCCTCTGCCCCCTTTATTCCGAGGTGATTACTTCTTGCTATCTCCAGATGATCCCATTCCGGTTAAGGTGGCCCTCTTATAGTGAACGGGTTAATGAAGGCTATATTCAACCCCTCCAAAAAGTGTTATCCTGCACTGAATCAGATCTAAGGAAAATGTGAACACTATATCGAAAATACGCCAATGGATGAAGGAATTAAATAATTCTGCCATGGCATATGTGGTCACTCTCATGGCTCTGGTGACTTCATTCGCGTAAATTCCACAGACTAACCCATGCGCTTACGGAAAACTCCTCCCTGCAAAAGCCAGCACTTGTATATTAATCAAGATAAGTGGCGGGGTTTAAGGATCCAAGAATACCACCCACCTATTTCTTGAGCACTGTAAAGAGTAATAATATTATCCACTACAAAACCGTATCGTTCCCTTTAGTGTCGTCTCACTACATTAAAATTATATAGCTGGATTATGGAGAAACTTTCAAAGGAATTGATTTCGTAAAGCCTTCATTAACTACTTAAACACGAGAGATCTTTCTTGACCAGAATAATATCGTCTGAAGATAGACTAGAGTGCAAAATACGTCACGGTATTGAAGGGACTGAAGAAAGGGAGTAGAGAGTTGCAATGCCACCTACATTTATACCTTAATCATTTTAACTAGGCGGAGATTTTCGCCCTTATCCAGCTTATATACCGTAGCTCAATAGCAGAATACAGGAATGCTGCGACTCAACATCTTGACCAAAGCAATTCTTAAAAACTAACACCATACAATATTCTAACGTTAAACACTCCTTACGGCTCAAAATTCAAGCTAACGAGATGGCAAATTTGCACCTAATTAAAGTAAACAGAATATTGTGTACGGAAGTGTTGACCACAGACTTCACTACAAGCATCCTCTTACACAACAGGGGACGAGTGGCGGGAAAATGAAGCCAAATGATGGTTTCATGTCTCCTATTTTACGTCAATAGGGAGATTAATTTTGAGGGCACCTATGAATGTGGAAAACTGGGTTCAATTGCCAGTGGTTTTGGTATTTTTTCTGTCGATATTGTTGCATGATGATGTTGATGATGGTGATGGCGACTATGAAAATAAGAGATAGTAATGATGATGATAATCAGACAACAATATACTACATATCGTTACACTGCCTCCCATTTTCTTTGCCGAAAAAAAAAAAAAATGTATATATTACCTCTATGTAATGCCAGGACATCCACCACGATGTCGGACTTAAATCCAGGGACATCTGTGTAAATGAGAGTGTAAGAGTAGGGCACATAAGTTAATAAAGTGCAGGCCAGATAATACCTAAATTGTTTGCCTGACGTTTATAAGTACATCCCTGGACTACCCTGGTCACTGCTGTCAAAAAAATTACATAGTCATTAATTGAAGTGCTTTCTCAGATGGCAAACTTCACGGTAAAGAACTGATATATATAAGAACTGATATATATATATATATATATATATATATATATATATATATATATATATATATATATATATATATATATATATATATATATATATATATATATATATATATATATATATATATATAATCTCATCTCATCAACCATTTCAGTGTCCACTACAGGACCGGCCTATCCCTCCCGAAGTGGGAACGGTACAGCCAATGTATCTCTACCAAGTGGCTTAGGTTGTCTAGTAGAGATTGTATGTAGGGTGAGAAGTGCTTGTAAGTGTAACTGTTGTGTTGGAGTGGCTTTGGATGTGTATGTAGTCTGTGATCCCAATGTAATAGGCCCGTGCAAGCCGACTGGGTGCAAGCATACTTTATAGTATGCGACACTGGTTCAACCACAGCACCCCTTGTGTCCGCCAATGCAGTACGTGGCCAGAAGAACGCTCCCAAAGTTTATTACCCTGGCGGGACGCGAACCCTCGTTCTTCAGTGTACGAAAACGCACACTTTACCACTGTATCAATATATATATATATATATATATATATATATATATATATATATATATATATATATATATATATATATATATATATATATATATATATATATATTTTAAATAACAGAACGGAGGAAGGAAAAACAAATGGGGAAAAAAAAAAATCCATACACCAGATTACTGGTGTCCTCTATTCATAAAATATCTGTAACAGTTAGACTTGAACAGTTGTGGGTTGAAATTTGGAGGAAAACAACTCTGGGGAAGCGAGTTCCAGAGAGATGCAGTTCGGGGAATGAAAGAATTCTGATAGGCAGAAGTTCTGCAATATGGTTGAGTGACATTCCAGTCATGAGCGCTACCAGATGCCCGTGTAGCACGAGGGAAGGCATGGAGAGGTGGCACCATGGACGCAACTTCGTCTGAGCATTTGCCAAAAAATATCTGTAAAATAATGCAAGGGAGGCAACATTCCTTCTTACTTGCAGGGGAGGTAGTTTATATGTAATGGCAGGGTTGTTAATGATTCTAACAGCTTTATTCTGAATTTTGTCTAGTTGCCTAAATATATATATATATATATATATATATATATATATATATATATATATATATATGTATGTATCCATCCATCCATCATCCAATCGTACATTGTCCCATGAGGAGCGTAGGAGCCCGAGGCTAGGCAGTTGGTCCCGACATTCAAGATGAGAATGACCAGCCTCACTCATCCTTGAGTGACATTACATGAGCAATCAACCCCAACCATCCCTTGGATACATATATATATATATATATATATATATATATATATATATATCTTAGGGTGGTCCAAAAAATTAAAGTTCTTCGAATTTTCGGTGCTCTATGTTTAGTTTTATTAGCCTGAGTAAATGCTTTTGGCAGAATTACAAGTCCTGACAGCTGCATCCTGGGTATTCATAAGACGACCGAAATTATTGATCTTCTTACGCTTTCTCTCCCTAGAACTCAACATGCTTTTGAAATCTGATACATAGTAAGGATTTGCAAGTGGTGTATGGTGTCATCCATATATGTGAGAATGGGATAAGAAGAAATGTATGACAAGCACATATTGCATGTGAGTATCCTTGCTTGTATTGAGATACTGACGTCAATGTGTGGTGACCACACCTGAAGCAGATGCGGTACTAATTTTAGTGTTCGCATTTTGTAACTGAATAGTTGTAGTCCTGAATGAGTTTCACGGCTTTTTCTGCCGTATCGTTCACCACGTTCATCTCTCGTAGAATTTCCTTCGACTGTAGGAAGTGTGGGTCGTCGTCTTATTGGCTTGGCTCTTTAAAGACGAATTTAGAATCCAGTTGTCTGGTTTGAAAGAACCGGTTGGTGCTTGCAGATGACAGCTTTATCAGCTCCAGAGATGGAATTTCCACTTTTGTCACCTCCAGTTACATTGGTGGTTCCTTCTCTTCTTCCTTTCCCCACATATACTCAAGGATTTCCTTTTTCCCATCAAATGAAATACCATTACCTAACAGAGGGGCTATCAACTCCTCGCCCAAGTACCACAGATATCGCTAGAAAACTTTTGTGGCCGCTCTTCCAAATGGTATGTTTTTCACGATCGGATGCAGACTCTCCTGACTGAGGAAGAATTTAAGGGCAGCTCCCATATGTTCATTTCGAGATCTGCTGCAGTAGCTGTCAGTGTGAACGGCCTGTTGGTCTGTTGTAATGGTTCTCTCCAAGACAGCTGCGAGACAACAGAAAAGTAAATTTCCAGCTTTGTTCCCAGGTGGTGGATGAGAAGTTGTCTTTCACAGGGCAGGAAACGTAAAATCTGGATCCAGTTCGACTGGAGGCTTCTTTTGCCATGAAATGTGTCTATCATCATCAGAGCTGCTAGCTGACTCCAACCGAATGGTTTCTAGCTCTTTACTCATCCGCTTCTTTGGCTTTTCCTCTCTCATTTGCACTTGCTCGTTTTGATACATCTGCTTCATTTCCCTCCTGATTATGGCTTTGTCAGGCTGTCCCATGGGAAACATACGATTTCCTTCTTCATTCTACACAAAAACATTGCTTTCCTTCAGCCTAATCAGTTTTTCGCCATCGTGATGCCTGATGTTGAACAGATTATCACTTTTTTTTTTTAACCTCTGCTCTTTTTACGTCTTTAGCTTATTCTTCTGGTGGATCCCTTCTTGAACTTCACCCAAGTGCTCAGAATTTAATTTAGGTTCTTTTTATATTCCGCTCCTCTTGGTGGGGAGTCGAGCCAATTTGCAGGTATCCATTGTCTCCTTCACTATACTTAAGCACCCCCGCTTTTATTTATTTATTTTTTGTCCATGTTTTGGTTTTCTTAATTTCAGATGATGGAAAAAATGAAAAACCTGTTATAAAGAGGCTAGATGTGACTTTGCGTTGACTTCCGTTGTACTTCCTCTATGCTTGATGGCCGTTTTCTTAAGTAACGTATTAGGTTCTTAAAGAAAAAAAAAAAAAACTGGATGCCATGTTAAAAATGAAACACACATACTTGATTAGATATACACATATACAGTATGTAACTGATATGTGAAGCACCAATTAATGACACGAATTCAGGTGACTTAGTATGCATGGCGGATGAGGCTCAGGGTTACAGATGAGCATCACTTAACACATCTTACGGGCTACTGCACTGGAGCCAGAAGACTAAGCCAAGCAGCTAGGAAGTTTCTATGTCATTCAGTTCCCAGGTTCCTAGATAGTTTAGCAGAGTTACCAAACAGATGTTTCCTCTGCGTATATTAATGAAATCTTTATTGGGTCATATATTGACACAGAAGTCAGAACTCTTACTGCAAGCCATGAACTTCAGCTAACGTGTGCATACACTAAATATCAATAGATTTGTGAAAAAATTCACCTGAAGCGTTTTTTTTTTTTTCTCATCTAATAGATAGGACTCATAGATGAGCAAAAAAAAAATCACCCATATATCCAGGACAACCATAACACACACACACACACACACACACACACACACACACACACACATACTGTATATATATATATATATATATATATATATATATATATATATATATATATATATATATATATATATATATATATATATATATATATATATATACATATATATATATATATATATATATATATATATATAATATATATATATATATATATATAGATATATATATATATATATATATATATATATATATATATATATACACACACACACACACATTTACAGTATACTTCAACAAACAAAGGATGAGGCTATGGCACACCTAATGTAAGACTTGGCTCATATATCTGACTGGGGTAAAAAAAAATCTTGTATGTAATGTATCAGAAACTCAGTTCTTACAATTTTTCACCAAACAAAACCTTCCGCAGGAGTATCCTCTGATTACTAACAATATCCATCTCAATCCTGTATCATCTTTAATAGTATTTGGCGCTTCATTCTTTTTGGATTAATCTTGGAAAGATCATAGTGCTTCCAAGAGATTAGGTGTGCTAAGCCATCACTATGCCATTTTTTCTTTGTTGAATTTTTACACGGGTTTTATTCGCCCTTGTGTAGAGGTCAACTCTCATGTGTGGCAAGGCTTCCCACATACAGCTCTTCTCAACAAACCGGAGTCACTGGCTTCTCGTCTGATTAACTCTCCTCCTCTTACTGGTTCCTTTCAACCTATGTCTCTTTGCCGCAGTGTTGCATCTTTACCTCCTCTCTGTCGCTACTTCATTGGTCATTCCTCCTCTGAGGCATCTGCTTGTATCCCTCTGCCTCTATGGTGGGCACGAAGCACCCGTTTAGTAACAAACTCTTATTTCTGGCCAACTCTATAATGCAAGAATTAACCGTTACTCCCACTCCATCATGTATGCACCAGGTCAGCTCTAGAACTGTCTTCCTCTGTCTGTATTTCGTACACCTTATGATCTCTAGTCTTCCAAGACCAGTGTGTCCAGACCTCTCGAAATGAACTGATCTTGAATTTGGCCTTTTTTTTTTTTTTTTTTTTTGAGGGAACGATATTGTGGGCTCCGGGACTTTGGTTCCTTCTATCTTGTACTAAAAAATATTTGTTTAGATATGAAATATCCATACATGTATACTAAACCACAAGGACATGGCGACATTCCCACAGTGAACAGTGCAGATACCCTGATCTCTGCAAGCCTTGGAGGAGTTTATGTTCCTACTCTATATCGCTATAAAACGGGCTGGGCCACTTTACGATTTCTGTACTGCCAGGGTAATCAGCATTAGGCCACCAGTAAGTTGTGGTGCTGTTTCATGTAGAGTAAAATATCAAATGTATTAATTATATAGCCATCAATAAAAATACTACATACTGTATGTGACAGAAAAATATGAGGCTCATATATTGCATAACTAGTACTTTAACCTAAGTGTTCGTCTCACTTAGTAATGGTCATGTTACCTTGCAACAATAAAACTGGTATTATACTAAAACTCTGTAACCTAATAATACCCCTTGATATGCAGAATTAAACATTAACCAAGGTCAGGGAATGATTCAATAAGACGTTTTAATGTAAAATGATAGCACAGTGACTGCGATGCAGAAAATTTCTTTGTGTGCCATTATACTTGTGATATAATTTCTTTAAATGGACAAAGCCATCACATATATGTATATGCATGTGGATTAAATAAACACAACGCCTTTTAATGAGAGCATTCCTATTGCAAAGTAAGACAACTGAATGAGGATATAAAGGAGCGTTGTGGTGTGGATGTGGATGTGATAGGAAGCGTTATGAGGAACACACTGAGGTGGTTTGGCCATGTGGAGAGGATGGAGGGTGAGAGACTGACGAAGAGAGTGTATGTGAGTGAGGTGGAGGGGGGAAGAGTGAGAGGGAGGCCGAGGATGAGATGGAGGGATGGAGTGGAGAGGTATATGAGAGAGGGGGGTGTGAGTTGGGAGCAGGGCAGTGAAATGGCGGGGGACAGGGCGACGTGGAGGCGATTTGTTTGTGGCCACCCCAAACGGGATTGAGGCGTCTGGCAATAGACAGATAGATAGATGGATGACATATTATCCAATGAAGAAGAGTGAACTACCATCCGAGCAAGTGTACAAGAGGCAAAAAGAGTACCACTTAATCATCACGGCATTCTTGTCGTGAGCAGCTTAATTTACTGGCGTATGGATATGGTCTCTGCTCAACAACGACCCCCTTCATCCCAGCCATTATTGCTCCATAAGGAGTCTTTAGGCCCTGAGTTACGCTTTATATTCAAGAAATTCATGGCCAGGATAACCAATCAGCTCGCACTGAGTAGTGTTATGGGTGGAAAATATCCTAAACTACCGTTTTACCTCGGCACCTTATGGGCCACATCAAGTTACAGTGCTTTAGCCAACCTGTACAAATTAGTCGGTTATATATTAACATCCAATCTAGCAAATGCATTCGTGCTTTACAATAAAAGCTATTTGGCTTGTCACAAAGAAGCAGAGTCGCCTCGAAGCCCTTATATATCGAATGTGTCTATGCATGACTGTAAGGATGGAGTGTGTGTGTGTGTGTGTGTGTGTGTGTGTGTGTGTGTGTGTGTGTGTGTGTGTGTGTGTGTGTGTGTGTGTGTGTGTGTATGACTAGCTTTTCAACTTTGATATACGAACTCTAATGGAATCAGTAGCAGATGTTAAATAAATATGACTTAAAACAAATACGGCAGAAACAAGCATAATATCGTTACTTTTACCACATTGGTTTTTAATGATAAGTAACTGATCTACACATGAGAAAACATGTTACAAAAGGAAATAAATGCATTAATTCTAGGTTATCTGAATCCAGATAATCATTCACTGTAAAAGCGCAAGTAGGCAAATGTAGTGCAACAGCCTCTAATCCCTTTATTCCGAGTTGATTACTTCTTGCTATCTCCAAATGATCTTATTCAGGTTAAGGTGACTCTCTTATAGTGAATGGGATGATGAAAACTATATTTAACCCCTCCAGTTAGAAAAGTCTATCCTGCATTGAATCAAATCGTAGGGAGATGCGAATAATAAAACAGAAAATACGCCACTGAACTGAAGGAATTAAATAATTCTGCCTTGGTTTATGTGGTCACTTGCATGACTCTCGTGACTTCATTCACTTAAATACCACCGATTAACCCATGCGCTTACGGAGAATTCCTCCCTGCAAAAGCCAGCACTTGTATATTAATCAAGATCAGTGACGGGGTTTAAGGATCCAAGAATACCACCCACCTATTTCTCGAGCACTGTAAAGAGTAATATTATTATCCTCTACAAAAACCGTACCGTTCCCTTCAGTTTCGTCTCATTGCATGGAAATCATTTAACAAGATTATAAAGAAATTTCCAAAAGGAAGGAATTTGGTACAGCAATTACTAACCGCTTCATCATGAGAGATCTTTCTAGACCTGAATAAAATCATCTGTAGATAGACTAGAGTGCAAAATACGTCACGGCATTGAAGGTGTTAAAGAAAGGGGGTTGAGAGTTGGAATGGCACCAACAATTATACCTCGTTCATATTAACTGAGCGGAGATTTTCGCCCCTTTGCAACTCATTTCCCGCAGCGCAATGGCAGAATAAAAGGATGCTGTGACTCAACGTCTTTCCCAAAGCACTTCTTAATGACTAACACCATATAGTATTCTATTGTTAAACATTCGTTACGGTTTAACATTCAAGATAACGAAATGCCAGTTTTACACCTAATTAAAGTGAACAGAGTATTGTGTACGGCAGTGTTGACCACAGCCTTCAGTACAAGCATCCTCCTACCTCACACAACAGAGGACGAGTGGCGGCAACTTGAAACCTAATTATGACTTCATGTCTCCTATCTCACGTCCATAGGGACACCTATCAATGTGGAAAACTGGGTCCGATTGCCAGTGGTTCTGTTATTTTTTCTGTCGATGTTGTTGTAGGATGATGTTCATGATGGTGATGGCGACTGTGAAAATAAGAGATAATAACGATGATGATGATGGTTAGAAAAAAATATACCGAATATCGTTACACTGCCTACTATATTCTTTGCCGAGATAAAGCATTTATACATATAACTATGTAATGCCGGGAAATCCACCACGAAGTCGGCCTTAAATCCAGGGACATTTGTGTAAATGAGACTGTAAGAGTCGGGCACATAAGTTAATAAAGTGCAGGCCAGATAATACCTAAATCGTTTGCCTGACTTTTATAAGCACATCCCTGGACCACCCTGGTCACTGCTTTACGATTACAGTAGTCAAAAAAATTATACAAACATTAGTTGTAGTGCTTTCTCAGATGGCAAACTTCATGTTAAAGAACTGAGTTATATGGATATAGATAGATAGATATAGATATAGATAGATAGACATATCAGGGTGGTCCAAAAAAGTAAAGTTCTTCGACTTTTCGATGCTCATGTTTATTTGTTTTATTTGCATGAGTAAATTCTTCAGGCTGATTTACAGGTCCTGACACCTCCACCTTGGGCATCCGCGAGAGGACCGAAATTACTGATTTTCTTATGCTTTCTCTCTCTAGAACTAAACGTGCTCGTGAAATCTGATATATAGCAAGGATTTGCTATATTCATTATCAAGTGTTGTTCATGTCACCCATTCATGTGAGAAGAGCATAAGAAGAAATGTGTGACAAGCACATTTTACATGTGAGTAGCCTTGTTCGTATTGGAATACTGACGTCCATGTGTAGTGACCACCCGAAGCAGGTAGGCTACTGCTTGTAGTGTTCGCATTTTGTAACTGAATAGTTGTAGTCCTGAATGAGTTTCATGGCTTTTTGTGCAATATCGTTCACCACGTTCATCTCTCGTAGAATTTCCTTCGACTGTAGGAAGTGTGGAACGTCGTCTTATTGGCTTGGATCTTTGGAAACGAATTTAGAATCCAGTTGTTTGCTTTGAAAGAACCGGTTGGTGCTTGCAGATGACAGCTTTATCAGCTCCAGAGATGGAATTTCCTCTTTTGTCACCTCCAGTTTCATTGGTGGTTCCTTCTCTTCTTCCTTTTCCCACATATACTCAAGGATTACCTTTTTCTAATCATATGAAACAATATCACTGGACAGAGCCAGAGCTATCAACACCTCGCCCAAGTACCACAGATGTCGCTGGAAAACTTTAATGGACGCTGTTCCTAATGCATCATCCATCTTACCCCCATAGTAACGAACCTTTTTAAGGAAAGATACACCATTGCTCGGAGCTTCACACACTTCAGGGGCCTTGAACCATATTTGACCATAGATAAGAGCAACAAGCAAAGCCATGGTGTGAGCCAACATTTTCTCCTTGGCTGTCATATGTGCTGACAGTATAATGCTTTAGATATAGCAGGAGCATATTGTACATGGCCAGGCTGTCCAATACCAAGCCTTCAGAAATGAGTCCCACCCATGAAGATCACACAGAGCTCCGTTAATCGGAGGCAGTCATCCCTGGGCTGAGTCTCCTTGAGTGCTGGTATGTAAAGTCGAGAACGTTTGCACCCATATAGAATTTTCCTTCACACTGCACCGATATGACTGCTTGCTTTTCCCGTCTGGAAATCGAACTGGATGATTTGATGCCACTTTCTCGTAATCCATTAGAAGAAGAGAACATCTGGATAGCTTGACGGCCCATGAACTTTTTTTCAAGACCTCTTTAAGATCAGCCTCTTAGATATGGCATCTGCAAGAAAGCAAATGTTTCTCCGCAACCGCTCTTCGATCAATTTTTCAAACTCCATGAACACGACCCGTGTTGGTGGCAGTCGTATCGAAACACAGCAATAACTCGGTCAGTGACGTTCCACTCCTTCCGGGTATCCTCTACGGCAATAGGTTGCTTAATTTCTGGTAGTTGTTGAACCCCCAACAGTCGAACTTTTTCTCCTGAAGACGAGATCAGTATTGATCGACATTCAATAGGTTCGTTTCCTGTCAGAGATGGAAGGAGATTACCACCCCAATGGACTATAATTCCGGTATTAACTCAAGAAGTTTCAACGCCATGCTTCACAGAAGTGGTATGTTTTTCGCAACATCGGATGCAGACTCTCCTGATTGAGGACCGGTTTATGGGCGGCTCCCATATGTTCATTTCCAGATCTGCTGCAGTAGCCGTCACAATGTGTGCAGCCTGTTGGTCACTTGTGTTGGCTCTGTCCAAGGCAGCTGCGAGATGACAGGAAAGTAAATTTCCAGTTTTGTCCCAGGTGACAGATGAGAAGTAGCCTTTCACAAATTCACAGGGCAGCAACATTTAATCTGGATCCAGTTCGACAGGAGGCTTCTTTTGACATGAAATGTGTCTAACGTCATAGAGCCCACGGATGACTCCCAGTGAATGGTTTCTAGCTCTTTACTCATCCGCTTCCTGGTTTTTCCTCCGGCATTTGCACTTGCACGTTTTGATATATCTACTTCATTTCCCTCCTGGCTAAGGTTTTGTCAGGCTATCCCATGTGAAACATACGATATGCTTCTTCATCTTACAAGAAAACATTGCTTTCCTTCAGCCTAATCAGTTTTTCGGCATCATGATGCCTGATGTTGAACAGATTATCACCTTTTTTTTTTTTTTTTTTTTTTTTTGAACTTCTGCCCTTTCTAGGTCTGTAACTTATTCTTCTGGTGGATCTCTTCCTGAACTTCACCCAAGTGATCAGAATTTCATTTAGCTTCATTTTATCTTCTGTTCCTCCTGCGTGGGAGTCGACCCATTTTGCAGGTATCCATTCTCTCCTTCACCACTATACTGAAGCAACCCCACTTTCTTTCGGCAAGTATTTGTGTTCTTAATCTTCAGATGATGAAAAAAAAAAAACACACACTGGAGAAACTGTCATAGAGAGGGTAGATGTGACTTTGGGATGACTTCAGTCGTACTTCCTATATATGGTAGGTAGTCGTTATCTTAAGTAACATATTTTCCATAATTTAAGTTTGTAAAAAAAATAATGAAAAATACATGATGCCATGAAAAAAATGAAACACGCATATTTAACTAAACATACCCATATACAATGTGTAACTGATGCAGAAAACGAAACACTTATTTATTTAAATATACACATATACACTGTGAAAGTGATATGTGAAACACCAATTAATGACACTAATTCACGTGACTTGGTAGGCATGATGGATAAGGCTCAGGGTTGCAACTGAGCATCACTGAACACACCTTACGGGCTACTGCACTGGAGCCGGAAGACTAAAGCCCCTGTCACACATACGTGACTCAAGGGCCAACCGCTGCACAACTCAAGGTCATGTCCTAGTTGGCTCCCACCCTTCCCGACTGGCCCCGACTCTGCTCTACTCATGGCTGCCTAACGACCGCGTCAGGACTGCCTCACGACCGGTCATGACGTCCTCAAGAATGCAACAAGTTCATGAGGCGACCGCGAGGCAAAGGAGTTATGAGTCTTCAAATTTGAAAGTTAACGAATTTTTGTCAGCCACGACCATGACACGACCGCCCACGAACGCAAGACGACTTCATGATGCATTTGGGGAATGCACCCCGACCCCCATGACACCCCATGACCCCCCCACAATCGACCCATGGGGCGGAGCAACACACCTGAACCACCAATGACACCCAGTGTGGGGCAGGGCATCACACCTAGACCACCAATGACACCCAGTGTGGGGCGGGGCATCACATCTGGACCACCAGTGACACCCAGAGCATCACCATGGACCTCTCCTGTGTTTAGTCAGTTGATGAGGGACATACAGTCATAACGGGATTTCTTTGTTGGCGACAGCATCACGACACGCAACGACCACATCACGACACATTCAGTTGAGCTAAGACTGCTACATGACCGACTTACGACACTCCCGACTGCAACGCAACTGTGACACGACTTTTGACAAGTCGTGAGGCGGCCACGATTTTTTAACGTGTGCGTTAAAAAATCATGAGGCCCGACGAGTCGTCCCACCGGCTCATGAGCGTCCTAAAGAGTCCAGGTTTTGTCAGCGAATCAAGGGACAATCAATGAAAAAATGCATTACGACTTTGAGTCACTCCACAGTTGGCCCTTGAGTCGTTTGTGTGTGACAGGGGCTTAAGCCAAGCAGCTAGGAAGTTGCTATGTCATTCAGTTCCCAGGTACCAAGATAGTTTAGTAGAGTTACCAAACAGTTGTTTCCTCTGCAAATACTAATGAAATCTTTATTGGGTCATATATCGACACAGAAGTCAGAACTCTTATGCAAGCCACGAAATTCAGTTAACGTGTGCATACACTAAAATCAACAGATTTGTGAAAAAAAATTCACCTGTAGCCTTTTCTCCATCTATTGGATAGGACTGATAGATGAGCTAAAAAAAAAATCACCCATATATCCAGGACAACCATAATATATATATATATATATATATATATAACGTGTGCATACACTAAAATCAACAGATTTGTGAAAAAAATTCACCTGTAGCCTTTTCTTCATCTATTGGATAGGACTGATAGATGAGCTAAAAAAAAAAAAATCACTCATATATCCAGGACAACCATAATATATATATATATATATATATATATATATATATATATATATATATATATATATATATATATATATATATATATAGATATATATATATATGTAACTTCAACAAACAAAGGATGAGGCTATGACACACCTAATGCAAGACTTATCTCGTGTCTCTGATTTGAGCAAAAAAAAAAAAAAATCTTGTTTTTAAAGTATCAAAAATTCAATTCTTACAGTTTATCACCAAAGATAATCTTCCGCAGGAGTATGCTCTAATTACTATCAATATCCATCTCAATACTACATTATCTTAAAAAATATTAGGGGCTTCATTCTCTCGGGATTTATCTTAGAAAGATCATCCTGTTTTTCATAAAATCTGCTTCCAAGAGGTTTGGTGTGTTGAGCCGACGCCGTGCCCCTTTCTTTACCCCCGTACGGTTATTGACTTTATACACGGGTTTTATTCACCCCTGTGTAGAGGTCAACTCTTATGTGTGGGGAGGTTTGCAACATACAGCTCTTCTCAACAAGTTGGAGTTACTGGCTTTTCGTCTCATTAACTCTCCTCCTCTTCCTGGCTCCCTTCAACCTCTGTCTCTTTGCCATAGTGTTGCATCTTCACCTCTTTTCTGTTGCTACTTCAGTGGTCATACCTTCTTTGAACTACCTGCTTGCATCCCTCTACCAATACGCCGGGCACGAATCACCCATTTAGCAACAAACTCTCATCTTCTTTCTGGTCAACTTTATGACGCAAGAGTTACTCCCACTCCATCATGTATGCAACAGGTCAACTCTGGAAATTCCTCCCTTTGTCTGTATTTCGTACTCCTTATGATCTACAGTCTTTCAGACGCAGTGTGTCCAAACATCTCGAAATGAACAGATCTTGAATTTGGCTCTGTTATCTTTTTTTTTTTTTTTTTTTTTTTTTTTTGGGAACTATATTGCTGGCTACCTTCTAGCTTGTATTAAAAAAAAAAAAAAAGTTTGTATAGATATGAAATATCCATTCGTGTATACTAGATCACAAAGACGTGGCGGCATTCCCACAGTGAACAGTGCTGTTGACGTGATCGCTGCAAGCCTTGGAGGAGTTTATGTTCCTACTTTATATCGCTATAAAACTGGGGCCGGACCAGTTTAAGATTTCTGTACTGCCAGGGTAATCAGCATTAGGCCATCAATAAGTGGTGGTGGTGTTTCATGTAAGGTAAAATATCAAATGTAACATACATATTAAATAAAAATAATACACATGTACGTGAAAAATATGAGAATCATATATTGCATAACTAGTGCTGTAACTTCAGTGGTCTTCACACTTAGTAATGATCACGTTACCTTGCAACAATCAAACTGGTATTAAACTAAAATTCTGTACTCTAATAATACAGCCTGATTTGCAGAATTAAACGTTAACCAAGGTCAGGGAATGATTCACTTTCACGTTTTAATGTAAATTGATACCGCAGTGGCTACGACGCAGAAAATTTAATTGCTCGTCATAATACTAGAGATGTATTTTCTTTAAATTCACAAAGCCATCAAAAATACATTTATGTATACGCTAGTCGAATCACTAAACACAACGCTTCCTAAAGAGACCATTCCTATTTCAGGATAAAACAAATGATTTCACGAGTTGAATTATCTAAGCATGGCATATCATCCAGTCAAGAAGAGTGAACTACCATCCGAGCAAGTGAAGTAACGTAGTGCATAAGGAAAAAGGAGGCAAAAAGAGTACCATGCCGTGAGCAGCTTAGTTTCCTGGCGTATGGATTTTGTCTCTGCTCAACAACGACCCCATCATCCCATCCATTATTGCTCCATTAGGAGTTTCTAGGCCCTGAGTTAGGCATTTTATTCCAGAAATTTATGGCCAGGATAACCAATCATCCCTCCCTGAATAGCATTACGGCAGAAATGTATCCTAAACTACCTTTTTACCTCGAAACCTTATGGGCCACATCGAGTTACAGTGCCTAATACTATATCTCTATCTATTGCCAGACACCTTAATCCCATAAGGGGTGGCCACAAACAAATCACCTCCATGTCGCCCTGTCCCTCGCCATTTCCTTGCTCTGCTCTCAGCTCATACCCCCCTCTTTCATGTACTTCTCCACTCCATCCTTCCATCACATCCTTGGCCTTCCCCTCCCTCTCCCCCTCTCTACTTTACATACACTCTCCTCGTCAGTCTCTCACTCTCCATCCTCTCCACATGGCCAAACCACCTCACTGTGTTTCTCCTAACTCTTCCTATCACATCCACATCCACACCTCAACGCTCCTTCACTTCCTCATTTGTCAGTCTGTCTCTCCATGTGACTCCACATGCTCCACTCAAATTACTCATTTCCACTGCTCTCACTCTTGACTTCTGTCCCTCCAACAAGGTTCAAGCCTCGCTTCCTTACTTTCACAATACTGTTATGTAACATCTTTTTTACATGCAAGCTCACTTCCCTGTTTCTTATCGCTGCTTTCAAGAAACCAGCAACCTGTTTTCCCTGTTGCACCCTTTCAAGTACCTCGCCCTCTAAACTTCCATCCTTACTCATCACACTACCCAAGTACTTAAACGTACTCACATTTTCCATATCCACCTCATCCAACCTCACTGTACATTCGCTGACTTCACTTCTCTCGAAGACCATAACTTTACTCTTCCGTACATTCACCTTTAGATTCCGCTTCTGACACACTCTCCCAAACTCATCCACCAAGCCTTGCATCTGGTTGCTTAATACAACTGGTACAATCAGTCGTTTATATATTACTATCCAATCTAGTAAATGCATTCTTACATTATAATAAGTCATTTGGCACGTCACACAGAAGTAGAGTTGCCTCAAGGCACTGTAACATCAAATGTATCGATGCATGGTTGTAAGGTTGGAGTAAGTGTGTGTGTGTGTGTGTGTGTGTGTGTGTGTGTGTGTGTGTGTGTGTGTGTGTGTGTGTGTGTGTGTGTGTGTGTGTGTGTGTGTGTGTGTGTGTGTGTGTGTGTGTAAAGTTATCTTTACAATTTTGATGCACGAACTCTTATGGAATGAGTAGCAGATGTGAAACAAATATGACAAAAAACAACTACGGCAGAAAGAAGCATAATCTGGTTTCGCTACCCATATACTTTTTTTTAATAATATGTAACTGATCTACACATGGGAAAACATGTTACAAAAGGAAAATAAAATGCATCAATTCTAGGTTATCTGAATCCAGATAATCATTCACAGTAAAACCGCAGGTAGGCAATTGTAGTGCAACAGCCTCTAATCCCTTTATTCCGAGTTGATTACTTCTTGGTATATCCAGATGATCTTATTCAGGTTAAGGTGACTCTCTTATAGTGAATGGGATGATGAAAACTATATTTAACCCTTCCAAGTAGAAAAGTCTATCCTGCATTGAATGAAATCGTAGGGAAATGCTAAAAATACAACAGAAAATACGTCATTGGGCCGAAGGGATTAAATAATATTCTGTCTTGGTTTATGTGGTCACTTTCATGGCTCTGGTGACTTCATTAGTGTAAATACCACTGATTAACCCATGCTCTTACGGAGAATTCCTCCCTGCAAAAGCCAGCACTTGTATATTAATCAAGATCAGTGGTGGGGTTTAAGGATCCAAGAATACCACCCACCTATTTCTTAAGCACTGTAAAGAGTAATATTATTATCCTCTACAAACCGTATCGTTCCCTTTAGTGTCGTCTCGTTATATTAAAATCATTTAACTGGATTATGGAGAAACTTCCAAAAGGAAGGAATTTGGTACAGCCTTTACTAACCTCTTCAACACGCGAGATCTTTCTAGACCTGAATAATATCGTCTGTAAATAGACTTGAGTGCAAAATACGTCACGGTATGAAAGGGGTTAACTTTTGTGCCCGGCTCTTACACCCTCATTTACACGAATGACCCTGGATTTAAGGCCGACTTCGTGGTGTATGTCCTGGCATTACATAGAGTTAATGTGTAAGTGCTTTACCTCGGCAAAGAATATAGAAGCCAGAATAACAATATTCACTATATATATTTTCTAATCATCATCAACATTATTATCTTCATTTTCACAGTAGCCATCACCATCATGAACATCATCATACAACAACATCGACAGACAAAATAACAAAAACTTTGGCAATCGAACCTAATTATCCACATTCATAGGCGTCCTCAAAATTAATCTCCCTATAGACGTGGAACTGGAGACGTGAAACCATAATTAGGCTTCATGTTCCCGACACTTGTCCCATATTGTGTGAGGTAGGAGGATGCTTGTAGTGAAGGCTGTGGTCAACACTTACGTACACAATACTCTGTTCACTTTAACTAGGTGGAAGGTTGCCATTTCGTTATCTTGAATCTTGAGCCGAAACGAATGTTTAACAACAGAATACACTCTGGTGTTAGTCTCGAAGAAGTGCTTTGGGAAAGATGTTGAGTCGCAGCATTCTTGTATTCTGCCATAAAGCTGCGGGAAATAATCTGCAAAAAGGCGGAAAATCGCCGCTCAGTTAATATGAATGAGGTATAAATGTAGGTGCCATTCCAACTCTCTACTCACTTTCTGTAATCAAGTGCAGACCAGATAAACGTAAATTGTTTGCCTGACCATTATAAGCACAACCCTGGCCAATCCCAGTCACTGCTTCACGATGACTGTGTGAAATTGTACCATCATTAATTGTAGTGGAGCCTCTGTGATACAGTGGTAGAGTGTGCGTTTTCGTACAATGAAGAACGAGAGTCCGCGACCCGCCAGGATAATAAACTTTGGGAGCGTTCTTCAGGCCACCAGAGCCGTAGATAGAGTTTGGCCACTCACTGCCCAGGCTCCATCTTGCCTCTCTCCTCGCGCTCCCTCTCCCCTTGCTACCCTGCGCCGTCGCCTGCCCGCTTATGTTTTTCATCAAGCCGAAATGTATGAATTGAAAACACTCATGATTGATTATGATTTTTAATAAGATTGTTCATTACACTATATTGGTATTAAGAATGAAAATTAGAAGTATGGATACAAGAATAACTGTATTTACCATACCTATAGTTCCTAACTGCAGCTCTCATCATGCTTTTGCATCCTAACGCACTTCTCCCTTTTGCTGCTTGAACCTGTGTCTTACGAATGTTTCTTGTTTTTTTGCATAAATGTGCAACCGTAAAGTGAAGAAGTGTTTAAGTAGTTTCTTCTTAATATTGTGACAAGAAGGAAATACAACACTTTTTGTCTGAGCTTCTGTCATGAACACTAAGCGGCCTACCAAATTGCTCTTGTTTACGAAACTCTTTTCACTCTCTCTAAAGATACTCTCTGCATTCTCAAATACACTTTAGCAGTCATCAGTGCAATAAACTAGGCTGTTTTCTTTATACTCTTTAAGTTGGGTGAGCTTTTTCACAGTATCTGTCTGTAGTGTCTGCTTATTCTCGACTGCCTGCAGGCAGGATGAGCAATGAGTGTTACTCTTTTTCACTTTTCTGATGCAGTAACCTGTTATGTAATGCAGGCTGCTCATCTCAGTTTGGTCAAGTACAGTGTCTCTTGAAATCTCTTCTAAACCCAGTTCGTCTGTTTCACTGTCAACCTTTGTCAAGTTACCTTCTAGAGCTGCTTTCTGCTTTAAGGCTTTATGTTTTTCCTTTCGCTCATGTGCAACCTTTTCTCTGAGAAGTTTTATCGTCCTCATTAATGCTGCTTCCCTTAACTCTTCCACAGGGTTTACAGCAGCAACTGTTTCCTCTATTGTGTGTAGCTTCTCTTTCCTGCTGTGCAATGGAGTAGTAATTTCTGCATCATATCATCATCGCCAGAATTTCCACCAACAGCTTCGGGAGTGATATTCTGGCAATCATTTTCAGCTGAAATGTCATAAGGCAAATTGTTGGTGTTGTTGTGTACACAGATATTCCTTTTTATACCTGCTGCTAATGCTAACACTAACAGTTACCATTTTCTTTTTAAATCTTAATACTCTCTGTGATGCATACTCTTATTTCTCCTGCGAGTAATAACAGTAATTTGTGTGTGTGCATACTGTCTGGTATAGACCTACCTTCATTAGAAAATATTTGTAGTTCATGTTGAGCATCATTAACTTTAGATATTGCATACGAGTATACTCGTTTTGCAGGAGGATCTATAGGTTCTGTTCACGTTATTTGCCTTTTCCGGGGAGGTTTGCGTGGTGCAGCACTTGATTTTGTGAATACAAACTTTGTAGGAACAGCAGTGGACTTCAGTCGTTTCAGGCCATCAACTCTTCCACATTCATACTGATCCTCCTCGAAATGATCCTGATAAATTATTTTTTGGTAACTATGCACATTATTATGAAATTTTTCTCGAGAGTCACGATATTATATAACAGTGGCTGTAGACTGAAAATTGCTCATAAGTACAAATGAGAAAAAACTTGAACTTAGCTATCCTTATCTCATACTAGTAGTTCAGTTACTCTTCTAGGAGCTGCCAAGCATGGGCCAACCGGCCTACAGCAGTTATCCTCTCTTCTTATGTTCTTATGTTCTTATATGTATGATCTGTCGTGAGCTTTCCAGTTCTTACGTCTGACTTTAATTCCCACTGTCGTCGTCTCTCGGGTTTCTGGGAAATCTATGCATTATTCTACCCATCCCAGGCCGTACAGCACAGCCCACAGCTACACAGAGAACCATATCGAATTAATGAACTATGGTAGTTGGTCACTGCACTGTGCATTGTTTGCAGACACTAGGCCGTAGGTGAGCTGAGAGTCGTCTGACGCGGGAAGCATGGGTGGGAGGGAGGCAATATGGCGCCTTGACATCACGTGACCTGAACTGGCCAATCACGCATGACCTGCCGTGACTAAGCATGCCCAAACTCTATCTACGGCTCTGCAGGCCACGTACTGCATTTAGGGACACATGGGGTGCTGTGGTTGAACCAGTGTCGCATACTGTAAAGTATGCTTGCACCCAGTCGGCCTGCGCGAGCTGATTACACCAGGGTCACAGACTACACACACATTCAAACCATTCCAACACAACAGTTACACTTACAAGCACTTCTCACCCTACATACAAGCTCTACCAGACAGCCTAAGCCACTTGGTAGAGATACATTGGCTGTATCGTCCCCACTTCGGTCGGGATAGGCCGGTCCTGCAGTGGACAATCAAACGGCTAATGAGATGAAATGATATAGATAGATAGATAGATAGAAACAGATTTAGATAGATACATAGAGAGATAAATAGATAGATATCCCCCCTGGGGAAGGGGGGATAGAATACTTCCCCAGTATTCCCTGCTTGTCGTAAGAGGAGACTAGAGGGACACTTTTATTTCCATTCTTTTTTACTGTCTCTCTCCCCGTTGTACTTTGTCTGTCCAAACCCTTTGCATTTTACTTTCAGTTAGTTAATTTCCTTTCTCCACTGTCTGGTTCCTGCGAGCCACTGGCATTGGCTCCAGGGTAAAATATTTTTCTGCCTAAGAAATCTTGATGAACTCTGGTTACGAAGCAATGGCCCTCAGTTCCGTGCAGCCCTTAAATGGGCAGGGGGTGCTAAGAATCCCATGGTGTAGGAATAAGTTTATACATCCAAAACGAACCTTAAGGATAGAAAACTGGAATGTTCGAACTCTCAATCAGGCTGGTAAAGTGGAAGAACTTATTTCAGTGTTCAAGGAATACAATATAGATATTTGTGCTCTAACAGAAACGAGGTTGCTTGGAGTTGATAAAATGAATTTGGAGATGGTCTTACTTTGTTGGTTTCTGGTAGGAGTGATGGAAATCATTACCAAGGAGTAGGCTTACTGCTGAGTAGAGATGCTTGTAAGGCACAATGTGAGTTTGAGCCAATTAATGAGCGTTTGCTTTATGCTCGTTTAAAATATGACCATGGTAATATCAGTATGGTTGTAGGGTACGTTTCGACAAATAAGTCTGCTGATGAAATGAAGGATGGCTTTTATGAGAAGCTGAAGGATGTAGTGAATAGAGTGGCAAGACATGATGTGTTAATGCGACTGTTGGCAGTAGTAGGGATGGCTTTGAAGACTGTATGGGTGTTAGTATAAGAAACAAAAATGTGGTGCGATTTGGAAGCTTTTGTTTGGCAAATGACCTTATGATAGGTGGAACTATCTTTCAGCATTGAAAAATACATAATCTACTTGGATTTCACCATATAGTAAATATTGTAACCAGACTGACCACATTGCAACTAGCTGAAGGCATAGGAGTTATTTGCAAGATGTTTGCGTAAGGAGCGGAGCAGATATAGGTAGTGATCATCAACTTGTTGTGTCAAAGATTTAAAAAAAAAATAAGAGAAACATTAGTGGTAATGTACAGGAGGTAATAATTATGATTTTGATGAGCTGAGAAATGATGAGAACACGAAGGAAAAGTTCCGGTGGAAATGTAGGAACAGGTTTCTAGTCCTGCGGACTTTGATGGAATCTGAAGACAATGATGTTAATCAAATGGGAGACAGGTAAAAGAGGTTTTGCATGAGAGTGCCAAGGTTACTCTTAAGAAAAAGGGAAAAGCGAGAAGGAAAAAGTGGGTGTCAGATGAAACATGGAATGCAATTCAGAAAAGGAAAGGGGCGAAGTTAAGAAGTGAAGAACATGCTGATGGCCAGGTAGTTGAAGTACTTAGAGCAAAGTACTGGAGTTTACATTCTGAAGTAAAAAGACTCGTTAGACGTGATAAATGGAGGCTATATGATGAAAAGGCAACAGAGACGGAAATTAGGTTAAGTAAAAATGACGGTAAGAGCACAAGAGCAGTGTATCAGGCCATTAAGGAGTTAACTTGGATTGAAAAGAGAAGAAAGGAAATACCTGTAAGAGATAGAAATGGTAACTTGATGACTAAGATTTGGATATAAAAGGAAGGTGGAAAGAGCATTTTGAATCTGTTCTAAATAGACCAATCTCAGCTGAAGAGGACATTTTACCAGCCGAGAGAGATTTGCAGATAGAAACAGGGGATATAACCTTGGAAGAGGTAGCAAAATCTATAAAGGAGTTAAAGAATTTTATGGCCCAAGGAGAGAATGGAATATTTCCTGAAATGCTTAAGTTGGAAAATGATGAGTTGATGAATGTGCTTTTGAAACTTTTTAATGTGGCTTGGGATAATGGTGGAATTCCAGAAGAGTGGATAAATGGAGTGATTATAAAAATACCAAAAAAGGGAGATTTAAGTTTGTGTGGCAATTGGAGGGGGATAACTTTGACACCTGTAGTTGCAAAAGTCTTTTCCAAAATCTTTGCTGAACAGAACAGAGCCAGTAATTGATAAAATTTTATGAGAAAATCACACGGGATTTAGAAAGGGTTGATGTTGTAATGATGAGATTTTTATTGTAAGGCATCTAATGCAACAAGCTAATGAGATGAAAATGCCACTTAGTATGTGTTTTGTGGATTTTGAAAAGGCGTTTGACAGTGTTTCACATGGAGCTATGTTGAAAATTATGAGATCCTATGGTATACCAGAAAAGTTTGTAAATATTATTAGAAGCCCCCATGAAGGTACTTGTTATAAGGTAATTGTGGGTGGTTCTTTGAGTGATCCATTTGAAGTTAGGTCAGGAGTGATTCAAGGAGGATTTCTTTCGCCATTGCTGTTTATTTTGGTTATGGATTATGTTATGAGAAAGGTTGTAAGGAGAACAGGTGCAGGAATTAACTGGAAAGAAAATAAGAAGCTGATGGATTTGGACTATGCTGATGATATGGTACTGATATGCGGAAGTATTTACGAGATGCAGAGGGTGCTTCATTGTCTGGTGGAGGAAGGAGAAAAAGTGGGATTTGTAATAATTTTTGGAAAGACTGAGAGAATCAAATCGATTGTGTAACTGGGAATATTGTGGTGAAGAAAGTAGAAAGTTTTAAATATTGGGAACGATTGCATCATCTAACGGACCATTAAACAATGAAACTGAGAAGAGGATTAGACTGGCTTGGCGAGCTGTTGGAATGTTGAAATTTGTTTGGAATAATAATATGCTGGGGGTAGGGGGGTTTCAAGAATACTCCCCCAGTATCCCTGCTTGTCTTACGAGGCAACTAAAAGGGTTGGTGGTGTGTTAGTGCCCACCCCGTAAAAAGAACTAACTAAACAAGCGGATAAAGCGCCTCGGACAAGGACGGACCATACATTGATGACTAAGGAACGGACAAAAAACATTCTGAGGGTGGGAACTTGGAATGTGAGAGGAGTGAATGATGAAGTGAAAGAAAGAGAGATTGTTCAAGTGCTTCAGGATGCAAAAGTGGATATATGTGGATTGACTGAAACTAAATGGTATTGTGAAAGGGTGAGAGAATGGGAATATGGTTTAGGTATATGTGCGTTAGTCAATGAGAATGAGAGGGCAAGGGAGGAAGTATGTCTGATGATAAGCAAGAAATGGAAGGAGAATATAAGAGAGTATGGAACAGTGGGTGCAAGGATTGAATGGGTGACGATGAAAGTAGGCATACAAGCGTGGGCGATTGTATGTGTGTATGCTCCGACAAAGGACCGAATGGCAAGAGCGAAAGATGAGTTTTGGGCGGGAGTAGAAGCATGTATGGGCAAATTTGAGAGGAGCAAGAGTGCTTTTGATTGGAGACATGAATGGCAAAGTTGGGAATGTACGAGTGGATGGAGTGGTTGGTCAGTGGGATGTGCCAGCTGAAGTAGATGGGAATGGTAGTGCATTGGTGGACATCTGTGTGAGTAAGGGGTTGGCAATAGCCAACACCTACTTTCGGCATAAGATGATCCACAGGTGTACAAGGAGAGTAACAAGAAGGATGGATGGTGAACTTGTTGAACGAAAGGCAATGATAGACTATGTGTGTGTGTGTGTGGATGAACGAAGACAAGTATTGGATGCAAGAGTTTGGAGAGGGTGGGGGAATGGAGTCCCAGACCATCACTTAGTGATGGCCAAGGTAAAGCTGCAAAGAAAATGGTTGAGGAGACGAAGGGGAAGACAGGAGGAAACAGCTCCTGTGAGAAGAGTGGAGAATTTGCAAGATAGTGAGAGAATGGCAGAGTATAAGAGCATAGTGGAAGAAAGATTGGGAAGGTATGAGCTAGAGCAGATGGAAGGGAAGTATGTAAGATATTCACGGATGAGATGGGCCCAGCTTATGAGGTGGTTTGTGGAGTGAGGAGGAGATGCAAGGGTGTGCAAGGGACAGCAATGTGGAATGATGAGGTGAAAAGAGCTGTAGAACAAAAGAATAAGGCATATAGTGAATGGTTAGCGAGTAGAGGTAGGAGAGAAGATGGGAGAGAGAAGAGAGAGGTTTCTGTGAGCAGGAGAAGGGAGGTGAAGAGACTGGTGAAGAAGAGTAAGAAGAAAGTGGATGAAGAGTTTGCGAGGAATCTAAGTGTGAAATGGAGTGTGAAATGGAGGGAGAGTAAGAAACTGTTTTGGAAGGAGGAAAAGAAAGTAAGGCAGTGTGAAAGGGGAAATAGTAGGGGAGTGGAAGATAGGAATAATATATTGTTGGTGGAGAAGAGAGAGAAATTGAGGAGATGGAAGGAGCACTTTGAGGATTTGTTGAATGTAGAGAGTGAGAGCAATGAGAGTATAAGTGGCTGGGGAATGGCTGGGAGAAGAAGAGATGAAAGGAGGGAGGAAGAGACCAGCAGGGCAGAAGTAGAGGAAGCAATGAAGAAGATCAAGTTGGGAAAGGCCCCAGGAATTGATGAAGTGTGTGGTGAAATGCTGAGGTATGCGGGTGAGATTGTTGTGGAGTGGATATGGAAGCTGTGTACATTGGCTTGGGAAGAGGGAAGGGTTCCAGAGGACTGGAAATCAGGTATAATTGTTCCTTTATACAAGGGAAAGGGGGAGATAGAAGTATGTGGTAACCATAGGGGTATTTGCCTTCTTAGTGTGACTGGTAAAATATATGGTAGAATGCTCATTGACAGGGTTATGCATATGACAGAGGAGGTAGTTGGAGAAGAACAAGGGGAATTTAGGAAGGGAAAAGGGTGTGTAGATCAGATATTTGTTCTAAGATGTTTAGTGGAGAAGTATCTAGAGAAGGGAAAGAAAGTGTATGCTGCCTTCATGGACTTGGAGAAAGCTTATGACAAAATAGATAGGCAAGGTATATGGAAGGTATTAAGAATATATGGAGTAGAGGGGAAATTTTTGAGTGCTGTGAAGAGTATGTACGAAGGAGCTAGAGCTACGGTGCGAGTGGATGGTGAGCTGAGCGAGTTCTTTGATCTCAATGTGGGACTGAAACAGGGTTGTGTAATATCTCCATGGCTGTTTAATATATACATGGATAGGGTTGTAAAGGAGGTGCAAGGTGGGGCAGTGGATGTGGGGGTGGGTCTGATGAATGAGGGTGAGATTTGGAAGATTCCGGTGTTGCTGTTTGCTGATGATACAGTATTGTTGAGTGAAGATGAATGGGAGTTGCAAGGTTTGGTGAATGAATTTGGGACAGTGTGTAGGAGGAGGATGTTGAAAGTTAATGTAAACAAATGTAAAGTTATGGTGTTTGAGAGGAATGAAGTCACAGAATTTACAGTGGTTGGATGGTGAGGATATGGAGAATGTGAGTGCATTTAAGTACTTGGGTAGTGTGATGAGTAAGGATGGAACTTTGGGGGATGAAGTGCGTGAAAGGGTACAGCAGGGAAGGAAGGTTGTTGGTTTACTGAAAGCAGAGATGAGGAATAGGGAGGTGAGTATGGAAGTTAAGAAGTCACTGCATGATAGTATTGTGATCCCTACCCTGACTTATGGAAGTGAGGCGTGGACCCTGCAAGAAGGGAACAATTCAAGAGTGAGAGCAGTAGAAATGAGTTACTTGAGAGAAGCATGTGGAGTGACATGGAGGGACAGGTTGACGAATGAAGAAGTGAAGGAACGTTGTGGGGTGGATGTGGATGCGGTTGAGAAGATTAGGAGAAATACACTGAGGTGGTTCGGACATGTGGAGAGAATGGAGAATGAAAGACTGACTAAGAGGGTGTATGTGGGTGAGGTGGAGGGAAGGTGAGGGAGGGGTAGACCGAGGATGAGGTGGAGGGATGGAGTTGAGAGGTATATGAGGGAGGGGGGGTGAGCTGGGGGGAGGGTAGTCAAATGGTGGGTGACAGAGCGACTTGGAAGCGTTTTGTCTGCGGCCACCCTTTGCAGGATTAGGGTGTCAGGCTATAGATAGATAGATAGATAGACATACAAAAGTAAAAATTTACAAGTCCATGGTTAGACCAGTTTTAATTTATGGGCATGAGTCATGGTACAGTACAATTGCTACAGATCAGAAAGTAATAGGATCTGAGAATAAAATACTGAGAAGGATTCTTGGGGAAAAGTGACAAGACAGAGTTACAAATGAAAGAGTAAGGGATATTACGAGAGTGGAACCAGTTCATGAATATGTGAGACTGTCTCTCTGGAAGTGGCTGGGGAACGTATATAGAAAAGAAGGCAGTCTAATACAGGATGTGCTGGAGTGGACTGCTGGAGGAAGAAGAGATAGAGGTAGGCCGAGAGAAACCTGGTTGAGGACAATGAAAAATGAAGCAGGAGAGGAGTGTTGGTGGGACCTGAAGGAGATGGCAAGAGACAATTAATGGTGAAGAGAGTTCATCGAAGCTGTATGCATCCCATGGGGTGCCACAGGAAAAGATATATATATATATATATCTCATTGGAGCCCAGTGTCTAGAGGACTGGACAGAACTGGGAATTATCAAATCTTAACCCATTGCATGCCAGTGCCTTTTTAAAACGGTCTGACATAATTCCGTGGCCAGTGCCAGTGCCGTATTAAAATGTTCTGACATAATTCCGCAGCCAGTGCCAGTGCCGTTTTAAAATGGTCTAAAATAAAAAACTTCACTGTGACCGCATTTTTCAACATTTGTGGGTAGAAATTGGCAGGCATGTAAAGTAACTGTTCCTCTACCATCCCTCAGGCTGTCAAGGCCATACATTCACTCGCTCCCCCCCTCAAGCTCGCTCTGCCTCACTCTGCCTGTGTGCCTCACCCAGTGCTGTACATAATGAAGGCATTTTGTAAATATTTTCTTGTAAGTGTAAGTTGTAAATATTTTCTCGTAAGTGTAGGAGTATATAATAAATTCAAGTTGAAAATACCTTCTTGTAAGTCCCAGGAATGTACGTTATGAAGTCAGGTTGTACCTATCTTCAAGTAAGTATAAGATAATGCATTCACAGTGAGAAAGACACGCAAATTGTGATAGAGCTGAAGTAAGAAGTAATCAGAAAAGTGTACTGGACATTGCTCTACCTTCCCAGAATGAATACCTGAGCATACCTCACACAGAAAACGGCTTTCTCTCACGTACATGGTGAGCTTGAGAGAGCGGCTATACCTGTACATGAGTATGCAGGACTCAATAAAACTCATTTCTGAGCCACGGTGAGCATTTTAATAGCGAAATTTGTTGTTTCCACATCAAAATCTATCATTTTAGCCAAAAAATGGCCGACACTGGGGTAACCCATAGGGCTAAAAATAGCTGGCACACAGTGGGTTAATAAAGTAGGGAACCCCTGGGTAGGGACCTAAGAGCTTCACGACCATGAGCCAATAGGTGGAGGGTGGTAAGCTTAGTACTCTCCCAGCGCAATGCCTCACCCAGCATCTCTGGGACCCAGTGGGTTAATGACTGGCAAATCTGTCAGTTTCTTTAACCCATTGGAGTCCAGTCTCCAGAGGACTAGACAGAATTGGGAATTTTCAAATCTTAATAAAGTAGGGAACCCCTGGGTAGGGACCTCTGACCTTCGCGACTATGAGCCGATAGGTGGAGGGCGGTATGCTTAGTACCCTCCCAGTGCATTGCCTTGCCCAGCAACTCTGGGATCCAATCATATATATATATATATATATATATATATATATATATGTGCACACTCTCTCTCTCTCTCTCTCTCTCGACAGAAAGGTAGATAGATATATATGTACCCCCTCCACAATATGTCTACCCCCGATGTATATATGTCCCCCCCCCATGCATACATGCCTCCACTAAATTTGCTAGGTCAGCCTGCTTTCCCACGCCTGAAGACGGCGTTATTGCATCAGTTGATAGCAGACATCCTAGCCGGGCAGACTGTTTTACTGTGAGCTTGTAATAAACTCCTTATCTAGCTGTTTGTACACGGAGTTTCTATCACCAAAGTATTGCAAGTTACATTTGGTAGCAGCGGTGTTTCGAACCATCACATTCTGACCGCCTCCTTGGATTTTTAGTGATACAACAAGCTACACGACGTCTCACATCTGCCAGCCTCGCCCTTCCTCCGTGCCTCTATACCTTGGCTGTGCTTTTTGAGTGTACCATTTTTCTCGCCAGTGCTCACCTCTCAAACAACCGCACGTGTCACCGTCGCTGGCCTACGCACCTGTTGCACCTGTTCCCAGCACCTGTACCGGACTCATCATAGCTCCTGCCCCCATGGTGCCACTTATCACTGTCTGCCCACTGTCTGCCCACCACCATTCTCTGCATTTGCAATTCACCAGCTCTACACCTGCCTTGCGCCGACATCTGCCTCACCACCCACCACCGGCCTCCGCCGTCGCCCGCATCTGGTCTGCATTATGGAGCCTCCTAAGACCGCCACTCCCTGCCGGTGATTCATCGTGGCGTCTCCTCTCCTCTCCGCCCAGCTGTCTCTACCCCGCAGCCCAGCCCCGCCCAGCCCCGCCCCGTCGCCCCGCCCCGCCCCGCCCCGCCCCGCCACAGCCCAGCTACGCCCAGCCATCCTGCACGTCATACCTCTCGACACTCCCGTTTCTACTGTGTAACTATAGTATATCTTTCCTTTCTATAGAGATTATCCTCGATTTTCTCTACAGATTGGTTATTGTAAATATTCCATCTCATTTTCATTGCCCCGTTTTCATCTTCACCTACATTATTTATTATCCATCCCATCCTTCGCATTTTATTTAAACCATCCATGCCCGCACCTTCATTCATTTTCACACCTAGTGTATTCCATTCTCTCATTGTTATTTATACATTTCCACCTACGTATCCATCTTCATCCTTTCATCTTCCATTGCCGCATTAAATGTCATCCTTTCCACGTCAACCGCTTACCACCAGCCCTCTCGTCCCGGAAACATCACCTGCTCATACCCCGTCTGCCGACTCTAACACAATCACTCATTTACGAAGTGGCAAAGCGTACCACCGCCCTGCACCTGAGACTCCCGTTTCACTTCCCGCAGAATCACTTACTACCCATCCTACCCTCGTCAATCCAGATACTTCCTCTACTCCTGCCTCTACTCTCCCTTCTTCTTCCTCTACTCCTTCCACTGTCGTTACTTCTCCTGCCTCCCTTCATACCCCGTCTTCCTCGCCCTTAACTGCCACTGCCTTCTCTCTCTCCCACACCTCTCCTCCCACCACTTCTACACTTCCAGCCATGGCCAACCCTCCACAGTCTATCTATCTCGACGATGCCAATCGTCCCAAATTTACCGGCCAGGACCCAACTTGGTCTGTCTATGATTTCCTCAGAGAAGTCGAAACCGAAATGAATAATAGACAAATTACCGAGGAATCGCTCAAAGTAGCTTACCTCCTCGGTCGCTTGCATCACGGTAAATCAGACATCGGATCAGCGATCCGTGCAGGACATTTCGATAGCATTCGTACCTTTGCTGATTTTCGTACGGAACTTATCAGCCTTTGTTGCCAGCATTCAAATACCGCGTCTCTCATGGGATTCATTAATCTCCTAAACCAACTAGATGAGGACTTGCGCGTCCCAGCGCAATATGCCAAGCTCCGCAAAGCTGCCGCCGCCATGAAAGCAACTAGTAGCGAGATGCTCCAATTACTGGTAGGCACGAAATGGTTAGAAGACAAAAATGGCATTCCAATGCTTTCACTCACCAACTTTGCTGACTTAATTGGTTACCTCAGATTCCTTCACTGGCTTACTCCTAAACAGCGAGAGCTAGCCTTGGAAATCGGTTTCAATCCAGGAGATAAAATTATTCAGGTCACTAAAGCCATTCATGAAAGAACAGGATCGAACTACACGCGTCAGGGCACCACCCAACCCTTGGCCTCCTCAGTCTGTCACACCTCCACTACCCCAGACCAATCTCGCTCCCGTCCCACCACACGCGGCAGACCTGCCACACATCGCTCTCCGACTGCAGGTCATGATCAATCTAGTGCCCGACGGAACAGACAATCTTCGATTCTTTGCTGTTACTGTTGTCATCCTGGACATCGAGCATCCAGTTGCGACTGTACATCCAGACGTCCTCACTCCCAAACCAGACAGCGTACGCCTTCCCGCTCACGTCATCCACACTGCAAATACCACAAATCCAGCACGACTCACACCACTGAGGAATGTCGTTACCTCAACCGCCCACAGTCGGGGGAAGCGCCGCGCCCGTATCGGACCAATATCACGTAGAACCAGAAACCCAACTCCCCATCAGCCATGTAGGTCCCATAACGTCCTCGGGTTTAGTCATTCTCGGAAGCAGTCATGACATACCAACGTCATTCTTCTTGGACACAGGATCTATAGTAAATCTCATCTCCGAAAATTCCTTACAAATTATTCATCGCCATCACAACCACGTCAGTTTCCTAGAACCACCAGACATTCGCCTATGTGGTGTTAACGGCTCAGAGTTTAAGGTTAAGGGAAGAGTCACCCTTGAAGTCAAACTCCACAGAGCTTTGCCCCCTATTCTCATTGAATTTCATGTCACTAATGACTTGCAGTATTCCGCAGATGCCCTTATTGGTTTCTCCACCATGGCACAACATTCCATTGCATTATTACCTGCTTGTGGTAGTATAGACATTTCTGGGTTCCCGGTTTACACTATGGAATGTCCCCGTCCTGTTCGTACAATCAAATCAGTCCTTCAATTACCTCTGTCCCTATCACTACCGAAAAGTCCAACCCAGCCCAAACCACCATTCTCATCATCTGAGAATACAGAGATCATTCCTTTACTGACTGCGAGCAAGGACATAAATTCCTCAATGTCTCCTGATACATCATCTCAGCCCTCGAACATGGCTCTTACATCCTCTCCCGACAACGCTATCGCTGACTCAGACATGTCTCAGTTACCTACCTCACACAGTCTGAATGATCTTCTCCAACACGCAGAGACGAAACGTGCAGTAATGAATACGTGCACAATTTTGTTACCGCATGAGTTCACCAAAGTCTCTGTTTGTGTTGCCGGTGCGAAAGAAGGAGTGGATGTACTAACCCTACCTGAGACGTGTTGTGTGAATGGCTTGACTTATGAGTCAGCGTGGTGTACAGTCTTAGAGGACAGTTTATGCTACCTGTACTTGCTCAATGTCACAAATGCTCCACTAAAACTTAAAAGCGGTGTAAAGATTGGAGACTTCCTAGTATACCCAGCGGCCGTAAAGGTGTGCCAGGATTCCTCAATTCCTACTATTCAGACTGATGATACGCCAATCGGTGTATGTACTATTAACTCTACGGGATCTGCGCCGACGCATTCACCCGATATGCTCTCACATCTCACTTGCACAGATTTCCCAGAACATACGCCTCAACTCCTCGACCTTCTGACCTCGTACAGAAACGTGGTTGCCTTACCCGGTGAACCGACGGGTAGAACAGACCTTGTCAAGCATACGATTGAATTACTCCCAAGAACTCAGCCGATTTACATACCAGCGTATCGATTGCCTCACAGCCAGAGAAAGCAAACAGATCAAATGGTACAGAACATGTTAGACCAGGACATTATTGAATCTTCCGTCAGTCCATGGAATAGCCTACTTTTCTTAGTACCAAAGAAGGATGGCAACCTTAGACCAGTAGTCGACTATCGTAAGGTCAATTCTGTCACCGTTCCAGACCGTTTCCCGCTACCTGTCCTCACTGATTTGCTAGAATCCCTTGGTGAAAATAACGTAGTCTTTTCATCTTTAGACCTCCTCAGCGGGTACTGGCAGGTCGAAATGGAAGAGTCCTCTCGCCCAGTTACAGCCTTTAGCACCCCTTCCAGACATTTTCAGTTTAAGAGACTCCCTTTTGGTCTGAGAAATGCTCCCTCCGTGTTCATGCGACTTATCCATTCAGTCTTCAGTGGTATGATGGGACACTCTCTTTTTGCTTACCTAGATGATATCATTGTTGTGAGTAAATCCATCCCTGATCATTTTACCAAACTCCAGCAAGTCTTTGAACGCCTCCAGCTCACAGGCCTGAAAATCAATCTCAGTAAATGTGACTCCTGCGAAAGAATATCAAATTCCTAGGCCATGTCGTAGATGCACAAGGCATTCATACTAATGAGGATAAAACTAAGGCAATCATTAACTTCCCAGAACCTACCACTACCGACGCTGTACGAAGTTTCCTGGGCCTCAGTAGCTATTATCGTCGCTTTATCCGCGATTATGCGAAGATCGCCGCTCCTCTGACCCACTTACTCAAGCAGAATGTGCCCTTTGTTTGGACTAACGACCAGTCACAGGCTTTCCAAAAGCTAAAGACAGCTCTTGTAAATGCCCCTATTCTAGCGTTCCCTGATTATGCCACACCATTCCTTCTCTGCACAGACGCCTCAGGCACTGGACTTGGTGCCGTTTTGATGCAACTCGATGAAGCATCAAGGAAGCGCGTAATAGCGTATGCTAGTCACACCCTTACAACCGCTGAACGTAACTACAGTGTCACAGATCTCGAAGCGCTAGCGGTAATCTGGTCCTTGAAACATTTCAGAGATATAGTCTATGGTTATCCAGTGCATATCCAAACAGACCACCTTCCACTATGTGATTTGTTCAAGAATCGCAACCTAACAGGTAGACTAGCTAGATGGTCTGTCATCATCCAGGACTTTAATCCCACTTTTCAATATGTACCAGGCAAGTTGAATGTAGTCGCAGACGCACTCTCACGTCATGTAGCAGCAGCTATAACATCACTGCAGCCTGAAGTAACTGAAAACACTACTCTAACGTCAGACGTTGTTCGAAACTTTCAACGCCAAGACCCCATGTGGTCCAAAGTCATTTATTTCCTAGAATCTGGCGATGCCTCGACCTTACCTACTCTGCCAGTATCACTAGATGAGTTCATGCTAGATGATGATCTCTTGTACAGGAAAACACTGCTAACAGGCAAAGATATGCCCAATCGCGAAGTACGCCAACTTGTTGTCCCCACTGCCCTGATACCAAAGGTTCTTCATATTGTTCATAATACTCCTCAAGCTTCCCATCCAGGTAAAGACCGATGCTTGCGCCAAGCACGTCTCAAATACTATTGGCCAACCATGGCCACGATATCAATGCCCACTGTGACTCTTGCCTCTCCTGCCACCGCCACAAAGGATCAACCGGCTTACCAGCACCTCTCTTACAATACCCAATCCCGTCACGACCATGGGAAACTGTCTCAATCGATCTCTTAAAACTACCTCTCACAGAATCTGGCGCTGAGTACTTGTTCGTAGCGGTCGACCACTTCTCCCGCTACTGTGTCCTCGTCCCCCTCTCCGACAAGACCGCGAAGAGCGTTGCCTGTGCCTTTGTAGATCACGTAATTTGCCCATTCAGTACCCCTCATACCATTCTTACTGACAACGGTACAGAATTCAACAATAGCCTTCTCGATGAGATCTGTCGCCACTTTCATATCGGTAAGTGCAATGTCGTGCCTAACCATCCGGCTTCCAATGGCCTTGTAGAACGCCACAACCGTAAAATCTTAGAGTGCCTCAGACATCTCGGCTCACATAGTTCGTCCTGGGATGACTGGATTCCCCAAGTGGCATCCTCCATCAATAGTTCCATCAATGCGTCCATTGCTGAATCTCCCTTCTTCGTCCTCTTTGGTTTTGACAAGGACCTCCCATACTCTCTCTTATCCTCAAAGCTGGAACCCATCTACAACATGGATGATTATGTTAAACTAAAATTGGCCAACTTCCAGACAATCCACCAGTATGTCCAATCCACTTTGGCTTCCTCTCAGGAGGACATGCTGCAGCGCCAACATAAGTCCGCCTCTCCTATCACTATCAATGTAGGCGATCTTGTCTTTGCCCATTCCCATACGCGTTCCTCTAAGTTGGATGACAAATTTACAGGGCCCCACCGCGTCCTCACTCAACAAGGCAACAAATTTCACCTCCAGGACCTGTCCACTAAGGACACCAGATGGGTCCACGTCGATGACTTAAAGCGAGCACCCCATGGCCTCGTGTTGGAAGAGTCACTTAAACAACCTCCTGCCCCCTCTTCCCCTCCTCCCATCCCTCAATCTACTCTATCTCCACCTATCCCTCAGTCTCCTTCCTCTCCACCTCCACCTGCTCATTCATCAACCAATCAATATCGGTCCAAACTGCGTTCTGCCCATCAACCTCTTCACGACCTTCCCCATTAACTCTACCCTGATTTTCTAGGTATGATGTTAGCGATCTCCCTGCTGGCAGTGCTGACCCTCCTGGGGTCTGGGTCAGGTCAGGACGATGGTGGAGTACGTCCCGGGGCCTTGGTCGGCTCGGGAGGCGAGGTAATGCTTATCGACGACATCGCCTCTTTGCGCTACGATCTTGCGCCCCTGGCCGACGTAGCCATTGCCCTACCTGCCTACGCGCACCAGCTCCACGGAATCAGCAACCATCTCACGGCCCTCATGGGGACACACAACCCAAATGAGTATCTCTATAACCTTCTCCTCCCACTCTCTTGGCAGTTGCAATCCATAAGTAACAGATTCACTGAGCTCAATGACACATTTTCCATTCAGACACCCGTGGGTCGTTCTCGTGTGAAACGAGGTCTCTTCGACTTCGGCGGTGAGATTCTGAGTGGCTTGTTTGGCGTTGCTACAGCCCGTGACATTTCTGGCTTCAAATCTGATCTCACTCATTTAGCTTCAGCCCTAGAATCACAACGCCGAGTCATTAAAATCCAACACACTATGTTACAGAAGCTCACAACCCAACTCAATGAAGTCATGTCCACTCTAAACAATTTCACCGATATCTTACAACGCCACCTTTCAGATCTCAACGTTATCTCCCAGTTCTTCTACCTCAAACTCAACATGGATAATCTCCAACTGGCCGTTGACTCTCTCCTGTCTCAAGTCTCTACCTTGGTTCGTATCCTGGTCGATGCTATCAATGGACGTGTCACTGCCGACTTAGTACCTGTCTCAGCTCTCCGTTCTGTCCTGGAATGGGCTCACTCCACCTTCGGTCTCTCCCCAGTCCTCCCTTACTCCTCCCTTGAATATTATTATCCTGTTCTCGAAGCCACTCTTCTTACTACATACGTCGTCGTCCATATTCCTCTCCATTCTGCCATAACCTTTAACCTTTTCCACATCATTCCCTTCCCTTTCCGCCTCAACAACTTGTTACAGGTATCTGTTCCTTCAGAATATTTTCTCCTCTCCCATGATCATATTTCCGTTGCCTTCCTTTCTTCCACAGACCTCCAGCAATGTTCCTCCCTTACTCTGACCTCTCGTCTCTGTGCTGCCCACCTTTTCGCTATCTTCCCTAGCAGTGCTACACCCTGTGAGACTGCTTTAGTTCGCAACCATTCCATCTACTCGGCCTGTTCTTTTGTCCCAGCTCCTGACCTCCCAGTCCACCATGCTCACCTCAACCATGTCCAGTATTTCTTCTTTGCTGTTCCCATCTCTGTCACAATCATGTGTCCTGGTTCTCCCGTTCGCTCCGTCCCCGCTAGTGGTCTCTACAAAGCCCCTGACTATTGTACCGTCAAATCAGAGTCCGTCATCACTTACGCCACTCGCTATCACCAAGCTGTTCGTACCCACTCCTATGACATCTTTCAACCAATCGACATGCCTTCAACCCTACCTTCTGCCAACATTACCATCACCTCCCCTCACTTGTGCATGCTCACCTTCCTTAATGACAGTGATTTCATTATGGATCAATTTTTTCTGGCCTTCAGCCGTTCATGGGTTCATCCAACAGTTGTGTTTCCCCCTGTGGTTATCGCTTTTATAGGTTTTCTACTCATCATCTGTGCAGTGCATTGTTGTGTCAGAAAAATGGAATGTCGACTCCAGGAAATCAGAGTCGCTACAGGCATAGTACGCCCTACACACGACGTAGAAACTCCCCGTACTTAGTGCCCTCACATTCAGTGACTACTATTGCCATCTAACATTTAACCACACTGTGAACAGCACTCTGCCTACTAGAAAATGATGGTATTTCTTTCATACATTACTGAGTGACAGTGTATCCTACAGAAAATACAAAAAAAAAAAAAAAAAAAATGAAGGAAGAACAACAATAGACCTCTCATATCTACTCCTTGTTTATCATGTATCAAACTATTATTGTGTAATTCCCATTATGTTCATATATCCCTTCGACCCTTACTGGATTTGTACCTATTATTCCTTGTATATCTTATATGTATATCTCCTTCTAATTCCCTCCCCTCAACATGGCCATGTCTCCCCTACTGCCCCTGTCTCATACTTATCCCTTGTACAAACCTCCCCGGTCCTGCCTTACTACTGTAATCACCCACCATTTCCCTCCTGGTGTCAGGAGACACCATCTCAGCTACCCGGGGGAGTAGTGTACCCTCTCCACAATATGTCTACTCCCGATGTATATATGTCCCCCCCCATGCATACATGCCCCCACTAAATTTGCTAGGTCAGCATGCTTTCCCACGCCTGAAGACGGCGTTATTGCATCAGTTGATAGCAGACATCCTAGCCGGGCAGACTGTTTTACTGTGAGCTTGTAATAAACTCCTTATCTAGCTGTTTGTACACGGAGTTTCTATCACCAAAGTATTGCAAGTTACATATAGATACATTGATTAATATATATATATATATATATATATATATATGAAACAATTTACTTCGCTGGGTGGTAACCATATAACCAAATCATGGCGCCTGGTGGTTTAGTGGGTAATTAAGGCGCTCCAATCGGATTGAGCCGGTGCAGGTTTATATCCAAGGTATGGTTGGGGTTTATTGTCCAAGTAATGCCACTCAGGGATTAGTGAGGCTGGTCACTCTAATCTCAAATGTCAGGACCAACTTGCCTAGCCCCGGTCTCCTACGCTCCTCATGGGGTAAAACAGGATTCCATGATGGATGGATGGATGGATATATATATATATATATATATATATATATATATATATATATATAGATAGATAGATAGATAGATAGATAGATAGTTGGATAGATAGATAGATAGATAGATATAGATAGATAGATAGATAGATAGATATAGATATATATATGCAATTCTGAAAAGGAAAGAGGAGAAGTTAAGAAGTAAAGAACATGTTGATGGCCAGGTAGTTGAAGTACTTAGAGCAAAGTACTGGAGTTTACATTCTGAAGTAAAAAGACTCGTTAGACATGATAAGAGGAGGCTATAATGAAAAGGCAACAGAGACAGAAATTAAATTAAGTAAAAATGACGGTCAGAGCACAAGAGCAGTGTATCAGGCCATAAAGGACTTAACTGGGATTGAAAAGAGAAGGAAGGAAATACCTGTATGAGATAGAAATGGTAGTTTGATGACTAAAGATCTGGATAGAAAACTAAGGTGGAAAGAGCATTTTGAATCTGTTCTAAATTGGCCAATCCCAGCTGAAGAGGACATTTTGCCAGCCGAGAGAGATTTGCAGATAGAAACAGGGGATATAACCTTGGAAGAGGTAGCAAAATCTATAAAGGAGTTAAAGAATTTTAAGGCCCCATGAGAGGATGAAATATTTCCTGGAATGCTTAAGGTGGAAAATGATGAGTTGATGAATGCGCTTTTGAAACTTTTTAATGTGGCTTGGGATAATGGTGGAATTCCAGAAGAGTCTAAAAATGGAGTGATTATAAAAATACCAAAAAAAGGAGATTTAAGTGTGTGTGGCAATTGGAGGGGGATAACTTTGACACCTGTAGTTGCAAAAGTCTTTTCCAAAATCTTGCTGAACAGAACAGAGCCAGTAATTGATAAAATTTTATGAGAAGATCACGCGGGATTTAGAAAGGGTTGATGTTGTAATGATGAGATTTTTATTGTAAGGCATCTAATGCAACAAGCTAATGAGATGAAAATGCCACTTAGTATGTGTTTTGTGGATTTTGAAAAGGCGTTTGATAGTGTTTCACGTGGAGCTATGTTGAAAATTATGAGATCCTATGGTATACCAGAAAAGTCTGTAAATATTATTAGAAGCCTCCATGAAGGTACTTTTTGTAAGGTAATGGTGGGTGGTTCTTTGAGTGATCCATTTGAAGTTAGGTCAGGAGTGATTCAAGGAGGATTTCTTTCGCCATTTCTGTTTGTTTTGGTTATGGATTATGTTATGAGAAAGGTTGCAGGAATTAACTGGAAAGAAAATAAGAAGCTGATGGACTTGGACTATGCTGATGATATTGTACTGACTTGCGGAAGTATTTACAAGATGCAGAGGGTGCTTGATTGTCTGGTGGAGGAAGGAGGAAAAGTGGGATTGGTAATAATTTTTGGAAAGACTGAAATTATTAATATGAACGTGGAGAACCAAATCGATTGTGTAATTGGGAATAATGTGGTGAAGAATATAGAAAACTTTAAATATCTGGGATTGTATCATCTAATGGATCATTAAACAATGAAAATGAGGAGAGGATTAGACAGGCTTGGCGAGCTGTTGGAATGTTGAAATCTGTTTGGAATAATAATATGCTTTCGGTACATACTAAACTGAAAATTTACAAATCCATGGTTAGACCAATTTTAATCTATAGGCATGAGTCATGGTACAGTACAATTGCAACAGATCAGAACTGTGCTTCTGTGCTTACACCCTGCCTAGGCAAACTCTTTCGCCTTTGTCTGTCAACTTGTACCTTTCCTTCTTGCTGGAAGTTTGCTCTCATTCAGCCAGTCCCAAAGAAGGGTGACCACTCCCAACCCTCCAACTATCGTCCAATTGCTTTAACGTCCTGTATTTCAAAAGTTTTCGAGTCAATTCTTAATAGAAAAATTTTAAGGCATCTTTCCTATCACAACCTTCTTTCCGATCGTCAGTATGGGTTCCGTCAGGGACGCTCCACTGGCGATCTTCTCACCTACCTTTCAGACTCCTGGTCATCCTCCTTTCGGGACTTTGGCGAAAGCTTTGCCATTGCACTTGACATCTCTAAGGCTTTCGATCGAGTCTGGCATAAATCTTTAATTTCCAAACTGCCCTCCTACGGTTTCTATCCTTCTATCTGTGCCTTCATCGCAAGCTTCCTTTCTGGTCGTTCTATAGCCGCTGTTGTAGACGGCCATCGTTCTTCTCCTAGATTTATCAACAGTGGTGTCCCTCAGGGCTCTGTCCTATCACCAACTCTCTTCCTTTTATTCATCAATGATCTTCTAAGCTGTACATCTAACCCTATCCACTCATACGCTGACGACTCCACCCTTCACCTTTCCATTCGGTTCCCGCAACGCCCATCTCAACAGTTACTTCAACAAGCAAGGGATGAGGCTATGGCACACCTAATGTCTGATTTGGCTCGTATCTCTGACTGGGGTAAAAATAATATGGTTGACTTTAATGCATCTAAGACTCAGTTCTTACACCTATCAACCCGACAAAATCTTCCACAGGTATACCCACTAATGTTTAATAATATTCAGCTTAATCCTGCATCATCCTTGAACATGCTTGGGGTTTCATTTACTCGGGACTTATCTTGGAAAGATCATATTACATCTCTTGTAAAATCTGCTTCCAAGAGATTGGGTGTGCTAAGCCGACTCCGCTCTTTCTTTACCCCTGCACAATTGTTGACTCTATACAGGGGTTTTATCCGCCCCTGTGTGGAGTACAACTCTCATGTGTGGGGAGGCTCCCCACATACAGCTCTTCTCAATAGGGTGGAGTCAAAGGCTTTTCGTCTCATTAACTCTCCTCCTCTTACTGACTCCCTTCAACCTCTGTCTCTTCGCCGCACTGTTGCATCTTTATCTCTTTTCTATCGCTACTTTAATGATCACTGCTCCTCTGAACTGTCTGCTTGCATTCCTCCACCTCTACGAAGGGCGCGTAGCACCCGTCTGGCAGCAAACTCTCATCCTTTTTCTGTCCAACTCTCTAATGCAAGAGTTAACCGTTACTCCCAGTCTTTCATTTATGCAACAGGTCAGCTCTGGAACTGTCTCCCTCTGTCTGTATTTCCTGCTGCCTATGATCTCCAGTCTTTCAAACGCAGTGTGTCCAGGCATCTCAAAATGATTGGATCTTGAATTTGGCTCTATATTGTATTTTGTTTTTCTCTTGGAGGGAACTGTTACTGCGGGCTCATGGCCTTTGGTTCCTTCTTCCTCGCATAAAAAAAAAAAAAAAAAAAAAAAAAGTAAGGGATATTACGAGAGTGGAACCAGTTCATGAATATGTGAGACTGTCTCGCTGGAAGCGGCTGGGGCATATATACAGAAAAGAATGCAGTTTAATACAGGAGGTGCCAGAGTGGACTGCTAGTGGAAGAAGAGGTAGAGGTAGGCCGAGGGAAACCTGGTTGAGGACAATGAAAAGAGAAGCAGGAGAGGAGTATTGGTGGGACCTGAGGAAGATGGCATGAGACAAATATTGGTGGAGAGAATTCATCGAGGCCCTATGCATCCCGTGGGATGCCACAGGAAATGATATATATATATATATATATATATATATATATATATATAGATAGATAGATAGATATATATATATATATATATATATATATATATATATATATATATATATATATATATATATATATTTTTATGTGAGGAAGAAGGAACCAAAGGCATCGAGCACGCAACTGTTCCTTCCAAGAGAAAAACAAAATACAAGAGAGAGCCAAATTCAAGATCCATTCATTTCAAGATGCATGGACACATAGCGTTTGAAAGACTGTTGATCATAGGAAGCAGGAAATACAGACAGTGGGAGACAGTTCCAGAGTTGACCTGTTGCATAAATGAAGGACTGAAGTAACGGTTATCTCTTACATTAGAGAGTTTCACAGATAAAGGGTGAGAGTTTGCTGCTAGACGGGTGCTACGCGCCTGTCGTAGAGGTGGAGGAATGCATGCAGACAGTTCAGAGGAACAGTGACCATTGAAGTAGCGATAGAAAAGAGATAAAGATGCATCAGTGTTGCGAAGAGACAGAGGTTGATGGGAGTCAGTAAGAGGGGGAGAGTTAATGAGACGAAAAGCCTTTGACTCCACCCTATTGAGAAAAGCTGTATGTGAGGAGCCTCCCCACACATGAGAGTTGTACCCCACGCAGGGGCGGATAAAACCCCTGTATAGAATCAACAATTGTGCAGGGGTAAAGAAAGAACGGAGTCGGCTTAGCACACCCAATCTCTTGGAAGCTGATTTTACAAGAGATGTAATATATTTCCAAGATAAGTCCCGAGTAAATGAAACTCCAAGCATGTTCAACGATCATGCAGGATTAAGCTGAATATTATTAAACATTAGTGGGTATACCTGTGGAAGATTTTGTCAGGTTGTTAGGTGCAAAAACTGAGTCTTTGATGCATTAAAAAAAAAACAGATTATTTTTACCCCAGTCAGAGATACGAGCCATGTCAGACATTAGATGTGCCATAGCCTCATCCCTTGTTTGTTGATACACCAGTCCTGTGTGAGACAGCCCTGGCATGTATTCAGTATGGTCGGTGGGTGTTAGCGCCGAAGTGGTGACATGTAGAGGTGTACGGTACGTCGGAGGACCACTGGGCCTTGAAAGCAGGCTGTGAAGCCTATGCTCAGAGTCGGTCACATAAAAAAAAAAAAAAAAAAATGCCGAGATGGACGTTGTGGGAAACGAATGGAAAGTTGAAGGGTGGAGTCATCAGCGTATGAGTGGATAGGGTTAGATGTACAGCTTAGAAGGTCATTGATGAATAAAAGGAAGAGGGTTGGTGATAGGACAGAGCCCTGAGGAACACTACTGTTAATACATCTAGGAGAAGAACGATGGCCGTCTACAACAGCGGCTATAGAACGACCAGAAAGGAAGCTAGAGATAAGGGCACAGATAGAAGGATAGAAACAGCAAGAGGGAAGTTTGGAAATTAAAGATTTACGCCAGACTCGATCGATTGCCTTTGAGATGTCAAGTGCAATGGCAAAGCTTTCGCCAAAGTCCCGAAAGGAGGATGACCAGGAATCTGAAAGGTAGGTGAGAAGATCACATGTGGAGCATCCCTGACGGAACCCATACTGACGATCAGAGAGAAGGTTGTGATAGGAAAGATGCTTTAAATTTTTTCTATTGAGAATTGACTCGAAAACTTTTGAGATACAGGATGTTAAAGCAATTGGACGATAGTTAGAGGGTTGGGAATGGTCACCCTTCTTTGGGACTGGCTGAATGAGAGCAAACTTCCAGCAAGAAGGAAAGGTACAAGTTGACAGACAAAGGTGAAAAAGTTTGCCTAGGCAGGATGTAAGCACAGAAGCACAGTTCTTGAAAACAACAGAAGGGACTCCATCAGGCCCATATGCTTTATTAGTATTGAGGCCTGTGATGGCAGAAAATACATCAGCTGAAGAAATTTTAATGTCAGCCATGAGGAAGTCAGGGGGGGGAAGTGATGGAGGAACAGCACCAGAATCGTCTAATTGGAATTGGAGGAGAAAGTCTGAGCGAAGAGATCTGCTTTATCAGTAGAAAAAATAGTTACAGAGCCATCAGAGAAGAAAAGAGGAGGGAAGGATGATGAGGTAAAGTTGTTAGAAAGGTTTTTGGCAAGGTGCCAGAAGGAGCAGGTAGAATTTGAGTTAGAGAGTTTAAAGCATTTTGTATGGATGAAATTATTTTTAGCTGAGCGAAGAACAGACTTAGCATGATTCCGGGCAGAAACGTATAAAGGATGTGATTCAGGGGTGGGTTGGCTCTGGTACCTTTTATAGGCCCTCTCCTTGTTGCGAACAGCATTAGAACAAGCGTGATTAAACCAAGGCTTTCGTGCATTAGTCAAAGGATACGAGAAAGTAATGAATGCTTCCATGCCCGAGAGAATAACCTCCGTATTGCACAAGGCACACCCAGATGGCTCCCGGCCATGGAAGCAATAATCATTCCAGGGAAAATCAAAGAAGTGCTGCCTGAGGGCCTCCGAATCCGCAGCTCCAAAGTGCCACAGACGACGTTTCTTTGGACGGTCCACAGGCCATACCAGAGCGATAGGACAGATTAGGTGATAAGGTTGTGATTGGAGGAGCCCAACGGAGAGAAATGATTAACTGTGTAAGCAGAAGGATTAGGTGTAAGGAAGAAGTCAAGTATGTTGGAGCTCTCTCCAAGGCGGTCAGGGATACGGATAGGGTGCTGTACAATCTGCTCTAGGTCACTAAGGATAGAAAAGGTGTAGGCTTGTTCACCAGGTGGATCAGTGAAAGAAGAGGAGAGCCAAAGGTGGTGGTGAACATTGAAATCTCCGAGAATGGAGATTTCAGAGAAAGGAGAAATGGATAGAATGTGTTCCATTGTAGAATTAAGATAGTCAAGGAATTTTTGATAGTAGAATTAGGAGATATGTAAACAGCACAGATATATTTAGTCAGAGAATGACAGGAAAGCCGAAGCCAGAGTGTAGAGAATTCAGAAGAATCGAGTTCAATAACACGAGAGCAAGATAAGTTGTTGCGTATAAATACACAACAGCCACCTTTGACTTTGAAATGAGTATAGAGAAAGTAGGAGGATACAGAAAAGGGTTTGCTGTCAGTTGCCTCAGACAGCTGAGTCTCAGCTAGGAAAAGGTGAGGTTTAGAGAAGGAGAGGTGGTGCTCAACACCATATATTCACGAATATATATATATCATAATCATCATCACCGGGACCTCTCTTCCCACTATTGTGCAGGGTGAGGAATAGCAACGTCCAGACAGCCCAGGTTTGCCCAGTCCAATGGGCCACGCTTCCATTCACTTATCATTCCAGTCCCCAGAATCCTGACTATATCTTATACGCCAAAAGCATTCACCACGTTCTGTAGTTTCACATTAATGTATCCGATAGAGTCAATCTGGACACTGTCACTTTAAAAAGGAATGCGAAATCCCTGATCATGCACACATTCATCCACCCAGCTTGATCTCTTGTCAGTCTCCTTGCCTCACCGACTTCCATAACTCTTCCTCACGCATTCATCCACGATATTCTTTCACCTCCTCCTTGGCCATTCTCGCCTCATCTCTCCTTCATATTCTGTCTGATATACCGTTTTCTCCACTCTATAGTTATCCATTCTCTCCACATGACCATACCACCTCAGTACACTCTCTTCGATTTTAGTGTCCACAGACTTCCTCAATCCACAGCTTTCACGAATCACATTACTTCGTATCCTGTCCACTCTCTGAACTCCACATACATTCCTCGGCAGTCCTATCTCCTTTGCTCCCACTCTTGACTTTTCATTTTCATGCCACACCATAGTCTCACATCCATATGTTAAAGTTGGCACTAACACTCCTTCATGTAAGCCTCGTGCTGCTGGAACACTCAAGCCTCTGTTTCTTACCAAGGCCTTCATAGCACCGGTTGCCTTTCTTTCCTTGTGTCACTCCATTTTCCACTTCTTTTGCACATTTTTCTCTCTTTTCTATCACTGTACCCAGGTATTTGAACTCTGACTTCAATTTCAGTCTCCCTCCATTCACTGTAACAGCACACTGGGAGTCAACTTCTCTCTCAATAACCATCGCTGTACTCATTTCTACATTTACTCTCAAGGCACGACGCTCACAGACATCAGCAAGACTTTGCAGCCAGTCTACTAAGTTCTTGTTCGGTATTTGCAATTAGTACTGTATCATCAGCATACAACAAATTTGAGATATTCCATCCATCACCATTCATTTCCAACGCCATCTATCTCTCTCCACTACTATATACTCATTTTTTTTTTAAATCGAGGCGAAGATGCACTTGACAGGCTAGTGATGACTGGCTGAATACAACATTACTACATAATCGCTTTACTTGTTATCATTATTAATTGACAACATATATCTGCGGGGGAAATTTGGTCTAGTAAATGTTATTCGGACTTGTTGCATTCAGCCAGTCATCACTAACCTGTTAAGTACCTCTTCGCCTCAATAAAAAGAACAGAGGATAGTGTTCTTACTTCTCTCATCACCCCATCTCTCTCTCTCTCTCTCTCTCTCTCTCTCTCTCTCTCTCTCTCTCTCTCTCTCTCTCTCTCTCTCTCTCTCTCTATATATATATATATATATATATATATATATATATATATATATATATATATATATATATATATATATATATACAACAACAATGGGGACATCACACAACCTTTTTGCAACCCACACCGATCGTGAACCATTCACTAGATGCCCATTTACCCTTAGACGTGGTTCGCTACCAACATAAAAACTCTTGACGGCATGAAGCAGCTTACCATCTACACAGTACTTGAGCAAAACCTTCCAGTCCTTCTCTACTATGTTGTATGCTTTTATCCAGATCCATGAATGCCATAAACACCTTATAGTCGTTCTCACAAGCGTTCTCCACAACCTCTCTTAGTACAAATATTTGATCCACCAATCCTCTGCCACTCCTAAAGCCACTCTGTTTCTCACTCACTAGGACTTCTGATATCTCTAATACTTTCTTTTTAATGATTTATCCATATACCGTCCTTACCACACTCAATAAACTTATGCCATGATAATTATTGCACTCACTTAGCTCACACACACACACATATATTTAGAGAGACAGAGACAGAGACAGAGACAGACAGACAGACAGACAGACAGATAGATAGACAGAGAGAGAGAGAGAGAGAGAGAGAGAGAGAGAGAGAGAGACAGACAGACAGACAGACAGACAGACAGACAGACAAAGACAGATAGATAGATAGATATGCTGATATCCACAAGGAAAAGGAAGCAAGATATATTCCAAGCGCTTTCGTGTATTCACATCTTCAGAGGATATATATATATATATATATATATATATATATATATATATATATATATATATATATATATATATATATATATATATATATATATATTTATACTACGGCACCCGTCAAAACTGAATTTCTTCTACCGAATCCTCCCGTTTTGTTGTCTTTGATGACAGTAGATCACAGCGATATTATTAGAATGTTTTATGGATATTTATAGGTTGTTCAAGAAATTTGAAGTTAGAAAGTTTTTATCCAACGGCAGGTTATCGTCGCGCATCATTACTTAAATGTTTCTTAGACCAGGTCAATACATTTCTGACAAGCGTTTATTGTAGCTGTATCACAGCATATTTTCAACAATAAAAACACAAAGCAAAACTGCCTTGAAAACATTACTGCGGAATATTATCCTCGATAAGCAACCACATTCCAGCTGCTGGGTACTTGACCCTGTGACTTGAAACAACCTGCGGCAAGTACTGCTTCTGTGCTTCATTTGTTGTGACGGAGCTGTTGAAGTCCTTCAACTCAGCTCGGTCATTCAACACCACTAGATTGCTGACGAATTTCTTTGTTTGCTGAAAATCTTCAAGTGACTGTCAACTGTCTGGATCCGCTTGTGTGAGGAAGTCTGCATTCAACCCAAGTGTACCAAAGAATGGCATGGTATTGCTTTTGACATAGTCATGAAGTCCCTTTTCAGAAATTCTGCTTAGCTACATCTGGATTCGTTTGGGTGGTTCATCAGAACCATCTTTCCTCAAAGTGCTGATAATATTTCTTTTAGTGTTGCAGTCTACAGCATCATCAAAAACATGCAAGGGCAATTAGCTCCACTCTCAAGTACCATAGGTGTCTGAGGTTTGCTTTAACCCGTCATGTCCCGAGCTATTTCGCACCTCCAACACCCCCCAATCCTGAGCTATTTTGGAAAAATGTTTTTTTTTTTTGGATAAAACCTCCGCTTTTGGTGAGAAACATCGAAAATTCATAGAGAAATCGCTCACCTGAAGTTTAAAATACTCGATACAGGTAGGAGTACCTCCTTACCTTACTGGGTTTTCTATCAGGCTGGCTCCAAAGAAATCAAGGTCTATGGGAGGGTAACTATTGCACACCACCCATAAACGTTATTTACTTATTTATATGGTACGAATTTATATGTAGTACGAGAGTATATTGATTTTCAAACAGTAATATAGGCATTATAAGCATTGTTTCACTCACTAACTCATCAACATACCTGACCTTTTTGGGTGACATTACCTGATCATCATTTATGACTGTTTCTTCCTCTAATGCTATGTAAACTTTGTCCTCCACATTGTCATCAATTGGGGAATCACTCTGGCCCTGAATGTCTTTATTGGCCAGGTCGCTGGTAACAGGTGAATTGCTGAGATAATGGCGTGCGGCGGGGGGGAGGTTATGTGGTGTAAGGCATTGTCCCTGCCTGGCATTTTGTAGAAGAATAGAGGAAGGTGTCCCACGTATACGCACCAAAAATCATGCGCAAAAATTTAAAATTGTGCAAATTATGAACCTTGCAATTGCGCAACGTATCAGTACGTCGACGGGACTAGCTATGACAAAATATTGCAATGTACCTATATGTTGATGGGATGCCTCGGGTTAACTGTTGCAAACAAAATGCCTTTGTTGATAGCCTCGTTGTTTTTCACCAGCTTCAGGGAGGCAAGATCACTGGCCTTGTCAGATACTGGAATTGACTACAGTGTTCAAGCCTTTGTGTACGACAGGCATCCAAAGAAGTTCATTTCCCTCAGTGCAGTTTCTTCACTTGCCTTATCTTGAACTGCTGTTTGAACATCCAGATTTTTATGCAGCACAGCAACTTGGCCATCCATCTAGCCCCATGCATTGCTCCAAGGGCCGCCAATCTTATACCGCCTGGTGGAGTATCACCCACATAAAGGACCGTTAATTCTAACAATTTACGGTAGTCCTCACAAGCCAGCACACTGGACAGAAGTGCTTGCTTTATGAAAACTGTAATCATCGTTCAAACCAGTACATTTCTTTGGGACTTCAACGCAGACTGGATCATCGTTTTCTATCAGAAACTGACTCTTGCCAATTTGTGGCCAAAACTGATGGAAAAGCTTGAACAAGCCAATATCAGGGCTATTTGATGGACCAAAACAGTATTTGAATACACCTCTGATCACAATTTCTTGTACATGGTGTTGACGTATCAGGAACAACAGGTTTTTGCGAAGGCTGTTCTCTATCACACCGCAAGCACCTACTTAGTCTGTCAGTGTTTGAGGGTGTGGTGTCAAAGCACATGGCCCTCACCTGATCTTCAATATCCCTCTCCCTCAACATTTTAACAACAGCATATCTAGTTGTTTCACCCTTACCATTTGGAAGTTTGGGGGCGCCGAGAAGTTGTTCCATTTGAAATACTGATAGTAGCCTAAGACTGGCAACCTGTCAACTTTATCCCTGTCTGTAATATCTGGCAACATTTTACCGCCCCAGTGCATACTAGAGGTACGGATACATCAACACTGTTTTTCCAGCTTGAGCCGTCTGTTCATGAAACTTCAGTCTTGCTCTTCTGCGTGACTCAGGCTTGAGAGCCAGACTAGAGATATTATGTCCAAGGCTTCCTGCAGTTTCAGGCAGGAGAAAAGTTGCATTACGGGTGCTGACATTGACTCTATCAAGTGCAGCACTTAATTCTGTTGTAACAATAAACACAGACCGCTGTTTGGCACTTCTTGATGAGCTAGATGGTTCAAACGTAGCCTCAAAGGCATTGTCTGCAAGTGCGGGCAAGTTGTCTTCTGAAGTTAGCTAATGTGCCATTGCTGTGAAATTCTATCACCTTCTTCCCTCTCCTTTACTTGTGAGATATTCCTCTCGCTTCAATCTTTTTACCTTCCTGTTCTCTTTTGCAGCTAATGCAGTGTCCCCATTACCCATATACCCTAGGTGTGGACCGCGCTGGACTTCTAAAAAAGCCCCGTCTTTAACAATAGTTATCATTTTCATAGCATTCGCATGTGCTACATCAAACAGTTTTTCCTAATCTTCACAAAAAGAAGTTTTATTGGGTATGAGGACCTGAGTTCTGTGTTTAATCTTCTTCAGTTTCTGCCATCGGTAAAACATTTTCTCAAGCTTCTCAATGCCATTCCTCTCAAATGTTGTTGGGATACGAGCCATTGACCACATCTGGAGAGCTTCACCTACGGCACAACTTGAGCTGTTCTTGATTGTGTTACCATGAGCTTTATGTTGAGGGAAAAAGATGGAGAGCACCTGACTGTAAATCAGAAGTTTCATTCCTTGCGACTTCTCTGATGCTGGACCATTCATCCAAATCTGAGTGGCACTACTTGTTACTATGCCTGAAGGAACTGTTTCTGCCAAACTTTCTCTCAAGATCTATCTATCTATCTATTGCCAGACGCCTCAATCCCGTTTGGGGTGGCCACAACCTCCAAGTCGCCCTGTCCCCTGCCATTTCACTGCCCTGCTCCCAACTCACACCCCCCTCTCTCATATACCTCTCCACCCCATCCCTCCATCTCATCCTCGGCCTCCCCCTCCCTCTTCCCCCCTCCACCTCACTCACATACACTCTCTTCGTCAGTCTTTCACCCTCCATCCTCTGCACATGGCCAAACCACCTCAGTGTGTTCCTCATAACGCTTCCTATCACATCCACATCCACACCACAACGCCCCTTTATATCCTCATTCGTCAGCCTGTCTCTCCACGTGACTCCACAGGCTCCTCTTAAATAACTCATTTCCACTGCTCTCACTCTTGACTTGTGTCCTTCCAACAATGTCCAAGCTTCACTTCCGTACGTTAGAGTTGGTATGACAATACTGTCATGTAGTAACTTTTTCACTTCCATGCTCACTTCCCTGTTTGTTATCACTGCTTTCAAGGAACCAGCAACCTTTCTTCCCTGATGTACCCTTTCAAGCATTTCACCCTCCAAACCTCCATCCTTACTCATCACACTACCCAAATACTTAAACGTACTCACATTTTCCAATTCCTCACCATCCAACCTCACTGTACATTCACTAACTTCACCTCTCTCAAAGACCATCACTTTACTCTTCCCTACATTCACCTTTAGGTTCCGTTTCTTACACACTCTCTCAAACTCATCCACCAAGCCTTGCAGCTCCCCTTCGTTTTCACTCAACAACACAGTATCATCTGCAAACAACAGTACAGGGAGTTTCCAAACACTATCCTCTTTTACCAGGGCCACTCCAACATCCACTACCTTACCTTGTACCTCTTTTATTACCCCATCCATGTACAGATTGAACAACCATGGAGACATGACACATCCCTGTTTCAAACCAACTTTCAAAGAGAAAAATTCACTTAGTTCACCATCCACACGCACTGCAGCCTTCGCACCATCGTACATACTCTTCACAGCATTCAACAATTTCCCATCTACTCCATATATTCTTAACACTTTCCACAATCCTTGTCTATCCACCCTGTCATATGCTTTCTCCAAATCCATGAAAGCCGCATACAACTTCTTTCCCTTCTCTAGAAACTTTTCCACTAAAGATCTAAGAATGAATATCTGATCTACACAACCTCTTCCCTTCCTAAAGCCTCCCTGTTCTTCTCCAACTAATTTCTCTGTTCTTTCTCTAACTCTGTCTATAAGTATCCTACCATACACTTTTCCTATTATACTAAAAAGACAAATGCCCCTATGATTACCACACACTTCTTTTTCCCCTTTTCCTTTGTACAAGGGAATAATTATACGTGACTTCCAATCCTCCGGGACTCTACCTTCCTCCCAGGCCAATCTGCACATCTTCCACATCCATTCTACTACTATCTCTCCCCCATGCTTCAGCATTTCACCACACACTCCAATTCCTGGGGCTTTCCCCAATTTAACTTTCTTCATTGCTTCCACAACTTCTATCCTACTGATTTCTTCCTGTCTTCTCACCTCCCTCCTTCTCCCAGCCATTCCCCAGCCACTTATACTCGCATTACTTCCATCCTCTACGTTCAACAATTCCTTAAAGTGTTCTCTCCATCTGCTCACTTTTTCTCCCTTGTCCACTAGTAATCTACCATTTTTATCTTTCACTCCCCTGCTAACTTCACTTCCACCCTGTCTTACTCTTTTCACTTCTCTCCAGAACATTTTCTTACAGTCCCTCCACTTTACACTCAAATTCCTTCCAAATTCCTCATTCACTCTCTTCTTACTCTCTCTTACTAATCTTTTCACCTCTCTCTTCCTTTCCACATATAACTCTCTCTTCCGCCTCTCAACTTCTTCCACGCCCCTATTTCTCATCCATTCATTGTATGCTTTCTTCTTTTGTGCCACAGCCTGTTTCACCTCTTCAGTCCACCACGCTGTTCCTTGCACCCCCCTCCGTCTTCTCCTCCTTCCACACACCACATCACATGCTGCACATATTTCTTCTGTAAATATCTTACACACACCTTCCACGTCTCCCATCTGCTCCAATTCATATTTGCCCAATCGTTCCTCCACTTCTCTCTTATACTTTGCCTTTTTCTCATACTCTTGTAACCTTTCCACTCTCCTTGCAACTACTCCTTCCTCTCAAGATACGGAATATTATTGACTAATCTGAAATGCAAACAGAACAGAACAGGTGAGCAATGAGCAATAATATAAGGCTGAGCAATAAGCAATATTATAAAGCTGGACGGATGTTTGACTGTTTTAGAAACAGTTGCTACAATGTAACAGTGATGGCACCCACAGGAGCAGTGTTGCCCGATGATCGAAAGTTTGCATGTTAAACTGAAGTTAAAATTTCTCAAAGGTTGTCCAACATTTAATTACTGAAAATATTATTAAATCTACTAGTCACAAACCACATATGGACTAAGACTATCAAGAAGAGTCATCGAATCATCCAACCAGACGAGCCCTGTCATTATGAAAATCCCAAATAAAAATACTTCATCGAGATATCGAAAAATTTACCTGCATTGAGCAACCAGTAAATGTTGGCGTAAATTGCTGAAATTTTGCATAGATATTCATATATATATATATATATATATATATATATATATATATATATATATAGAGAGAGAGAGAGAGAGAGAGAGAGAGAGAGAGAGAGAGAGAGAGAGAGAGAGATACTTATATCATTGGGTGGTTCAAAAAATTCAATTTCTTCGAATTTTTGGTGCTCAATGGTTATTTGTTTTATTAGCCTAAATTAATATTTTAGGGAGAATTACAGGTCCTTACACCTCCATCCTGGGTATCCACAAATAGACCGATGTTATTGATTTTCTGATGCTTTCTCTGTCTAAAACTCAACGTGTTCCTGAAAACTGATACATGGTAAGGATTTGCTATACCTTTTGTCAAGTCGTGTTCATGTCACCCATAATGTGAGAATAGCATAAAAACAAATGGACGACAAGCGCCTATTACATGTTCTTAGCCTTGCTCGCTTTGAAATACTGATGTCGATGTGTGATGTCCACCTGAAATAGGTACTGCTTTTTGTCTTCATTTTTATAACTGAAGAGCTGTAGTCATGAATGAGTTTTACGGCTCTTTCGGTCACATTCACCGCATTCATCTATCGTAGAATTTCCTTTGACTGTAGGAAGTGTAGATCGCCATTTCACTGGCATGTATCTTTGGAGACGAATTCAGAATCCAGTGGTATAGTTCGAAAAAAAAAAAAAAAAAACTTTGGTGCTTGCAGATGACAGGTTTATCAGCTCCAAAGATGGAATTTCCTCTTCTGTCACCTCCAGTTTCGTTGGTGGTTCTTCTTCCTTTCCCCGCATTTACTCAAGGATTTCCTTGTTCTCATCATATGAAACACCATCACTGAACTGAGCCAGGGCTACCAACTCCTCACCCAAGAAAGATACATCACTGCTCGGAGCTTCAAACACTTCAGGGGCCTTGAACCACCTTGGACCATAGACAAGAACAAGAAACAGGGTCGTAGTGTGTATCAGTAGTTTCTCTTAGGCCGTCAGATGGAACTGGTGTTGAAAAATGAATATGTGAATATCCTCTAGACATACATCGAGCATGGTGTACAAGGTCAGGCTGTCCAGTGAGAATCCTTCAGTGAGGAGTCTCATCCAGGAAGATAACACTGAGCTCTGTTAGTTGGAGGTAGTCGTCCCTGGGCTGCTTCTACTTGACAGCTTTTATGCAGAGTTCGAGAATGTCTTGCATCCTTATGTAATTTTCCTTCAACACTGCACTGATATGATTGCTTTTGTCTCCCATCTGGAAATCAAACTGGTTGATTTGATGCCACTTTTTCTTGAACTATTAGAAGACGAGAACATCTGGATAGCTTGTCAACCCATGAACTTTTTATGAAGTCCTCTTTGAGAACAGCCTCCAAGATATGGTGTCTGCAAGGAAAATATAAGACTTTTTCGCAACTGCTCTTTGATCAGTTTACAAGCTCAATGAACATGACCCGTGTTGGTGACAGTCATATCGTAACACATAGCCATAACTCGGTCGATGACGTTCCACTCCTTCAGGGTATCCGCTACAGCAATAGCTAACACCATTCCTGATAGTTGTTGATCGGCCAACAACTGAACTTTTTCTCCTGAAGAAGATATACTCCTCCGTGAGATCAGTATTGATAGCCGTTCAACAGATTCATTTCCCGTCAGAGATGGAAGGGGCTTACCATCTCAGTGGAACACACTTCCAGTTTTAACTCAAGAAATTTTGACGCCCTGCAAGTGGTATTTTTGTCACGATATCGGATGCAGACTTTCCTGATAAAAGACCAGTTTATGGGCAGCTCCCATATGTTCATTTTGAGATCTGCTGCAGCAGCTGCCACAATGTGAGCGGCCTGTTGGTCACTTGTATAAGGTCTGTCCAAGGCAGCTGTGTGATGACAGAAAAGTAAATTTCCTGCTTTGTTCCCAGGTGACAGATGAAAAGTAGCATTTTACAGGGCAGGGAACGTAAAATCTGGATCCAGTTCGACTGGAGGCTTCTTTTGACATGAAATGTGTCCATTATCTTCAGAGCAATGATAGATACGTCACTACCCATTTGATAGAGCAGGACATTTGCACTCTTTCTGAAGTGGCAGTCACTGCAGATAATTTCTCTTTGCTGTGCAAGTATAGTCACAAGGCACAGAACTTTTTAAGAGATCGGAGAGTAAATAGACCAGAAGTTGTAAATTCCTCTTCTTGCAGGTCAAAGCCAACAGAAAAGACAAAAGTGTTAAGTCTCCTAATGCCCTATTTATTAGACCAGTTAAGGCCTGGGGAAATAACTTTGCTAGAGGGTCAGGGAGAAGTGTCTAAATGTGAAATTATTGCAAGAAGACAGGTCACTTGGAAGCATCATGTTGGAAGAAGCATGGAAAGGACCCAAAGGCAGTGGGATGTGTAAACCTGAAGGCTCACTTTGGCACAGTTAGGAATGAACCTCCCATTGTAAGATGTAACCTAACTGAAGTACTGTAACTGAGGAAAGTAGCAAAGAACCCGTAGGTGCCAAGGCTCCAGCTAAACCTGTGTGTCATGTTGCTACAAGTGACATGATGGAAGTGTCATTTAACCCATACCACACTTCCGACATAGATCCCCTTCTAAAACGCCAGTGACATAGAACTACGTCTTGCAGCATTGAGAAGTCATTGCAAGCAACCGATGTAAAATGGAAGGTAATAACATATCTCGCTACCTTCTGACATTTCTCCACTATGCTTACAACACTGATTTAGGAGCGCAGGAGGCGAGTGACAGTGTTCACAGCCGCTCTGCCCTCTCAGCAACCTTGAAGATTTCAGTGGTCGAGTGGCACCAACCTGACTCAATTCAACCAACTTTCTAGCTTTGGTGATTACTTTTATTAGTACCAGGGATCTTATATTGATGTATTAAGCCCATTTAGTCACAACAAAATCCAAAATCGATTCACAAGCTCACAGCCGCAGTTCTCTCAGTAACCTCGACGATTTCAGAGGTTGAGTGACAGCAACCCGACTCGATTCAGCCAACTTTCTGGCTTTAGGGATTACTTTTACTAGTGCCAGAGATCTTATATTGGTGTATTAGGCCCATTTAGGCAGAAAAAATCCAAAATCGCCAGGCATAGAGGGGTATCATTTTTTTTTTTTTCCCAGCGCAGTACAGGTTAATTGTGAGGATAATGAAAGTAGTAGTAATTGCTCGGAGTGCCCTTCTTCCAAACGCAGTAAGCAAAGTGACTCCTCTGATGGATATACTCCCTTCTTGTTAAAAGGTGTAGTCTCTGTATTAGGCACCGAGGAAATAAGAGGTAACCATTCAGAGAGATACAGGAGTTTCCCAATCCCTAATGTTCAAAGGAATATTACCAGAGTTAGACCCTGCCAAATTTGTGATCATTTGAGGGATCAATGCCAGTATCAGTGTCCCTCTTGTGGAGATGAAATTAAAGTCCTCCCTAGTTACTGGAACAATCCATGTGGGAATAGTTGAATGACTTGCAGTGAAGGTAGTCACTTTCCTTATGGGTAACGATTTGGCTGGAGGACAGGACAGTGTTGTTCCCTGCGTGTCCAGGTACCCTTCAAGTAATTTTATGGCACCAGAGTAGTGCCTGATTGTGATACTGTGTTCCCCTCATGCACTGTAACTAGGTCTATGATGGCTAGAGAATCTGACCATGTGAACCTTGATGACCAGAGTCGAATCGTCAATGGGATTAACAATAATGTAGAAATAGGCACTGAAATAGTGAAGAGAATGTAGGTTTAGCAGATACCTTTCTCTCGGGACTCCGGTGCTCTGAAGAACACTCTACCCCTGTAATAGACTCGAGCTTGCAATTGGCTGAGGTACAGCGAGCCAACCCTGGGTTAACAACTATCTCTGAAGTTGCAGGAGAAGACAGAGAATGTGACAAGGAATTGTCATCAAGTTATTATGTCACCAACACTGGGATCTTGATGAAAAGATGGCGCTTTCCTCAAGGGGCACATGATCAGGAATGGAAGAATGTACATCAGGTGATGGTACCGAATGCATATCGGCAGCATATCCTCTCATTAGCCCATGATTCCAATTTAGCAGGACATCTAGGAGTGAGGGAAACACTCTCTCTAGTGTGACGACATTTCTGTTGGCCTGGGATATGACGTGATGTCTCCTGCTATTGATGCACCTGTCATACATGCCAGTTAGTAGGAAAACGTGTTGAGCCGATCCCTGCCGCACCATTAGTACCATGGCCAGTGTACAGAGCATCCTTTAATAGGGTCCTTGCCAACATTGTTGGCCTTCTACCAAAAACTTCTTCAGGTCATCAGTATATCTTAGTGTTGATTTACATGTCCACTTGATATGTTGAGGCCACCCCTCTTAGACCCCCACAGCTAAGGCAGTGATATGAGAGATGCTAAATTTTTTCACTCACTTTGGTTTCCCAAAGGAAGTACAGACAGACCAAGGTTGCAACTTCACTTCGAAGCTATTCAAACAGTCTCTAGAAGAATTAGATATCTCCCAAATCACTTCAACTATATATCACCCCCAAAGTCAAGGAGACCTAGAGAGATATCACCAAACTCTTAAAGCAATGTTGAGAAAGCTGTCAGTGCAGGAAAAAGACTGGAATCAATGTTTACCCTTCTTGTCTGCGACGAGAGAGACACTGAGTGAGTCTCTAGGCTACTCCCCCATTGAATTAATTTCTGGTCATGGGGTGAGGGGTCCCCTTAAGTTAGTGAAAGAACAGTGGATCCAGGATGATCCTCAAGTTAATCTCTTAGAGTATATTTCCACGCCCAAGCTCACTAAAGCTTGCGTGAGAGGATATGGAGTCCTCTTGTACCCGAATGAAGAACTGGTATGACTACTCTCATAAAGCTGTAAGTAGGCAGTTCCAGCCAGAAGGTAAAGTATTGCTCTTATTGCCAGTACGAGGTCATCCACTGCAAGTGACTTTCTCGGGCCCTTATCAAGTAGAATGTAGAATTGGAGTAGTTACCAATGTCATTTTAACCCCAGATCGGAGAAAGCCCCACAGGTTGTGCCACATCAACATGCTAAAGGAATACCACGGCAGAGACAAGGACGCACCAGGTGCTGTGTGTGTGGTATCAATGAGCAAGACAGATGTGGAGACAGATGACCAGGAATGCAGCTGGATGTCATTGAGAGGTCGAGCTGGTGAGATAACCCACAGGTTTGGACTACTTTGTCCAACCAGCTCTCCCATCTCCCGGCAGAGCATCAAGAACACCTTATTGCTCTCCTTAGTGGGTATCCAGACATCTACTGTGTCAATCCAGGTCGGACTAAGATGGCAATCCAGACGTCAATGTGGGAGATGCATGCCTTGTGAAGCAGCTGCTGTACCGTGTCAACCCCTGGAAACAGTCTTTGCTCCAGGCGGAGGACGACCACATGCTGAGTCACAGCCTGATTGAACCTTGTCAGAGTCTCTGGTCTTCTTCAGTTGTCCTCGTCCCTAAGCCCGATGCATCACATAGGCTATGAATAGATTACAGGAAGGTGAATGTCCTCACAAAAGCAGACACATACTCCATTCCCCATTTTGACAACTACGTGGATGCCATAGGTAATGCACAGTTCATCTCCAAGATTGACCCAATGAAAGGCTATTGGCAAGTTCCTCTCTCTCCTATATATATATATATATATATATATATATATATATATATATATATATATATATACAGTATATATATATATATATATATATATATATATATATATATATATATATATATATATATATATATATATATATATATATATATATATATATTTCGTGACAGCTGGGGGTTCTCACCATCCACTCACTCGATGTAGTGCTGCTGTCATGTGTCTGCCCTTTCCTCTCCTCCATCCTTCTTTCCTTCCATCCTCTTCTGTTTTCCTTTACTTCATTCTTTCCTTGTCCTTCTGCCTACCTGTAACTTTACTCTCCCTCTTCTGTCTTTCTTTCCTTCATTCTTTCCTATTCCTTCTGCCTGTGGGTGACTGTACACTGAGTGACAAGCCAAATGGTTTCCTGTACACCTGGAAACTATTTACTACGCTGGGTGGTAACCACATAACCAAATTTTGGCACCTGGTGGTTTAATGGGTAATTTTTGCGCTCCAGTCGGATTGAGCTGGTGAAGGTTTATATCCAAGTGGTGGTTGGGGTTGATTATTCCTGTAATGCCACTCAGGGATGAGTGAGGCTGGTCACTCTCATCCTAAATGTCGGGACCAACTGCCTAGCCCCGGGCTCCTACGCTCCTCATGGGGCAATGTAGCATTGGAATACAAATGTGGGCGATTGTGTGTGTGTATGCGCCAACGCAAGATCGTGCTAGATGAGTAAGAGAAGAGTTCTGGACAAATGCAGAAGTGTGCATGGATAAGTTTGGAAGGAATGAGAGAGTGTTTTTGATCGGTGATATGAATGGTAAAGTTGGGAATGTGAAGGTGGATGGAATAGTTGGTGAGTGGGGTGTGCCTGCTGAGATAGATGAGAATGGGAGTGCGTTAGTGGACATTTGTGCTGGGAGGGGGTTGGTGATAGCCAATACCCTCTTCAGGCATAAAATGATCCACAGGTATACATGGCGAGTGATGAGAAGGGTGGGTGGTGAACTGAATGAAAAGGCAATGACTGATTATGTGTGTGTGAATGAAAGGATGCGAAGATGTGTAATGGATGCAAGAGTTTATAGAGGTTGGGGGAGTGGACTTTCTGACCACTACTTGGTGGTGGCCAGAATTAGAATTCAAGTAAGATGGAGGAATAGAAGAAAGGAAAGACGAGAAGAAGGAGTAGTTGCAAGAGAGTGGAAAGGTTACAAGAGGATGAGAAAATGGCAGAGTATAAGAGAGAAGTGGAGGAACGATTGGGCAAATATGAATTGGAGCAGATGGGAGACGTGGAAGGTGTGTGTAGGATATTTACAGAAGAAATATGTGCAGCATGTGATGTGGTGTGTGGAAGGAAGAGAAGACGGAGAGGGGTGCAAGGAACAGCGTGGTGGACTGAAGAGGTGAAACAGGCTGAGGCACAAAAGAAGAAAGCATACAATGAATGGATGAGAAATAGGGGCGTGGAAGAAGTTGAGAGGCGGAAGAGAGAGTTATATGTAGAAAGAAAAAGAGAGGTGAAAAGATTAGTAAGAGAGAGTAAGAAGAGAGTGAATGAGGAATTTGGAAGGAATTTGAGTGTAAAGTGGAGGGACTGTAAGAAAATGTTCTGGAAAGAGGTGAAAAGAGTAAGACAGGGTGGAAGTGAAGTTAGCAGGGGAGTGAAAGATGAAAATGGTAGATTACTAGTGGAGAAGGGAGAAAAAGTGAGCAGATGGAGAGAACACTTTAAGGATTTGTTGAACGTAGAGGATGGAAGTAATGAGAGTATAAGTGGCTGGGGAATGGCTGGAAAAAGGAGGGAGGTGAGAAGACAGGAAGAAATCAGTAGGATAAAAGTTGTGGAAGCAATGAAGAAAGTTAAATCGCGGAAAGCCCCAAGAATTGATGGAGTGTGTGGTGAAATGCTGAAGCATGGGGGAGAGATAGTGGCAGAATGGATGTGGAAGATGTGCAGATTGGCCTGGGAGGAAGGTTGAGTCCCGGAGGATTGGAAGTCAGGTATAATTATTTCCCTGTACAAAGGAAAAGGGAAAAAAGAAGTGTGTGGTAATCATAGGGGCATTTGTCTTCTTAGTATAATAAGAAAAGTGTATGGTAGGATACTTATTGACAGAGTTAGAGAAAGAACAGAGAAATTAGTTGGAGAAGAACAGGGAGGCTTTAGGAAGGGAAGAGGTTGTGTAGATCAGATATTCATTCTTAGATCTTTAGTGGAAAAGTTTCTAGAGAAGGGAAAGAAGTTGTATGCGGTTTTCATGGATTTGGAGAAAGCATATGACAGGGTGGATAGACAAGGATTGTGGAAAGTGTTAAGAATATATGGAGTAGATGGGAAATTGTTGAATGCTGTGAAGAGTATGTACGATGGTGCGAAGGCTGCAGTGCGTGTGGATGGTGAACTAAGTGAATTTTTCTCTTTGAAAGTTGGGTTGAAACAGGGATGTGTCATGTCTCCATGGTTGTTCAATCTGTACATGGATGGGGTAATAAAAGATGTACAAGGTAGGGTAGTGGATGTTGGAGTGGCCCTGGTAAGAGAGGATAGTGCTTGGAAACTCCCTGTACTGTTGTTTGCAGATGATACTGTGTTGTTGAGTGAAGACGAAGGGGAGCTGCAAGGCTTGGTGGATGAGTTTGGGAGAGTGTGTAAGAAACGGAACCTAAAGGTGAATGTAGGGAAGAGTAAAGTGATGGTCTTTGAGAGAGGTGAAGTTAGTGAATGTACAGCGAGGTTGGATGGTGAGGAATTGGAAAATGTGAGTACGTTTAAGTAGTGTGATGAGTAAGGATGGAGGTTTGGAGGGTGAAGTCTTGAAAGGCTACAGCAGGGAAGAAAGGTTGCTGGTTCTTTGAAAACAGTGATGAGAAACTGGGAAGTGAGTATGGAAGTGAAAAAGTTACTACATGACAGTATTGTGATACCAACTCTAACGTACGGAAGTGAAGCTTGGACGTTGTTGGAAGGACACAAGTCAAGAGTGAGAGCAGAGGAAATGAGTTATTTAAGAGGCGCCTGTGGAGTCACATGGAGAGACAGGCTGACGAATGAGGATATAAAGGAGCGTTGTGGTGTTGATGTGGATATGATAGGAAGCGTTATGAGGAACACACTGAGGTGGTTTGGCCATGTGGAGAGGATGGAGGGTGAAAGACTGACGAAGAGAGTGTATGTGAGTGAGGTGGAGGGGGGAAGAGGGAGGGGGAGGCCGAGGATGAGATGGAGGGATGGGGTGGAGAGGTATATGAAAGAGGGGTGTGTGAGTTGGGAGCAGGGCAGTGAAATGGCGGGGGACAGGGCGACTTGGAGGCGATTTGTTTGTGGCCACCCCAAACGGGATTGAGGCATCTGGGAATAGATAGATATATATATATATATATATATATATATATATATATATATATATATATATATATATATATATATATGTATGTATAGATAGATAGATAATAGATAGATAGATTGATCTATCTATCTATCTATCTATCTCTATCTATCTACCTATCTGTCTATCTATCTATCTATCTATAGGTATATAAGTAATCCCTCCACTATCCGACGTAATAGAGCCAAATGTTGTCCGGAAAGTGGTCCTGTCCGGATAGTGGGCACCAACCTCCTGGACTTGTACTTATGGACCCTAACTCAGGAAAACACCTATAGAACTCCCTCTGAACATGCATAGCACCTATTTAAGACCCAAATCACACCAATAAGGGACATAAAAGACTGAAATAAATGCAAAAGAACCATACAATGAGGTTTTTGAGGTAGGTTTATTCAATATTCAACATTCTGGTTACTTACAAGTCCCTGGCTCCTGGACTGGTAATTATGGACGCTAACCTAGCCCAACTCAGAAAAACACCTCCCTACTGCATATGCATAGCACCTAAGACACTACATATTCAAACTAATAAGGGACATAAAAGAGTGAAATGAGGTGTTTGAGGTAGGTACAAGTTGGAAAATACAGTACAATACAGTATGAAACATTCTGCCTACTTACAGCAAGTCCATGGCCATCTCGATGAATAGCCGCCTCCTCTCAGACTCTAACAGTAAGAAGGATTTCGTGAAGGACTTCCAGTGCACTGTTCATGAAGTCTTGCACTTAACTTAGTCATTCTCACTCAGAAGTCCATTCTCTTTACACTGCACACTCTTGTCTTACTTATGCTCCATTGTAACTTAATAAGTGTTGCACTCTGCACTTTAAGTCTTTCCACTCATAAAACCAATTTCAAAACAAAGCACACAAGTTAATTTATGTTAAATTTAGTCCAAAAATTGTTTGTCTTTTCACTCGAATTTCTAATTTCTTAACAATACTGTATACACAGTTTTTCTTTCACTGCACAACACTAAATTCCCGTGTGGTCTAGTGGAGAAGTTCTTGCCATTTAATCACTGTCAGAGTCAGAGAGTATCGCTGGGAGGTGACCTAGGGGTGCGTCGCTGGGTCATGGTGATGGCGTACCCACTGCAGACGACTCAGAAGATAGACGCAAACTCACGTCAAGCGGTGACTCCACTGTGGCTGATGTGCTGGGCTGTGGCTCGGAGCATGAGGGGCCTGTCTTTGGGGAGGCAATGGAGTGGGGCCAGGGCTGGGCACAGTGGGGGTCACGGGCCTGAAAAAGCTGTCAATCGTTGATTGATGCAAGGAACAACGATTCTGACGATTTATGACGCGCTGCCTGAGAGCACGCACAGGCTCCACAAGTTCCAGGGGCCCCATCTCCCTGTCGCAGTCTGGGTGTTCCAGGTAGTCCAGAACGAACACTAGGTGTTCCCAGAGTGAGCTCAGCTTGGGGATGGCTGGAGTTGTGTCATGCTGAGAGGAGTCCGCATCATCGTTGCTGTCCTCGTCGGAATCTTCAAGCTGGGTACTGACACCTGCAACTGAAGATGCGATCTCGATATCAGACAGGGTCTGATACCCAGGATCGCCCTCGTCGTCATCCAACCACTCACGCACTTCGTCCACATCAACATCATCCCCATGCGCACGTAGACGTGCATGGAAGCCATCCACATCAAAACCCAAGAAATCATGCTCCACATCCGTTCCGAGAAGCAGACGATACCAACCATTTTCTAGAGTCTTGACAGGGATTTCCTTCCATACACTGGCCCAGTTGTAAATGGCAGACTTGATGTCGTAGCGGAAAAGGTTTTCCAAAGTCCACTGGCCTCGCGTGTCCTCTCCCTCCCTGTGCTCGTCCTCGTCCTCAAGAACAACCAGCACCTTGTCCAGGAAATTCCGTTGGTATAGCCGCTTTGTTGCCATAATCACTCCTTGGTCCATTGGTTGGATGAGAGTAGTAGTATTAGGTGGCAGAAACATGCTTCTAATGTGGCCATTCTCAGCCACCAAGTCATTGTCGCACGGATGGGCAGGTGCATTGACGAGGAGAAGGAGGGCCTTTACCTGGTCGCATGGGATTCCCAGTTTCTCTGTCTGGTAATGTATGACCTCCTTGACGAAATGGAGGTGGAACCAGTCTTTGAAGATGTGGGCTGCGAACCATGCCTTCAAGGAATGGTACCAGACGACAGGAAGGACATCCATCACCCCACGAAGGCACCGAGGCTGCTTTGCATGGCCATCAATAATGGGCTTAAGCCGGTGTATGCCGTTAGCATTGGCACAACACAAAGCAGATAGCCGTTGCCTGGAGAGCTTGCGGCCAGGTACACGCTTCTCCGTCTCCTCGGCTAGAGTGTTCGTCGGCAAAGAGCGATAGAATAAACCAGTTTCATCAGCATTGTAGTCTTGACCGAGAGTGAAGCCCTCCCTGTCGATCAAGCCCTTCACCTTGTGACGAAACTCCTCCAATCCATCCTCATTAGTGTCCAAAGCTTCGCCATGAGACTTAATGTTGGTAAGCCCATGTCATAACTTGAATGCGAAGAGCCAACCCTGGGATGCCTTGAAGTCTAGGGCATCGTGGAGCCTTGCGAACTTCTCAGCAGCAGCCTTCAGCTCCATACCATGTACCATCTCACCAGAAGCACGTTGCTGTCGATACCAAATCAACGTGGAGCGGTCGACTTCAGCATAGTTGGAAGTAAACATCATCTTCCTCTCCACGTTGTGTTTGCTTTTCGACGAGAAGTCAGCTGTGTACTGCATGAGTTTGTCTCGGGATCTCTTAATATGAAATAAAGTAGATCGGGCCAGGTTGAACTCACGGAGGATGCGTGACGAAGACCATCCCGCATCTACTTTCTCCAATATCTCCCTCTTCTTCTTCAGAGTCAAAACCACTCTCTTCCTCTTCTCAGGCGGCAGGGCCATCATCACACACACGAAGGAGAGGCACGAGAGCAGCAGGAGTGCCTGCGGCAGGTAAGGCACCACCACAAAAGCAAGCATGTGGGCAGCCATGACGACGAGCGTTCACTCACGACAAGAGATGGGCGGAAAGTGGGGAGGATCCAGGGGCGCTCTAGCGGACGTCGGAGGAATGACGCACCACAACAAAGCTGTCCCGCGCTGTGCACGCTAAGTTCAAATTACGGGCGGGAAATAATCGGATTTTTTTCGAATTTTTTGCGGTTTTCAGACCATTTTGGGAATATTGGATCTCGGGACGATTATGTTCGGTAAGTGGGGATGTCCGGAAAGTGGGCGTCCGGAAAGTAGGGGGATTACTGTATATATATATATATATGTATATATACATATATATACATATACATATACTGTATATATATATATATATATATATATATATATATATATATATATATATATATATATATCGTCATCACCATTAGCCATTGCAAGTACAATGCAGAACAAAGAGATCCCCCTAGCCTTCTCCATGATTTCCTTGACTGAGTCAGTTTCTGCCACGTTTTGCCTGCAAACTTCTCTATCTCATTTCTCCACTTCCTGTATGCCCTTCCTCTGCTACGCTCACAATTTCTTGGAGTCCATTCATTCAGTGTCTTGCTTCATTGGTTTTCTTGTATTCTTGCTACCTAGCTTGCCCTCCTCTTTTCTGTTCTTTTATGACATCTGTACTGCCTTTGACTTTATCCTGCTTTTTCGCCCAAGTTCATGCTTTCCTGCCTCTTAAACGCACTCACATTTTCCATTTCCTCCTCATCCAACCTTACTGACTGTGCATTCTCTGACTTCATTTCTCTCGATGACCATAACCTTACCCTTCCGTACATTCACCTTTAGATTCCGTTTCTTACACACTTACCCAATCTCATCCACCAAGCCTGGCAGTTGCTCTTCGTCTTCACTTAACAACACAGTATCATCTACAAACAACAGTACAGGCAGTTTCCAAACGCTGCCCTCTCTCACTAGGGCCGCTCCAACATCCACTGCCCGACCTGATATCTCTTTCATGACCCCATCCATATACAGATTGAACAGTCATGGAGAAATGATACATCCCTGTTTCAATCCAACCTTCAAATAGAAAAATTCACTCAGTTCGCTCTCCACATGCACTGCAGCCTTAGCATCCTCAAACATTCTGTTCACGGCATTCAACAGCTTGCCATCTACTCCATATATTCTTAATACTTTCCACAATCCTTGTCTATCCACCCTGTCTTATGCCTTCTCCAAATCCATGAAGGGCGCATACAACTTCTCTAGAAACTTTTCCATTAAAGATCTAAGAAAGAACATCTGATCTACACAACCTTTTCCCTTCCTAAAACCTCTCCGTTCTTCTCCAACTAAATCCTTTGTTATTTCCCTAACTCTGTCAATAAGTATCCCATCATATACTTTTTCTATTACACTAAGAAGGTGTGGCCTTGTTAATGAGCCCGGAAGTGCATCAGTGTGTGAATGAATGGAATGAGGTGTTATCGAGACTGATGAGGGTGAAAGCGAAATTTGAACGTGAGTTGGTGGTATCTGTGAGTGCATATGAACAGGGTAGCGAAAGGGATGCAGAAGAGGAGAAGTCTGTCTGGAATGATGTTGATGAGTGTCAGCAGAGTGACGGGGCGAATATGAATGTGGTAATGATTGGAGATCTAAATGCTAGAGTGGGAAATATATAAGTTGAAGGTGTAGTTGGTATGCATGGTGTGCCTGAAGGAAATGAAAATCGGGAACGAATGATAGGGATGTGTTGAGCAAGAGATGGTGATTGGAAATCCCTTGTTCGAGAAAAACGGTATTTATAATATACATGGGTGAGGCAGGAGGGTGGAAGGGTTGTTGACAGAATATTGATGGACTTTGTGGTTGTGTCCAGAAATGTAAGAGGAAGATTGTTGGATGTGAGAATTTTGAGAAGGGAGGATGGAGGTGTGTCTGACCACTACCTGGTGGAGGGAAAGTTGAGAGTAGGTAAGAGATGGGTGAGAGCTAGGAGAGTTAGGTGTGGCAGGGAGGTTTTGAAGATGAGTGAGTTGGATAAAAGAGAGAAACTGATAGAGTATCGGGAGAAATTGAAAGATGAGTGGAAAGCAATTTATGATTAGGAAAACGGCAGTGTGAAGGAGGAATGACAGTTGTTTAAGAGTGCTGTGGTGGGGCATGCGGAAGAGGTGTGCGATGTGAGACGAGTGGGTGGTGGTGTAAGAAAAGGAAGTGAATGGTGGTGCGAGGAAGTAAGTATGGCTGTGGCTGAGAAAAGACGTGCATATGAAGTGTGGCTGCAGAGTCAGGATGAGGTGTCATATAAGAGGTAAAGGGAAAAGAGGAATAGGGTGAGAAGAGCTGTGCATGACACTATAGAGGCCGCAGATGAGAGATGGGGTAGGCAGTTGAATTTTCAACAGAATAAGAAAATGTTTTGGAAGGAGGAGAAAAGGGTGTGAAGGGAGATTCTGGGATGGAAGAGAGACTAAAAGCAGAGGATGGAAGGATGTTAACTGAGATGGATGCAGTAAGGAAGAGATGGGCAGAGTATTTTGAAAGACTGTTAAATGTAGAGGAGGAAACGGAGCCTGAGATTGTGGAAGATGGAAGGGTGCAAGGAATAAATGTGTTGGGCGAGTTGAATTATTCTTTTATCACGAAGGAGCAAGTGCAGGAGGCAGTAAAGGAGATGAAAACAGGGAAAGCTGCAGGTATGGATGGGTGTGCTGTGGAATGCCTGAAAGGTGGTGGAGCGCCCATTGTTGAGTGGTTAGTAAAGTTGTTAAATGTGCGTTTTGTGAGAGGTATGGTGCCAGTTGACTGGGCAAGTGCTTGTGTGGTTCCGTTGTATAAAGGTAAGGGTAATAAATATGAATGTACCGGTACTAGTTATAAGGGTATAAGTCTGTTGAGTGTTGTAGTAAGGTGTATGGTCAAGTGTTAATTAAGAAAGTTAGAGAGGGTACAAAGGGAGTGATTGGTGATGAACAATGTGGCTTTAGGAGAGGAGGGGATGCATGGATCAGGTGTTTACTGTGAGACAGGTGTGTGAAAACAATTTAGCGAAAGGTAAGGATGTGTTTCGGGCATTCATGGATTTAGAGAAGGCATATGGTAGACATATGGTAGAATTGATAGGAAGGCTTTGTGGACTGTTTTAACCTTTCCGTGGCCATGGGTCCGGAATTTTATGTGTGCCCCTGGACGACGACGCGGGATTTTCTGAAGTTTAGAAAACTGATTTTTTTTTTCCTTGCCATATTAAAGAGGAAGTTGAGACGTACTTAACAGTGCAAATCCCAGCTTCCTAGACCCATTCTGTGGCTCGCAATGGAGTGCATAAGTTGCAGAAATATCGGCAACGGATATCCGGCACTGTGGTTTATTGCCGCGGTGCAACATCGCAAGTGTTATCATTTTTTTTACCCCCCAAAACAGTGTGAATGGTGCTGAAATGTTGCGCATATATTAGATATGATGATATCGAATGATTTCAGTACATAATATATTACGATTGGCTCGAAAAAAAATTTGAATTTTTTCTTCATATTTTTGATAAAAAAAAATGTTTATGGTAGTTTTGAATTATTTAGCACGTTATCATTGTGAGTATGGTTGCAAGAGGGAGTGTAAGGGTTGAATATTCAGTCCTAAATGAGAACATTGCCGGTTCCCCGAGGGGATGAAAGTGGAGGGTCGGGTGGATTAGCACCTGGTTAGCTCCAATTAGGGATTGGGGAGTGGAGGCGCTTTTAGCCACTCCCACACCACCTGCATGGCTAAAATAGAATCGTAATGCAGGTACTAAAGTATGAATAAGTCAAATTATTCGGAACAGTGAGACAAAGCCTAAATAAATACGTATAGAGACGGGGAAAAAAAAAAAAAATACGTATTTTTCCCCTAATAACACGTGTACATTTCCCTATCATGTTGCTTTGTTATTTTTGCAATACATGTTGCTGTCTGTGTGTCGTTAGTGCGGGAAAGTATGATATTTTCTGCCTGGGTAAGGAAAAAGGGTAAAGCTGTATGTCTGCCTACACTTCACACAGACAGAGTACGATAAACTCGGAGTATCGCATGGTAACTGTGTGCGATATCATACTCAAGTGCAACGCACAATTATATTGCTTTCATTGTAATTCTGCAATGATTGAGAGTAGTTCAAATTCATAAACAGGAAAAAAATATGTAGATGACAATACAGGCACATACATTGATGCTGGCAAGGGTGGCAGGGTAAGGTGGAAGGGGAGAGCTGTTTGTTGGGGCAACCTTCACACAGTCAAAATACAATAAAATCAGCATATCAAACGGTTGCCTTGTAAGATAGCATTTCCCATACCCTATGCCTGTTCACTTACGTTACAAACAGAACCTGCAATGATTACCACTCTGTCTAGGGCAAAAAAGATTGTAGTAAGCATAGGAAATACATGGGGGCTGGCACTTGAGAAATAAATAGCCTACAGAGCAGAATAATATTATTACTCACCTCAAGTGCATGATGCGATGACAGGAGTCACTGCAGGCGAACTTTTACCCATCTCTGAGCTCCCCTAGCTAAAAATGAGTGAAAAGTTTTTTATGTAAATAGTAATGCGTGTGTCTAGGGCAAAAAGACTGTAATAAGCATATAGGGAAATTCGTGGGGGCTGGCGTCTAAGAAATAAATTGCCTACAGAGCAGAATAATATTATTACCTCAAGTGCATGATACGATGACGAGTCAGTGCAGGCGAACTTTTACCCATCTCTGCCCTCATAGCTAAAAGGAGTGAAAAGTTTTTATGTAAATAGGAAAGCGTGTGTAAGAGTGGGAAATACTGTGAGTGACTTGTTTCCCATGAGAGTGGGGCTGCGGTAGGGATGTGTGATTGTCGCCTTGGTTGTGTAACATTTATATGGATGGTGTTGTAAGGGAGGTGAATGCAAGAGTGTTAGGTGGAGGTCTGAGTCTGGTGAATGCTGATGGTAGAGAGTGGAATCTGAATCAGCTGCTCTTTGCAGATGATACTGCACTGGTGGTTGATTCAGAGGAGAGATTGAAACAGTTGGTAGAGGAGTTTGGAAGGATGTATGAAAGGAGGAAATTGTTAGTAAATGAGAATAAGAGTAAAGTGATGAAGTGTATGAGGTTGGTAGATGATGATGGGAGGATAAATATAGTTATGAATGGTGAGTTGCTTGAGGAGGCTGAGTGTTTTAAGTATTTAGGGTCGCATGTTGTTGTCGATGGAAGAATAGATGCAGAAGTGAAGTTTAGAATGAATGAAGAAGGAAAGGTGCTGAGAAGAATGAAAAAGTGTTTGTATGTCGTTTTGCTTAAACGGATGTAAAGAGAAGGCTGTATGAGGGTGTTGTGGCACTGACTGTGTCTTATGGGGCTGAAACATGGAATATGGGTGTATCAGAGAGGAAAAGTTCGAATGAAATGGAGATGGTCTGTCTGTGGAGTGGGTCACTCCACCGTAACGGTCTTACCGTTTACACGCAACTTATGTACACTGCTATTGCAATATTTCTCAAACTACTTGCAATAAACTAATACTTTGTATATGGTAGATAGGTAATACCACACCACAAGGAAATTTAGGCAATCAACATTTTGTTATTTGCTTAATTCATTTCAGCGATATGACAGCCGAAAGTTGTCATAACGGTCGCTCCAGCATTGCCACCCTGCTCTTAGTTAATGTGTTTCTGAAACAAAACTCTGTGATGTATGATGGTCTAAAATTCCCATATTTACACCAGTCCTGGCTAAAAGACGTGTGATTTTCATGATGTTTTCAGAAATAAAGTATCTTTATTACTTTTGTTTTTATTAACATTTATGTGCTGTAATGATCGTTCCCACTAAAGCCGTAACGGTCGTTCCCTGCTAATTGCCTCCATGATATCTGGATATATACCAATCAATCATTGGTTTTGCTTACCCATATCAGTATGTTTTTTCAGTGCAATGCTTCTTGTAAATTTAAACTGGATGTTGCTTGCAAGTCAATGTATAATAACCATCATTTCACACTGTCACATCGCTCACATTTATTATAATTAAAGGTTTTGCATCATTTTAACACACTAGTTACTCTTGTGTCACTTCCACATTTTCTAAGTAACATAAAACACATCATATATTGTCAATTTGCCATTTTGATTAATAAAAGAGTTAATACTCATTTTGTCATAATGATGCATAAATTCAAATCACACTATTTAAACACTTAAACGTAAGATTCAATGTTCTCTCAACTTATAGCACACAGCACTTTCACTTATTGCACTTGGAAACTGTATGTAATCCATGGAATGAGAGCACTCCACGCTTTGAAATTGTTGGTTGTGGCAAAAACTGTTCTATGTCCTTGTCATCCACATAGTCAATGTCAGATTTGGTACGGAATGTAAATGATTATGATACATCTGATTTCTTCAGGCAGCCAATGCGATACCTGCCAGTTTCAGCACTCATTTCAGTTTCTTCAGTGATTGCCACATGGAACTTACATGACCTCTTGGTAGTGTACTTGACAATTACGTACTCTCCAACCCGTGGACGGAAGTCTGGAGATGCTGCACGGGCCTCTGAGAATGAAGTAGTATCAGTAGTTGGGGCAGGGACTGTAAAACCGCATTCAGAATCTGTGTCAGAGGATAATTTGCTGCCAGTGCTGGTGCTTGTATCAGATTCGGCCTCTGTTGGGAGCAGGTTGCACCTTGCATAAGGTTGGCTGTCTGTGGCTGTCAAAGTATAGTTCAATTATATATACTTGTCAAGGACCTTGATCCTCCTACACTTCTAGATCCCTTTGGCTCCTTTGACATTTTGCCAGATGTTGTTGAAAGTGGTATTCTATGAATTGATATGTTCTTTTGAAACATACAGTAATTTCACCTTGGTGACAATCTTCTCTGCAGCTTCATAGAATGTTGTTGCATCATTGACAGTGCAGCGTCCTCTGAGTACTTCCTTGTACACATTGGACTTTAAAACTGCCCCGATACCATCATGTGGACCCTTGCCATGGTAGCTCTCATGAAAATTCCATTCCGCAGTACTGTCGTAGAGTTCCTTGTAAAATGCTAGGGCTGTCATAGCATAATGGTTTTTAAAATGAGCAGCAGCCCCATCAGTCGACAGAATGATGTGCTCAGAATCATTGCGGAGCTCGTCCTTAACATATCTGAAGATTTCTTTGTTGAAGACCTGCGACTCTAAGATCCCATGGTGTTGGGTGTTTGAGATGACTGCAACTGCCTGGGTCTTCACTTCATTGTCCAATACATAATGGATAACACAGGTGTAAATGGTGACTGCCTCATTTGGTGTTGTAGAGGCCCAATGTGCAGCCATAACCTGATCCTGGTGTTTGATGCCATAGTTCTCTGTGAAGTCAAGTTGAATGATGATGGTTTTTGGTAGACTAAGCAAAGATTCCTTCTGGTGTGATAAGGCCTTGGACTGCAGTCTTATATTACATGAATGGGTCACACAAGGACTAAGTTGTTTGCATATATCGGCTGCAAGGTCAGAGGTATGTGGGAATTCTTCTATCCTGAGATGGCCACCATCCCACTGACGTACAGGAATGTCACTGCAGTCATCATCCATCAGAGCTTCAATCACATCTGCACAGTCTTTGGCCAAAGTGCATTTCTCACAGTCTACGCATACATGCTGAATTGTCTGGGCTGCACACAACATGGGCAACTAGGTCAGAAGTGGATTTTATACTGTCATTCCACTTGGCAGCCTTGAGGAGAAAATTCATATTTTCACAATATGGACAGCAGCACACATTCTGTTACTTGTAGCTTACAAGTTCTGCTTTAAGTTCAGCAAATCTGGAAATACCTATCTGCATTCCAGCATGCTTTGGCTCTTCTTTATATAACTGGTACAGCTCCCTAAGTGTGTGGCAGAGGACCCTTCTGGCAACATGATCCTTCTTGCCTGTCACCATGGACTGTACAGACTTGGTTTTGTTTCTTTCCTGGAAGGGCTTGTGATATGTGGTCATTTTTGGAATATGAGATAACTGCTGTTGATGGCCTCTGCGCCTTGGCTGGGGGAATTGTGAGATCCAGATCAACCTTAAGGGCAATGTTGGCAACAAGAGCTTACCTTTTCCTTGGGCTATGAGGCAAAGCATGTGCTGTTCTACTCACAGCTTTACGCAGGGCTTGCCGAGACTTGAGGACAGGTTGTCCTTGTCCATCTTCTTTCCTCCTGGCTCTATAACGTTGTTTCCTTTTTGCAGCCAGAATGTTGGATTCCTTCCTTTTCTCGACTGTGAGACCTTGCCTATACTTCTTGCACTTTCATCCTGCAGGATCTTCTTCCTTCTTTCTTTGGCGATATCTTCTCATTCTTTCTGCAGGTGACACTGGTGCCATCTTGAGATCTTGCAATGTAGACACTGGGTGAAGTCCTCTCCTCTTTCTTAAAATTTAAGTACTGTGGTCAGTTCAAATCTGAAAAGAAAAAAAAATCAAGCATTGACATACTAGTAACCAAGTTAACTAAAAGAGTAAAAATAGCAAAATAAATAATAATGAAAGTAGTAATAGGAAAATAATTAAACAATGTCCGGTCGTTCTGGGCCGTTCGGTAATGACCATTACACATGACACAGGTATGACCGTGATGCAATTTGTGCCAAACCCAAGATGTAAACCAGAATGACAAATACACCACATGAAAGGTAACTGAAAACTAAAAGATAAAAAAAATTAGCTCAAAAGTATGAAAACTCTCTTTCATAGACTAAAGAAACATGTTTTTTCGTAATGGTCGTTCCTCTTTCACCCTTCATTTTCAAATGCCCATGGAACATTAACTAAGACATCTACAACAAATCTGAAAGTTGCATTAAATAGAGCAGAACATGTAGAAAATTTTCATATATTGTTTTACTTCATAGGTATTGCTGTTTTTTTTCTATATAGACCTGAATATCGATGTTTTTTCACGTGTGTTGCAGAACAACACATACCTGTACACATTTAGTCATACATTCATAACTAAAAGGAATATAAAATTTCTGTTTATATATCTTAAACGAGAAATCTTAAGGAATAAAACCATCATAAAATTTTTCATTTTTTTTCACTTTCGAATTTTCACCTACAGGTTGACACTTGCATGGAATGACCCAGGCATGTATGGAGTGATGCATATGGATCGAGTGAGAAATGATGAAGTGTGAAGATGAACTGGAGTTGTGTGGGAGATGGCTGATCGAGTTAAGCAGAGGGTGTTGCAGTGGTTTGGGCATATGGAGAATGGATGATGAGCTATTGGTGAAAAAGATAACTGGATCAGATGTGAGAGGTATCAGGATGAGAGGATAATCATGAATAGGATGGATGGACAGTGTGAAGAGAATATTGGATGCAAGAGGAATGTCTGTTGAGCAAGGAAGAGTGGCTGTGTGTGACAGAAATGACTGGAGAGATATTGTGAATGAATATATGATGACACAGCCTTAAACCGCCCCGTCCTGACCAATTTTCCACCACTGACTTCCAAATCCTGACCAATTTTGGGAAAAAAAATTTTTGGCTCAAACCCCGCTTTTGGTGAGAAATATCGAAAATTCATAGAGAAATTGTTCACCTGAGGTTTAAAATACTCGATGCAGGTAACAGTACCCCCTTACCTTGCTGGGTTTTCTATCAGGCTGGCTCCAAAGAAAACGAGTTCTATGGGAGGGTAATTATTCCACACCACTCATAAATGGTATTTATTTATTAATTCGGTACGAATTAATATGTAGTACGAAAGTATATTGGTTTTCACACAGTAATGTAGGCAATATAAGCATTGTTTCACTCACCAAACACATCAACATACCTGACCTTTTTTGACAACAATACCTGATCATTATTTCCGACTGTTTCTTCCTCTAATGCTACATAAACTTTGTCCTCCTCATTGTCATCGATTGGGGAATCTCTTTGGCCCTGCATTTCGTACCATGGCACGACATGTTTTTATTGGCCTGGTCACTGGTAACAGGTGAATTGCTGAGACAATGGCGTACGGGGGGGGAGGTAATGCGGGGAAAGGCATTGTCCCTGCCTGGCATCTCGTAGAGGAAGGTGTCCCTTGTATACGTACCAAAAATCACGCACGAAATTTGAAAATTGTGCAAATTAGGGACCTTGCAATTTATGCACGTTTATATACGTCAATGGGACTGTGAGTGACATAACGTCTGGACGTATATATGTGTCAACGGGATGGAGCGGGTTAAGGGATATTCTCCAGCATTTGGTCTAATCAGCTGATCAGTGGTGCAGGTAAGGGGATGGGTACATTATGATGTGGCAGGGGTAAACCAGCTCTGCTGTTGGGCTCTGCTGCAGATGTCGCTGATTGCACTGCACAGTTGACCCTCGTGCTGTGTGCTGCAGTGATGATCCGTCCCTTCTTCCCCTGCGGCTTCGAACGAATGTGTCTGAGTAAATCGGGAGTATGTCGTCCAGTCTTGGCTACCTCTCTTTCCTTGGGGGAAGCAGCCTAGGTATAAAGATAGACTAAGAAGACAAATGCCCCTATGATTATGACACACTTCTTTTTCCCGTTTTCCTTTGTACAGGGGCATACTTATACCTGACTTCCAATCCTCTGGGACTATACCTTCATCCCAGGCCAAACTGCACATCTTCCACATTCATTCTACCACTATCTCTCCCCCATGCTTTGGCATTTCACCACGCACTCCATTAATTCCAGAGGCTTTCCCCATTTTGGCTTTCTTCATTGCATGCACAACTTACATCATACTGATTTTTCTTCATTGCATGCACAACTTACATCATGCTGATTTTTCCTCTCTTCTCACATCCCTCCTTCTCCCAGCCATTCCCCAGCCACTTATAATTGCATTACTTTCATTTTCTATGTTCAACAATTCCTTAAAGAGTTCTCTCCATCTACTCACTTTTTCTCCCTTCTCCACTAGTAATTTACCATTTTTATCTTTCACTCCGTGACTAACATCTTTGATACCTTGTCTAACTCTCTTTACCTCTTTCCAGAACATTTTCTTACATTCCGTCAACTTTACCCTCAAATTCCTTCCAAATTCCTAGTCAGCTCTACTGTTACTCTCTGTTACTAATCTTTTCACCTCTCTCTTCCACTCTACATAAAAATCTCTCTTCCTTCTCTGAAAGTCTTCGACACCCCAGTTTCTCAACCACTCACTCTCTGCTTTCTTTTGTGTCACAGCCTGTCTCACCTCTTCATTCCACCATGCTGTTCCTTTTGCCCTGTTTCGTCTTCTCCTCATCACCCACATCACCTCACATGCTGCATAGATTTCTTCCGTGACTATCTTGGACACACCTTCCACTTTCCCCATCTGCTCCAATCCGTATTTATACAATTGCTCCTCCACTTCTCTCTTATATTCTGCCTTTTCTCCATCCTCTTGAAACCTTTCCACCCTCCTTGTATGAACTACTTCCTTCTGTCCTTCCCTTCTTCTATTCCTCCATTTTGTTTGGACCTCGATTTAGAGAGTCCACTCCCCCAACCTCTATATGCTCTTGCATCTATTACACACCTTCTCATCCTATCATCCACACACACATAATCAATTGTTGCCTTCCGTTCAGTCAGTTCACCACCACCCCTTTCTCATCACTTGCAATGTATACCTGTGGATCATCTTGTGTCTGATGAGGGTATTGGCTATCACCAACTCCCTTCCAGCACTTTATTTTTTATTTTTTTTCAAGAAAGAAGGAACCTAACACTAAGAGCCTACAAACCGTTCCTTCCAAGAAAAAAATATACAAAAGAGAGCCAAATTCAAGAACCATTCATTTCGAGATGCCTGGACACACTATGTTGGAAAGACTGGAGATCATAGGAAGCAGGAAATACAGACAGAGGGAGACAGTTCCAGAGTTGACCTGTTGTACTAAAGAATGACTGAGAGTAACGGACAACTCTTGCATTGTAGTGCCACACATTTGATATTCATGTATGTGTTTAGTAGTACTGTAATTTTAAGTTAGATAGGGTGTAACCTGAATATTAGTTTATAAGTTCCTACCCTAAGTAGTAATTCATATATTAATAATTACTGTAGGGCTGACTCTATTTTTATATGTATGTATCTCTGTATCTATGCAGTGGGTGATGTAATTGTAGATGTTGAGCTATGGGAATTCCCCGTCTCGTAGAGTAACGAATAACAGACAGATGCGCCAACTTTTCTTGTCGTTGTTGGGCGCCGAGTTTAAACGTTAAACAGAGTAATGATGAATATACAATTCTTTCCGTAACCTAGTTGTGAAATGTTTGCTAATGAAGCTGCTAGAACACAAGTATGTAAGATTAGCAGTCCAAAAGGCCTAAATAATGTCATTTGTGAGGATTTAAAGTCCCGTTTGTCTTGGCCGTCACTAGATGGCATGAGCTGCTCTCAGATTCAAATTGAGATAGTGATAGAATCAGTATCTAATTTAAGTAAGGATAAATCCCAAATTTTCCCCAATTCAATCAAGAGTCCTGGCGTCATGGGTACACTGCTAAATAAATTGTAAAGAGAATTGAAACCCCCTATATTTCAAAAACACCACCTCATTTGACTTGAGCAGTGGCGTCCTTAGTGCCCGACATACCCCACTTGCTGCCCAGACATCGTGTATAACAGACGTTCGTTTAGGTGAGTCGTCCACATTTCTTCTTCCTCCCCCTCTTTTTCTTTGTTTAATCCATACTTATTATGAACTATGAGAAGTAATATTGTTGAGAGTTTAACGTAGTGACTTGCTGCCCAGACATCGTGTATAACAGACGTTCGTTTAGTCCCCAGACACCGGCGGTGACGACCGTGGGAGCACGCCATTATTCCCAAGTATTGCCCATAGACTTTTACACTTACACTTACAGCACTCACGAGTTATTATTACAAACCGAAGGTATTTGATGTGTTATTAATGATTCTATCAAGTGAATTTTTTTTTTTGTAGATAAGGAATAGAAGTATAGAAGTGATATGTTCTGTAACGGAAAGGAAAATTCAAATTCATCAACTGTTCTCTTTCTTTAAAATTAGTTTATTAGAAAAATTATAATCAGGAGCGTGGAAGGGAACTTACTGATTGTGAGCAATAATGTGATATTTAAGTTGTACCTCGAGGCTAAATAAGCCCGAGTGATTGAGGTGTTCTAAGTGATTGTATTTCTTTTTTTTAATTATTCCTCGAGGCTAGACAGGCCCGAGAGATTATGTATTTCTAGTGATTATATAACATTGTCGATGGTGAAACGTGAAAAACAATACTGATTTGAGGTGAGAACCGAGAAAATTATATGAGGAGAATACCTTATATGGGTGAAAGATGAATACAAATAATCATTCTTATTGATTCGAGGCTATGCCAGCCCGAACAGACAAATCATATCCGTAAAAGTGTCCCTGTCTTGAGGCCAATGTTGAGCCCAAGAGTAACGGCCAAAAAAAGAAAGTAAAGTACAACGACTCCATATCTCGAGTGTATCAAATTGTTTCGTCTGGTAATAATGTTAGAGGAATGATCACCCAAAAGCCTTAGTAACATTTACAATCTTCTCCCATACTAAAAAGGGTCATGTAATAAAGAAATGATAGTTTTGTGGAAATTAACAGAATTATTAAAGTAGAGTAAAGTATCTAGCATTTTCTTTTCTTTATTAGTATACCTAATCACGGAAATTATGTCCTCAAGCCAAATTCACTCCCCTTCCAATTCAAGATTCCTTCGCTGAGGGAACGACAACCACCTGAGGTACCGACTAAATCTAAACTCGGCCAAAAACTACAAACGCTACCACAATTCATTCTTTTCATAAATATTTACCATCCACTATACTAAGTCGAGTACCACTTGTATATCCATGGGTGAGTTGATCAATACCCACAACAGGTAAGAAAATACATACCCCTATTATTATTACACTGGTGTCAACCGGTGGGATAAAATTCTTAGCATTACACTGGTGTCAACCGGTGGGATAAAATTCTTAGCATTACACTGGTGGCAGCGGTGGGATACTCATCGTTCCCAAATCAGTGGCGTTGGTGAGAAAGTGAAGGGAAGCGAAGCGCAAAAAGTAGAGAGGATGTTAAGGGTAGCATTGGTTGGTCATTCCCAAATACCTCCGCAACGCTATATTCAGAACATCCTGGTAGTAATGAGGTTCAAATAGTGTAATGCCGATTAATGTTGTATCACCGGTATTCACCAGTGTGATGCTAGTGGTAAGACCTTTTATGCCACTGACTGACACCAGTGTAAAACCTGAAACTTTATCCCACCGGTTGACACCAGTGTAATAATAATAGGGGTATGTATTTTCTTACCTGTTGTGGGTATTGATCAACTCACCCATGGATATCCAAGTGGTACTCGACTTAGTATAGTGGATGATAAATATTTATGAAAAGAATGAATTGTGGTAGCGTTTGTAGTTTTTGGCCGAGTTTAGATTTAGTCGGTACCTCAGGTGGTTGTCGTTCCCTCAGCGAAGGAATCTTGAATTGGAAGGGGAGTGAATTTGGCTTGAGGACATAAATTCCTTGATCAGGTATTCACCAGTGTGATGCTAGTGGTAAGACCTTTTATGCCACTGACTGACACCAGTGTAAAACCTGAAACTTTATCCCACCGGTTGACACCAGTGTAATAATAATAGGGGTATGTATTTTCTTACCTGTTGTGGGTATTGATCAACTCACCCATGGATATACAAGTGGTACTCGACTTAGTATAGTGGATGGTAAATATTTATGAAAAGAATGAATTGTGGTAGCGTTTGTAGTTTTTGGCCGAGTTTAGATTTAGTCGGTACCTCAGGTGGTTGTCGTTCCCTCAGCGAAGGAATCTTGAATTGGAAGGGGAGTGAATTTGGCTTGAGGACATAATTTCCGTGATTAGGTATACTAATAAAGAAAAGAAAATGCTAGATACTTTACTCTACTTTAATAATTCTGTTAATTTCCACAAAACTATCATTTCTTTATTACATGACCCTTTTTAGTATGGGAGAAGATTGTAAATGTTACTAAGGCTTTTGGGTGATCATTCCTCTAACATTATTACCAGACGAAACAATTTGATACACTCGAGATATGGAGTTGTTGTACTCTACTTTCTTTTTTGGCCGTTACTCTTGGGCTCAACATTGGCCTCAAGACAGGGACACTTTTACGGATATGATTTGTCTGTTCGGGCTGGCATAGCCTCGAATCAATAAGAATGATTATTTGAAAATGTATTTAGTGGAAAAAAAATACAAAGGGCTGCTGAAAAGGTAAAACCATATTACGGTACCGAGGAATGGCTCTTAGAACCGCTGCAACAGGAGCTCGCCCCGGAGCCCGAAGATGAGCGATTACCACCGCGAGTGAGGATTGCCCCTCGGAGACTCATAGAGGAGTGTTAGAAAAGTGGATAAGTGCATGTGACGAATGTTGTGAAACATAACTGCTTAAAGTTATGTTCCGGGTGGACTCATCCCCGAGGAGAGGGTGTAAAAAGAAAAAGAGTGAAGAGTTCCTGTTGGAACCGGGAAGTGCCTTACTTCGAGGGGAGTGATCAATCCCCTCACCTTACAGTTAGCACGGTTTGTGAGGTAGTGGAGTCTTCAGGACAGAATGAGCGCTCACCTCTTACGGGCGGAAAGCTGGAAACGAAAGGACAGAGTGAATGTGATTGTGAATGGAAGAGTGTAAGGAAGCTTCTCCCGTGGTGATCTCAATCTCGAGAGACCCTGTCGAGCTCAGGTGAGTGACAAGCTATCCTCCAAAACCTGAGGCTGACTGGGGCATAAATTCCCTCATAACATCTCTAGTAAGGAGTGATCATACCTCCTAATGTGGTGAGTAAGCGACCTCCCGAGGTACGCATCAGGTGTTTAATGTGGACCGACAGGTGCCACCGATTGTGGGGAAAGGTATTCCAAATTCAAAGTGTTTATAGCAGTTATCAGAGTAACAACATTCCATCCATGCACATGTCATAGAAAATTGACTTGGGTAAAATTTGTTTTCCGAACGTGGGAGCCGTGTAGTGCCACACATTTGATATTCATGTATGTGTTTAGTAGTACTGTAATTTTAAGTTAGGGTGTAACCTGAATATTAGTTTATAAGTTCCTACCCTAAGTAGTAATTCATATATTAATAATTACTGTAGGGCTGACTCTATTTTTATATGTATGTATCTCTGTATCTATGCAGTGGGTGATGTAATTGTAGATGTTGAGCTATGGGAATTCCCCGTCTCGTAGAGTAACGAATAACAGACAGATGCGCCAACTTCTACAATTACATCACCCACTGCATAGATACAGAGATACATACATATAAAAATAGAGTCAGCCCTACAGTAATTATTAATATATGAATTACTACTTAGGGTAGGAACTTATAAACTAATATTCAGGTTACACCCTATCTAACTTAAAATTACAGTACTACTAAACACATACATGAATATCAAATGTGTGGCACTACACGGCTCCCACGTTCGGAAAACAAATTTTACCCAAGTCAATTTTCTATGACATGTGCATGGATGGAATGTTGTTACTCTGATAACTGCTATAAACACTTTGAATTTGGAATACCTTTCCCCACAATCGGTGGCACCTGTCGGTCCACATTAAACACCTGATGCGTACCTCGGGAGGTCGCTTACTCACCACATTAGGAGGTATGATCACTCCTTACTAGAGATGTTATGAGGAATTTATGCCCCAGTCAGCCTCAGGTTTTGGAGGATAGCTTGTCACTCACCTGAGCTCGACAGGGTCTCTCGAGATTGAGATCACCACGGGAGAAGCTTCCTTACACTCTTCCATTCACAATCACATTCACTCTGTCCTTTCGTTTCCAGCTTTCCGCCCGTAAGAGGTGAGCGCTCATTCTGTCCTGAAGACTCCACTACCTCACAAACCGTGCTAACTGTAAGGTGAGGGGATTGATCACTCCCCTCGAAGTAAGGCACTTCCCGGTTCCAACAGGAACTCTTCACTCTTTTTCTTTTTACACCCTCTCCTCGGGGATGAGTCCACCCGGAACATAACTTTAAGCAGTTATGTTTCACAACATTCGTCACATGCACTTATCCACTTTTCTAACACTCCTCTATGAGTCTCCGAGGGGCAATCCTCACTCGCGGTGGTAATCGCTCATCTTCGGGCTCCGGGGCGAGCTCCTGTTGCAGCGGTTCTAAGAGCCATTCCTCGGTACCGTAATATGGTTTTACCTTTTCAGCAGCCCTTTGTATTTTTTTTCCACTAAATACATTTTCAAATAATCATTCTTATTGATTCGAGGCTATGCCAGCCCGAACAGACAAATCATATCCGTAAAAGTGTCCCTGTCTTGAGGCCAATGTTGAGCCCAAGAGTAACGGCCAAAAAAGAAAGTAGAGTACAACAACTCCATACCTCGCGTGTATCAAATTGTTTCGTCTGGTAATAATGTTAGAGGAATGATCACCCAAAAGCCTTAGTAACCTTTACAATCTTCTCTCATACTAAAAAGGTTTATATCATTGAAAATGTATTTAGTGGAAAAAAAATACAAAGGGCTGCTGAAAAGGTAAAACCATATTACGGTACCGAGGAATGGCTCTTAGAACCGCTGCAACAGGAGCTCGCCCCGGAGCCCGAAGATGAGCGATTACCACCGCGAGTGAGGATTGCCCCTCGGAGACTCATAGAGGAGTGTTAGAAAAGTGGATAAGTGCATGTGACGAATGTTGTGAAACATAACTGCTTAAAGTTATGTTCCGGGTGGACTCATCCCCGAGGAGAGGGTGTAAAAAGAAAAAGAGTGAAGAGTTCCTGTTGGAACCGGGAAGTGCCTTACTTCGAGGGGAGTGATCAATCCCCTCACCTTACAGTTAGCACGGTTTGTGAGGTAGTGGAGTCTTCAGGACAGAATGAGCGCTCACCTCTTACGGGCGGAAAGCTGGAAACGAAAGGACAGAGTGAATGTGATTGTGAATGGAAGAGTGTAAGGAAGCTTCTCCCGTGGTGATCTCAATCTCGAGAGACCCTGTCGAGCTCAGGTGAGTGACAAGCTATCCTCCAAAACCTGAGGCTGACTGGGGCATAAATTCCCTCATAACATCTCTAGTAAGGAGTGATCATACCTCCTAATGTGGTGAGTAAGCGACCTCCCGAGGTACGCATCAGGTGTTTAATGTGGACCGACAGGTGCCACCGATTGTGGGGAAAGGTATTCCAAATTCAAAGTGTTTATAGCAGTTATCAGAGTAACAACATTCCATCCATGCACATGTCATAGAAAATTGACTTGGGTAAAATTTGTTTTCCGAACGTGGGAGCCGTGTAGTGCCACACATTTGATATTCATGTATGTGTTTAGTAGTACTGTAATTTTAAGTTAGATAGGGTGTAACCTGAATATTAGTTTATAAGTTCCTACCCTAAGTAGTAATTCATATATTAATAATTACTGTAGGGCTGACTCTATTTTTATATGTATGTATCTCTGTATCTATGCAGTGGGTGATGTAATTGTAGATGTTGAGCTATGGGAATTCCCCGTCTCGTAGAGTAACGAATAACAGACAGATGCGCCAACTTTTCTTGTCGTTGTTGGGCGCCGAGTTTAAACGTTAAACAGAGTAATGATGAATATACAATTCTTTCCGTAACCTAGTTGTGAAATGTTTGCTAATGAAGCTGCTAGAACACAAGTATGTAAGATTAGCAGTCCAAAAGGCCTAAATAATGTCATTTGTGAGGATTTAAAGTCCCGTTTGTCTTGGCCGTCACTAGATGGCATGAGCTGCTCTCAGATTCAAATTGAGATAGTGATAGAATCAGTATCTAATTTAAGTAAGGATAAATCCCAAATTTTCCCCAATTCAATCAAGAGTCCTGGCGTCATGGGTACACTGCTAAATAAATTGTAAAGAGAATTGAAACCCCTATATTTCAAAAACACCACCTCATTTGACTTGAGCAGTGGCGTCCTTAGTGCCCGACATACCCCACTTGCTGCCCAGACATCGTGTATAACAGACGTTCGTTTAGGTGAGTCGTCCACATTTCTTCTTCCTCCCCCTCTTTTTCTTTGTTTAATCCATACTTATTATGAACTATGAGAAGTAATATTGTTGAGAGTTTAACGTAGTGACTTGCTGCCCAGACATCGTGTATAACAGACGTTCGTTTAGTCCCCAGACACCGGCGGTGACGACCGTGGGAGCACGCCATTATTCCCAAGTATTGCCCATAGACTTTTACACTTACACTTACAGCACTCACGAGTTATTATTACAAACCGAAGGTATTTGATGTGTTATTAATGATTCTATCAAGTGAATTTTTTTTGTAGATAAGGAATAGAAGTATAGAAGTGATATGTTCTGTAACGGAAAGGAAAATTCAAATTCATCAACTGTTCTCTTTCTTTAAAATTAGTTTATTAGAAAAATTATAATCAGGAGCGTGGAAGGGAACTTACTGATTGTGAGCAATAATGTGATATTTAAGTTGTACCTCGAGGCTAAATAAGCCCGAGTGATTGAGGTGTTCTAAGTGATTGTATTTCTTTTTTTTAATTATTCCTCGAGGCTAGACAGGCCCGAGAGATTATGTATTTCTAGTGATTATATAACATTGTCGATGGTGAAACGTGAAAAACAATACTGATTTGAGGTGAGAACCGAGAAAATTATATGAGGAGAATACCTTATATGGGTGAAAGATGAATACAAATAATCATTCTTATTGATTCGAGGCTATGCCAGCCCGAACAGACAAATCATATCCGTAAAAGTGTCCCTGTCTTGAGGCCAATGTTGAGCCCAAGAGTAACGGCCAAAAAAAGAAAGTAAAGTACAACGACTCCATATCTCGAGTGTATCAAATTGTTTCGTCTGGTAATAATGTTAGAGGAATGATCACCCAAAAGCCTTAGTAACATTTACAATCTTCTCCCATACTAAAAAGGGTCATGTAATAAAGAAATGATAGTTTTGTGGAAATTAACAGAATTATTAAAGTAGAGTAAAGTATCTAGCATTTTCTTTTCTTTATTAGTATACCTAATCACGGAAATTATGTCCTCAAGCCAAATTCACTCCCCTTCCAATTCAAGATTCCTTCGCTGAGGGAACGACAACCACCTGAGGTACCGACTAAATCTAAACTCGGCCAAAAACTACAAACGCTACCACAATTCATTCTTTTCATAAATATTTACCATCCACTATACTAAGTCGAGTACCACTTGTATATCCATGGGTGAGTTGATCAATACCCACAACAGGTAAGAAAATACATACCCCTATTATTATTACACTGGTGTCAACCGGTGGGATAAAGTTTCAGGTTTTACACTGGTGTCAGTCAGTGGCATAAAAGGTCTTACCACTAGCATCACACTGGTGAATACCGGTGATACAACATTAATCGGCATTACAGCATTAGAGAGTTGGACAGAAAAGGGATGAGAGTTCTTGCTAAACAGGTGCTACGCGCCCGTCGTACAGGTGGAGGGATGCATGCAGACAGTTCAGAGGAGCTGTGACCATTGAAGTAGTGACAGAAAAGAGTAATGATGGAACAGTGATAGAAAACAGATAATGATGCAACAGTGTGGCGAAGAGACAAAGGTTGAAGGGAGCCAGTAAGAGGAAGAGAGTTAATGAGATGAAAAGTTTTTGACTCCACCCTATTGAGAAGAGCTGTATGTGGGGAACCTCCCCACGCATTAAAGCACTGCCAATCTCATCCATCTCTGCAGGCACATCCCACTCGCCAACTACTCCATCCACCTTCACATTCCCTACTTTTCCATTCATATCTCCAATCAGAAACACTCTCTCATTCCTTTCAAACTTGTACATGCACACTTCCATATTTGTCCGGAACTTTTCTCTCACTGTGAATGCATGAGCTTGTGTTGGTGCACAGACACACACACACAATTGCCAACATTTGTTGTCCAACTTTCAATGTTACCCACACAATCTTTGAGCCAACTGATCCATACACTTATAATCACCTTCCATCTGTTACTCACAACAATACACACTCCTTTTGCCCTCTCATTCTCACCTACTCCCGCGCATATACCTTATCTGTATTCCCATTCTCTCACAGTCACCCCTCCATTTAGTTTCAGTTAATCCATATACATCCACTTTTGCACCCTCAAGCACCTGGACAACCTCTCTGTCTCTCTCTCTCTCTCTCTCTCTCTTCATCTCATCATTTGCACCCCTTACATTCCATGATGCAATCCGTGTCATGTCCTTTGTTCGGCCTTTAGTCGTCATCTGTTGGTCAGTCCTGGTCCGAGGCTTCTTGCTCATATTTTTAGTTAGTTGTTTTCCATGGAAGGGCACTAACCCTCCACCAACCCACTTGTTGTCACGTAGGGAACACGTTTTCGTTGGGTATAAGGTTACCACCCAGCGTTGTAAATGATTTCCTAGAAATCATCTGACTTGCCACCCAATGTACAGCTACCCTAAAAACAGAGTACCACTACACTAAATGGGTGGATGATTGGCGCCACCACCTACCACCAAATACTACGCTCCAAGCCTCGACAAAACTCATCACGCCAGAAGTTTTGTTTACTGGTTTTCACTACAGAAACGTTTAGTCCTGTAAAATTTTCTCAACAGCAATGGATATCTCATATTTTAGCCTGCCAAGGATTATTTATTCTCGAATGATTCAATGCTCATAAATGGAAAATCTAGCAATCATATTTATGAATATTTAAGTTTGTTACACGAAAGTGGGTCTTTAGTCGCATTTAGCCTTCGATCTCATTCCAGTACTATTTTACGCCATAACCAGTTGACGATCGCCAGTCGTGAAAGGCAAATTTATTTATGGTGCAAATCATGGGAACGTCAGATGCTCAAGTTCGACAGTGCTGGCGTTTAGTTTTTATAGCACGGCCCATAGGTTTGTCAAATGTATTACGGCCAGAACAACAACCAAATTCGATTAGAAGACAAAATAATTTGACGAACCCAACACAAAGCTACACGTGGTCGCCTCTGGCAATTTGTCACACTCGCATCTTTCTCGACTACGTTCCAATCGTAAATTTAATAACATGACGTCATGGAAACAATCAGCAGTTTACACCTTGTTAAAATGTTACGTGAATCGTTGAAAAGAACTTTGTTCTTGAAATTTCTAGAGACTGGACATTAAATAAATCCAAAATTAGTTGTAATTATTTGAAATACTTATAAACCCATATTTGCTTTGCCTGAGCACGGGGGGTCTGGACCCCCTGGACCCCTTGAGTCCTTTTTGCACTTCATTTTCCCCCTTTCTTTCGTACTGTCGGATAATAATACCTGACTTCCAATCCCCTGGGGCCTTACCTTCCTTCCAGGTCAATCTGCACATCTTCCATATTCATTCTCCCGCTTACTCTTCCCCCAATTTCAACATTTCTCAAGACATTCTGTCAATTCCGTGGTTTTCTCTATTTTGATTTCCTTCTAATATTTCCGCTCGATTGATATCTTTCTCCCTACCAGTCTCTCTTTGTCTCCCACCCACAATCCAATCAATTTACTTACGCTGCCTTGATTCTCTATAGTCAACAGTTCTTTAGTGCTTTCTCCATCTGCTAACTCTTTCATTGTTTTTACTCAACAATCTAATAATTTCATATTGAAAAACCTCTCCTTGACAGTGTGTATTTGTCCAGAGGATGCAAGAATAAAATCACAAAATGAGTTTAGGGACTGAAAGATATAATACCACTTCCTAGCCAACTCCATGACACCGATGATCCACGCAGCCCCTTCTGTTAACCTGAGAAGCCGGTTATAGATATATACCATTTAGATGGATCCGTAAAACAACAAACTACACTATAATTTCCGGAAAACTAATGTAACTAAGCGGATCTCACTTATCCGATAGCAGATGCGGCGCACTTGATGGGGGAGGGGTTTGAGAGAGGGTTTCGTGACTATGAAATCATCATCATCAATTATCTTCATGTTAGTAGGACTTTAAGGAAGTATAATAATAATAATAATAATAATAATAATAATAACAAAAAGCTGGTAAGCGACAATGGCGAGCTTTGGGCTGTTGTGATTCAGCCTGTACACACAAAAAGGATATTTATCTGATTAGAGTCTGACAATACCATATCTCACCTGTATTTGAACACAAATTAAACCACCCAGACAGGAGAAATAACTGTATACTTGCATAAACACAAGAAACATCTATAGATAGAGATAGATAGATAGATAGATATACACGAGGTGCTACCCAATAGTTCCAGTAATTTGAACAGAGGGAGCCAACCGTTTGCAGTTTTGTCTTTTGCCACTAGGAGGAGTCAGCAGCACCCCTTGTGCATCACTGTTGTGTCTGTGAGCGGACATATTGTTGATCTATGCTTACTATTGTAATGTGGTGTGTAGGTGGTTTGGAGGTTTTGCAATGGCGTACCAATGGTGCATCAGTGTGAAGTTGATCTTGATCGTTTTCTTCAACATCCAAAGGATTGTTCACAAGGAATCCGTCCCATCTGGTCAATCTGTCAGCCAAAAGTTTTACTGTGAAGTTTTGCAGCATCTGAGGGAGAACATCCACCGCAAACGTCCAGAACAGTGGAAGAACAAGGACTGGGTCCTGCATCATGACAACACCCCCACCCACACAATTGTTGTCTGGCAGTTCCTGGTTTACATTAACATGGTAGTTATTCCCCACCCACCCTATTCGACGGACCTTGCCCCCTGTGACTTTCTCGTGTTTCCCAAGCTGTTATTACGACAGAAGGGTGTCGATTTGACTCAACTGAGGAGATCCAGACAGAATCACAGGAGGTGCTCAAGACCATCACTGCTGGAGCCTTCCAGGGATGTATGGACTCGTGGAAAAAATTCTGGGACCACTGTATACATGTCCAAGGGGACTACTTCGAAGGCGACAGTGAGAACTAGGAGGTAAGGTACAGTAAATTATTTTCCTACAATATTCAGATTACTGGAACTTTTGGGTAGCACCTTGTATATATATATATATATATATATATATATATATATATATATATTTACATATATATGAAGGAGCCTCTGTAGTACAGTGGTAAAGTGTGCGTGTTCATACACTGAAGAACGAGGGTTCGCTCCCCACCAGGGTAATGAACTTTGGGAGTGTTCTTCAGGCCATGTACTGCATTGGTGGACATAAGAGGTGCTGTGGTTGAATCTGTGGTTGAATCGGTGTCGCATATTATAAAGCATGCTTGCATCCAGTCAGCTTGCGTGGGCCGATTACTCTTGGTTTCATAGACTACACACACATCCATAGCCACTCCAGCACTACAGTTACACTTACAGGCACTTCCCACCCTACATACAATCTCTACTAGACAGCTTAAACCACTTGGTAGAGATACATTGGCTGTATCACCCCCACTTCGGTCGGGATAGGCCAGTCCTGCAGTGGACACACAAATGGCTGATGAGATGAGATGAGATATATATGAAGCCTCTCATATTATGTAATAATTCTGTTCGTAACACACGTATCTAGTCATTTCCAACCATTTTGCCACCACCGAAATCTCCTGGGGAGTGAAAATATAATTCTTAATTTTATGTTTTTCTTTTCCACTCCTTAATTTTCACCAGCATGCAACTTTACCTCATCATCCTTCCCACCTCTTTTCTACTCTGATGGCTCTGAAGCTGTTTCTTCTACTGATAAAGCGGATCTCTTCGCTCAGACTTTCTCCTCCAATTCCACCTTAGATGATTCCCGTGCTATCCCTCCATCACTTCCCCCCCTCTGAATTCCTCTTGGCTGACATTCAAATTTCTTCAGCTGATGTATTTTCTGCCATCACTGGCCTCAGTACTAACAAGGCAAATGGGCCTGATGGAGTCCCTCCAGTTGTCCTCAAGAACTGTACTTCTGTGCTTACACCCTGCCTAGGTAAACTCTTTCACCTTTGTCTTTCAACTTCTCCCTTTCCTTCTTGCTGGAAGTTTGCTCTCATTCAGCCAGTCCCAAAGAAGGGTGACCATTCCCAACCCTCTAACTATCGTCCAATTGCTTTAACATCCTGTGTCTCAAAAGTTTTGGAGTCTATTCTTAACAGAAAAATTTTAAAGGATCTTTCCTATCACAACCTTCTTTCTCATCGTCAGTATGGGTCCCGTCAGGGACGCTCGATTGGCGATCTTCTCACCTACCTTTCAGACTCCTGGACATCCTCCTTTCGGGACTTTAGCGAAAGCTTTGTCTTTGCACTTGACATCCCAAAGGCTTTCGATCGAGTCTGGGGCAAATTTTTAATTTCCAAACTGCCCTCTTACGATTTCTATCCTTCTATATGTGCCTTCATCTACAGCTTCCTTTCTGGTAGTTCTACAGCCAATGTTGTAGACGGCCATCGTTCTTCTCCTAGATCTATTAACAGTGGTGTTCCTCAGGGTTCTGTTCTATCGCCAACTCTCTTCCTTTTATTCATCAATGATCTTCTAAGTTGTACATCTAACCCTATCCACTTGTATGCTGATGATTCCACCCTTCACCTTTCCATTCGGTTCCCTCAACGTCCATCCCACCAGTTACTTCAACAAACAAGGGAGGCAATGGCACTCCTAATGTCTGACCTGGCTCGAATCTCTGACTGAGGTGAAAATAATCTTGTTGTTTTTAATGCATCTAAGACTCAGTTTTTACACCTGTCAACCCGACAGAATCTTCCAGGCGTACCCCCTAAAATTTAATAATATCCAACTTAATCCAGAATCATCCCTGAACATGCATGGGGTTTCATTCACTCAGGATTTATCTTGGAAAGATCATATTACATCTCTGGTAAAATCTGCTTCCAAGAGATTAGGTGTGCTAAGCTGACTCCATACCTTCTTTACCCCTGCACAGTTGTTGACTTTATACAGGGGATTTTTTCGCCCCTGTATGGAGTGCAACTCTCATGTGTGGGGAGGCTCCCCACATACAGCGTGGGGAGGCTCCTCACATACAGCTCTTCTTAATAGGGTGGAGTCAAGGGCATTTTGTCTCATTAACTCTGCTCCTCTTACTGGGTCCCTTCAACCTCTGTCTCTTTGCCGCACTGTTGCCTCTTTATATCTTTTCTATTGCTACTTCCATGGTCATTGCTCCTCTGAACTGTCTGCTTGCATCCATCCACCTCTACAATGGGTGAGTAGCACCCGTCTAGCAATAAACTCTCATCCCTTTTCTGTCCAACTCTCTAATGCAAGAGTTAACAGTTACTCCCAATCCTTGATGTGTGCAACAGGCCAACTCCGGAACTGTCTCCCTCTGTCTGTATTTCCTACATCCCATGATCTCCAGTCTTTCAAACTCAGTGTGTCCAGGCATCTAGAAATGAACAGATCTTGAATTTGGCTCTCTTTTGTGTTGTTTTTGTGTTTTTTTCTTTCAAAGAACTGTTTTGCGGGCCCCTGGCCTTTGGTTCCTTCTTCCTCGAAAAAAAAAGCCATTTCGTGAAAAATTTTGCGTTTCATTGAAAAGCATAGGATGGGTTTAGGAAGCTAAAAATTGCACTGCCAGGTTCGCTAGACGTCTCTTTTCAATTTGGTAAGAAAATAAATTTGATTTTCGAAATCTGAAAAAATGGTTCCAGGGCTGGCCACTGCTCCCGACTATTTCTGGACCCACTACCACGAAGGGGCTAAGCAGGCCGTTGGTAGACAACGAGTAATTGCGTAGCAACCAAAACCTTGCAGACACAGCAAAGTTTTAGGCTGGTCATTGTGTCCAGATTTGGTAGGAATCCGTTTATTCTGAAGGGCTGAAGTGCCTGCCACAGTAATATAAGATAAAAAAAAAAAAAAAAGGTTTTCTGCCGTTGCTAAACAACGAGTAGTTGCCTGGCAACCGAAACCTTGGGGACACAACTAGGTCATAGGCTGGTCATTGTATCCTGGTTTGGTAGGGCTCGGTTAATTCTGAAGGGCAGAAGTGCCTGGTGTAATCAAGAAAAAAATGGTTTTCGTCCATTGCTTGGCAACGGGTTGTTCTCTGGCAACCAAAACGCTGCGGACACAACTATGTCATAGGCTGGTTATTGTTTGATTGGAATCAGTTAATTCTAAAGGGTTGAATTACCTGTCACAATAAAACAAGAATGTAAGCAAAAAAGGCTAACGAGAAAGAAATCTTGACTAACAATAAAGGCAGATTGAAGCTGGCCAAATGTCATAATCATTATCATCATCATTATCATCACCATCAGCAGCAGCAGCAGCGCAGCTTTATACCAGTATTTCCTAGGGGTGGACGGGCACTTGAAATAAGAAAAAGAGAACACAGAAGAGGGAGAACAATCGACAAAGTGTATGTCTTTTCATAGGGTCTCATTATGAAACTTTTTGCAATTCCCTGCTTCGCTTCACAGGTCAAACGGTTAAGAAAAAAATCCATGTTGCCTTTGGAATAGAAATCGTTGCCTCGACGGCTGAGTTTTAAAGAGTGCATACCGTGTTCTCTGTAGCTGCATACATACTCGTTATTCAATTCGTTCATTTCTGTTCAACATTTATCATTCTATTTATTTCTCGACACCGTATCCTGTGATAGGCAGCTTCGACAAAAGAACCTCCAGGCGTTTCTGTCCTTATTCAATAACGATACCTCCTCCCACGAAACACAACTCTCCCCTACATAGCATTCTCATACTCTTTATCGCACAAATGTATTTACCGTTTTCCATCTCTTCCAGTCACCTCACTGTCAGTCCTTTTGCTCTCTCAACTTCCACACCTCGCTTTCTCGAGTAGTCGCTTTACCATATACAATCATCATCAACTTAACCTTCTACGCTTCCTTCTGACCCAAGACTCATTCACACATCAACACAAGACACACAGAAGCACACACACAAATGCAAAAAAGCACACACACACACACACACACACACACACACACACACACACACACGAGCGCGCGAGAGCGCGAACATACACAAAAAGAAAAAACGAAACCACACACAGACACAGACACACACACGGACACAAACACACAAACTCTCTCTCTCTCTCAGTCAGATATCAACAGAGCAACTCTAATGGTGGTTACATGGTCCGCAAAAATCTGGCCAGCTAGCTTAGTGCGACAGCCCAACCTCTTCCTCCCTTCCATGTTCAAGTTCCTTCTTCCCTCACATCATTCCCTCCCTCTCTGCCTCCCTCTTCACCCCCTATCCCTCACAACACACCTCCCCCCCTTTTTTTGGGCTATCTAACACTGGGGCCGAAGCCCCTGGTCATTAAGACAATATAGATAGATAGATAGATAGATAAATAGATAAATATATGCTTTATCTGTGCGTTTATCTTCCACATTAGCTCTGGTACGTTGGGGCGCTGACCATCCACTCACCCGATGTAGTGCTGCTGTCGGGTGTCTGCCCTTTCCTTTCCTCCATCCTTCTTTCCTTCCATCCTCTTCTGTCTTTCTTTCCTTCATTCGTTCCTTGTCTTTCTGCCTGCAGGTGACTTTACACTCCTTCTTCTGTCTTTTTCCTTCATTCTTTCCTTTTCCTTCTGCCTGTGGGTGACTCTACACTGAGTGACAAGCCAAATGGTTTCCTGTACACCTGGAAACCATTTACTACGCTGGGTGGTAACCATATAACCAGATTTTGGTGCCTGGTGGTTTAGTGGGTAATTATTGCGCACCAATCGGATTGAGACAGTGAAGATTTATATCCACGGGATGGTTGGGGTTGATTGCTCATGTAATGCCACTCAGGGATGAATGAGGCTGGTCACTCTCATCTTAAATGTCGGGACCAACTTCCTATCCCCGGGCTCCTACGCTCCTCATGGGGCAATGTTGGATTGGATGATGGATATATATATATATATATATATATATATATATATATATATATGATTTTATTTAATTTTTCTTTTTAATTTCTTTCTTTATATTACTGAACATTTTTTATTTTAAAAATACCTAAACTAAAGACCCTAAAACTAATAACCTAACAGACAAATCGCTAACCTATGCTAAATCCTAATGAGACAAATAGTTAAACCTATACTAATGGTAAAAATACCAAGAGAACACCATCGACTGCGGATATGTAATGCCTTTCTACATTACATACCTGCAGTCATCACCTGCTGACTGTCAGTTGAGGCAGAAAAATGTATAGGCGACATCACTGTATAAAAGAGAACCAGAGGATTCAGGAACTATTCCACATACGTCAGCTGTCGACCCTAATTAAGATGACCTATAGAAGATGTTACAATGCATTTACATATGTACAGAAAGTGTAGTACCCCACACAACAGAACACCATCAACTGAAAATGCCCAATACCTTTCTGTACTGCGGACTTGTACTAATCAACTGGTGATTGTCAGGCGAGGAACGGGGTTTAATGAAGGGGACATCAATATCAGGAATAGAGCCGTTAGAAGTAGGAGCTACCAATACGTGAACTGTCAATCCTAATTAATAATACAATATATACATAAATACAGGCAATAAAAACCATAACCATATTGCAGAAAAAGTCACATCACTCTGATTAGTCCGGTCTTCCTCAAGATAGTCATCAATTTATCAGTCACAACAATATCCCTTTCACCCAGGATGGTGGAAAATGTGAAGGGGATGTCTGCTGCACCGCATTAACAACACCCCAGCTCAGCGTGATTTTAAAAGGGGATTATGCTGTGCACATCAATGGGACGGCTGACTTCATCCCCATGCTGTATTCATCTCTGCCTGTTTCTTTGTCTAGGACAGAGACGTCAAGCTGGTGGCCCGCACGCCACATGTGGTCCTCGAAGAGGAAGAGTGACCCGCGATGACTTAACCCATCACGTCCCGACCGATTTTCCGCCACTGACTCCCCCCAGTCCCGACCAATTTTGGAAAAAAAATTTTGGCTCAAACCTCTGCTTTTGATGAGAAACATTAAAAATTCATAGAGAAATCGCTCACCTGAGGTTTTAAATACTCGATACATATAGCAGTACTCCTTACCTTGCTGGGTTTTTATCAGGCTAGCTCCAAAGAAAACGAGTTATATGGGAGGGTAACTATTCCACACCACTCATAAACGGTATTTATTTATTTGGTACGAATTTATATGTAGTACGAGCGTATACTGGTTTTCAAACAGTAATATAGGCAATATAAGCATTGTTTCACTCACTAACACATCAACATACCTGACCTTTTTGGCGACATTACCTGATCGTCATTTCTGACTGTTTCTTCCTCTAGTGCTACGTAAACTTAGTCCTCCACATTATCATCGACTGGGGAATCGCTCTAGCCCTGAATGCCTTTATTGGCCAGGTCATTGGTAACAGGTGAATTGCTGAGACAATGGCGTGTGGGAGGAGGGAGGTCATGCGTGGTAAGGCATTGTCCCTGCCTGGCTTCTTGTAGAGGAATAGAGGAAGGTGTCCCATGTATACATATCAAAAATCACGCACGAAAATTGAAAATTGTGCAAATTATGAATCTTGCAATTGTGTGATGTACCGGTATGTCGATGGGTCTAGCTGTGACAAAACATTGCAACGTACCCATACGTTGACAGGATGCCTCGGGTTAAGAAATAATGAGAATTAACAAACGGAAAATCCCAAAAAATTTATCATATGATCAAGTGAACAAATATTACAGCACTATTATGTAATATTTACTGATAATTTGATCGATAAAAATACCAATTGAATAATTTATTGATGAACAAATATGTCATTAAACTTTTAAATATTATCAGTAACTTGATGCACAAGTCAGTGCCACTGCAAGGGTTAGAAGGCATACCGAACTTCTAACGTTTGAATAGACTGCGTCTCTGCCATATTATATGTTATAGACCTGGCCTTCAGACGATTAAAATGTACGAAGTGTGGACCTCGGAAAGTACAGAGATTGACACCACTAGTCTAAGTAATTGCTCTTTGTGTCAATTGTCCTACTCATATCAGATCATTTTTTTATTTATATTTTGCTTTTCCATTTGTTTTTAATGCCTTATTTGCTTTGTCTTCCGCTATCTTTGTCTTACCACTCATCATATTTGCCATACCTCTCAATATTTATCTAACCACTTGCCATATTTACCTTACCATTCGCCATACTTTGTCAATTGCCATATTTGCCTTACTGTTCGCCATATTTGCTTTGTCACCCAACATACTTGCTTTGATATTCGCTGTACATGCTCTGCTGTTCGCTAAATATGCTTTGTCTGTTGCTAATTGTATGTTTTGTCACTCGCCAGTCATATGCCTTTACATTCACTACATTTCCTTTGCCATTCACTGTATGTGATTCGTCTCTCCCCACACTTGCCTTGCCACTGTCCATATTTGTTTGTCACTCGCTAATCTACTTTCCTATTCGCCATGTTTGTCGGTATTTCACTGTATTTGCCTTCCGAGTTGCTATATTTGGTATAACTCACTGCATTTCCTTTTGTCACTCATAATTTTGCTGTACCTGTCTCAGTTCATATTTTGCCACTCATCATGTCATTTGCCAATGGAATTATCTGTTTTGCCAATTTTCATATTTGCATTGTCCTTCATTTCCATTCTTTGTAATTGCAATGCACTGAATGAAGCTACATTTGATTTGCCACTCACTAAGTTTACTTTGCCATTCGGTGTACCTGCTTTGCAATGCACTATTTTTTTTTTTTTTTAGATAATGAATAAAGGAAGGAAAAACAAAGGGAAAAAAAAAATCGGTCCATGTGTCTAAAGGCATCCTCTATTCATGAAATATTTATAACAACTGGATTTAAATAAAAGTGGATTAAATGTTTGTGGGAAACAACTCCCAGGAAGTGAATTCCAGAGAGTAGTAGGTCTGGGGAAAAATGAATTTTGATAAGCAGAGATTCTGCATTGCGGGGGAGAGAGTGTGAGTTCTTGGGCGCTCCCAGTTGCCCGAATATTTCGAGAAAAAATATGAAGGGGATGCGCAATTGAAGCCAGTTCGTCAGAGCACATATGGTAAAATTATCTATATAATAATTCTAACGAAGCAACATCTCTACGTACCGATAATGGAGGAAGGTCCTGCACAATGGCAGGATTATTGATTAATCTAATGGCTTTATTTTGAATTTTGTCCAACTGCTTCAATGCAACCGTTCCACATCCACTCCACAGTGGTGAACAGTATTCGATCTGAGAACGCACATGACTTTTGTATATTGTGGCCATCTGCTCATCAGTGAACAACTCACGAACATTGTACATAAGTCCCATTTTTTGGAAGCATTTTTACCAAGGGATTCAATACAAGTTGTCCATCTTAGGTTTGGGTTTAGAGTATCACCTAGGATATCAATTGTAGTGGATACGGGAATACTGACATCATTTAAAATTATGTGAGAGTCTGCGGGATTCTTTCTGTTGGAGAACTTAATGTAATTAGTTTTCTAAGCATTAAATGACACCAGATTTGTTTGTCCCCATTAACTAATTTTAGAAAGGTCCTGGTTCAGGGAAACTGCTGTGTTTATTTGGGACTTTATAATATCAAATTGTGTAAAGGAAGTACTAAATGTGAAAGAACTATGAAGGGTCGAGTCATCAGCATAAGAGTGTATTGGGTTGTCAGTGACAGATAGGTCATTTTTGTGAATGAGAAAGAAGGTTGGCACAAAACTGATTCCTGAGGTACGCCAGCATTTGTGGAATGAAACTGAGAATAAATTCCATCTACCATGATCCGTATTTTTCTATTATGAAGGTAAGAAGAAATTAGAGGAATCAGTGTTGAAAGGCCATAGTGTGACATCTTAGACAGTAAGGCCCGGTGCCATACTATATCAAATGCTTTTGATATATTCAGTGCTATTGTGTGTGTTTCACCGTGTTGATCTATTGTTTTGTTAATCTGATGGGTAAGAAGGCAAAGAATGTCTACAGTTGAACGTTTTTGTCTAAATCCATACTGCCGATCATTGATTAATTTATTGATTCCTAGATGCTTGATTATGTGTTTGTTAAGTAGTGTCTCAAAAACTCTACCGAGAATGGAAGTTATTGCTATTGGTGAATAGTTTGATGGATCAGAAGTTGCCCTCTTTTTAGGAACAGGATGGATATTTGCTTCTTTCCAAGAGGCTGAAAAACTTGAGGTACGGATGCATAAGCGGAAAAATCTTGCCAGTACAGGAGCCAACACGGAGGAGCAATTTTTAAGTTCTATTGAAGGAATTTCATCTGGACCAGTAGCTTTGACTGCTGGGAGATTCTGTAAAACAGCTTGTACGTATCTGGTGTGAATCATGAAAGGAGGTATTTGAGGGGAATCAAAATCAAGTACAGGAATATTGTGATTTTCTGTATTTAGGGTTGAGTTTCTTGAAAAAATGTCAAAAAGAAGTTTGGCATTTCCACGTGGGTCACTTACTAGATTTCCATTTGGGGACTGTAAAGGTCGAATGAAACAGGTGGTAGTGAAGTTAGTTTGAATGAATTAAGGGCTGACCAGAATATTTTGTTATCATTTGGATTGTTTAGTAGTTTGTTAGCCTGTCTATGCAGAAAGTTTGATTTAGAAAGATTGATAATAGTTTTGGCCTGGTTTCTAATATTTCTATAATAGTTAAATGTATCTTTGGTTTTGGTCCTTGTATTAGTGTTATAGGCTATTGTTTTATGTTCTGTTACTCTAGCACAATTGTGGTCAAACCATTTAGGAGAATTACATCTTTTTCTGTAACTATGATGGGGATTGAATGTTTCCATGCCGACATTAATGAAATCCTGTATGTGGCCCAATGTGGAATTTGCATACTGGGAGAAAAAGGAGGTCCAAGGAACATCCATGAAAAAATTATGGAGTCCTTCCCAGTCTGCCCAGTCATAGTGCCACTTAATCACCACGACAGGTTCAGGGTAGGAGGGTGTGGTATGTGTTAAACTGGTGGCTTGAATCAGACAATGACCAGAGGATCCGAGGGGGGACTTCACTTCGACATTATAATTATCTGAATTGGTTGTTAGAAACAAGTCCAATAGGTGGGGATTTTGATCGGGGTTGTCTGGTACACGGGTGGGTTAACTGACTAACTGCGTGAGATTAAACGAGTCTGCAAATAGCTCACATTCAAGACCAGAGTCATCAGTTCTGGCTGAATAAGTGAGCCATTCAACATTATGAACATTAAAATTACCCAGAATAGTAATTTCTGATGCAGTATTAATGTTGAGGACACTTAGCTGTTCACTTCATTTCCTCTGTCATTCGTATCAGGTTGCAATCCTGTACCCCTTCCTTACCTCACGCTCCTTCGTTCAGTCTGACACTCGTTTTGTGTACTCAGTCTATCACTTGCTTTGATTCATCACTACCACTTCTTTATACACTGTCATTTATCATGCACTGTCACTTCATTTACTCACTCCGTTCACTTCAGTCACTCAAATCCATTCACTCATTCACCTCATTCAACCACTCTCACTCAATAACTTCCGATGGCTTCTACACCAAAACAACACAAACTGAATCCATCCTTCACACACACACACACACACACACACACACACACACACACACACACACACACACACACACACACACACACACACACACACACACATCAATAATTACTCACACTTCTGCACACAGAACTAATGGTCATGGAAGAGGCCTCACCATTTACATTCACACATCCACCCTCTACAAAGAAAAAACACAAACAAATCACTTTTCCAGGATAACAGCTAGATAGAAATACAGTCACTTAGGGTCAGGTCTACTCACAAACAAGAAAAAACATTTTGAACATTTATATTCACTTTGACACCTCCTCAGCTCGTCCAGCATTACACAGACACCTAATTTATAACTGGGGACATCAGCACTAAAAACAATGACTGGTACAAACACAGTGAGCACAACCGCGGAGATTGTAATACTATATCAAAGCAGAACAACATGTATATTTTCAATGACACATAACAATACACCTATGTCCCACACTATGCACGCTGTTCCCAGACATATTATTCTGTTTGTTCACACAACCATTCAGGCAGAACTCAAACCAGGGATTCACGTCAAACAAGAACGATCACACATCACTTGCACAAACTAGAAGATCGTACTGGGCAGCGTTCAGTGAAAAATGAGGATAACATTTCAGCACCCTAAAGAACACACCCATCACTAACTTTAAGAAGCATATTACGAAATTTATTAAGATCATACTTAATACAAACTAACACCATATTCCATGAGGCAACAGAAGACTGCTACCCATATTTGATACCCATCTCCATTACCCTTATACACATGAGAACATCATCACAAGACACCAGCAACTAAACAGCGAAACTGACAAAATCATCACAGAAAAAACAGAAAACTGGATAGTCTTGTGACAACACGCATCCACTCACCAGACAACTCTTGGCTCTGCAGATCACTGAACAGTATTACTAACTCAAGGACCAACATTCACCTCAACACCCAAACAACAACCCAACATACTCGTGAACTACAACGTAAACATTAGCCACCTTATACTAACACGTAATGACCATGAAAATTAATCTTAACTGCAAAAGTAGTCCTTTCCTCTTGACTGCAATGTAACCGCTTTCACATCAGATTAGACGCGTAACCATAAGCACAAATGGCATCAGTAACCTTCACCTGAAATATTTACGACCACATGGCATCCAGGCCTTCACACACATCAGTAGCTACTCATACACACATTGTAGCTTTCCTAGTATTTGGAAACATAAAATAATCATCACTATTCTTAAATCAAACAAGATCCCAAGACACCCTTCTTCGTACAGAACCATTATGCTACTTAGCATAAAACTCAAGATGAGTAAAAATCTAATTCTCAATAGACACACCCCATGCACCCTTTACTCTCACAACACGGGTTTAGAGCACAAAGTCTACAAACACATTATCAGTCAACTTCTCACAACATGTATCTGTTGGCATCAACTCTGTGAGATACATCCAACATATACTGTAGTTCTTAACACAAGCTAGTGAACTTAATGTCCAACAAAAACATGAAGAACAAATGCTACAAGGAAAGTGAACATGAACACTAAACTTCCCTCACAGAGTTCCAGTGTCCTGTTCTTTCTTCCGCGCTTTTTTATAGTATACATACAAGATATCCCTACACCCTAAACACCCACAAACATTGCCTCATAAGCAGATTATATCACCATAACAACCACACACCACATCACAGACAGTCTACACACTGCAACAAGACAACTTTAATGCACTTCATGCACGAGGTGATGAATGCTCCAGCAGTTTGACTACAAAACACATGAATTACAGCAACTATAAACACAAATACACCCTTAACGTCACATTTAGCGATGTACCAGTGACACACACACACACACACACACACACACACACACACACACACACACACACACACACACACACACACACACACACACACACACACACACACACACACACACACACACACACACACACACACACACACACACACACACACACACACACACACACACACACACACACACACACACACACACACATCCTCCACTGGACTGACGTATGGTACTGGACTCACCTTCAAGGACAACATAAAACATCTGTAGAGTGTGGACCCAAAACTCAATGCACTGATGGCAAGTACAGGCCGTCCTGTGTAAAACCCACTACAACACATGTAGATCATAATTAACAATGCTCCATACATCATCATTGATTGCACCAGTGCCATTATCGCACATCATTTACACTTAGAAACCAGAGTCCTCCCTGTGAGAGAATATTTTGGTATGAGGGGCACACAGTTCTAAGCAGCGGGCTGCGCTAAACCGTAACATCCCTGTCATTATAAGACTGAACCACACAACACAGCTAGACATATAAAAACAAATACCACGCAAAAATTATCAGGTCCACTTGAACAACAACCCACCTCTTAACATTCTAACACTAACTGAAGTAACACCTAGATACTCATTTTGGATACAGGGCAATACAACAACTCAATCAGAACACAAAACAGTGTCTGTTACAAATGATTTACTGATTTCTTACAAGCTAAACTGATGTTAGTGTATATATTAGTGTATATATAATAGTACATAAGTGTAGCCATGTGAAACCATGTAGCTGTCACTGGCGTCATGAGGGATTTTTGCTTACTTGTGTCTAGGGAGCTAAAGAGAGAGAAGCAGGTGCTAATTGCCTTCAGTTTTAGCTCAGACATCACCCAGGGTGCATCTGTTATCATCTAGTCAAGAATGAAGTGTCATATAACCAATGGACTTTTGACACACCCTTCTACCTTTTAACCTGATAACAAAGCGGTGGTAGCAAAGTGGGTGGAAGCCACTAACGCCTGTCTCCTACAAAATTTTCTCAGTAAAACAGCTAGTAAGCCACGCCCCGCATTCTGCAAAGCCGTCCTGCCACACGCCGAGCAGTGCAAGCCAACCTGCCCCACAATTAACCTCTGCCCTCCCAGTGACCTATATATCTTACACTACGTGTCTTGCACTCCCTCTGTGTGTGGCCTGCCTTTCCAGAGCCTACAGCTGCCTCTTGTTACAGTTCCTGTTGCTTCTGCCCTTCGTTGTGTGGCCTGTTTTGTGTGAGTGTCCTGTGCCTTCATGGTGAGGTAAATTGTCATTTCCCTTCCTTTTGTCCTGCCTGTTGTGGGGAAAATCAAACCGTCACTGCCCACCAAATACCCTGCCACACCCTGCAGGCACCCAGTAGGCGTCACTGTCCAGTTCTGCAATACATCACTGCCCCGTGCCTGCCATATCCCCGAGCTGTATTCCCAACAAGTCTTCAGTTTAAGCTGACAAACTAAGAACACTTGGCCGCAACCGTCCCCTTAAAATCATCGTTGCATCATAAACGGTCACATAGTTCCACATCACGACTTACGTCATCTAGCTTTTCCAGTCAACTCATCCATTCTAGTCAGTGTGGGAGGAGCCTCCACGACACTTTTCCCTAGTCAAGACACTGCAAACATCATACCCCTCCCCTCCCCCACCGTCAAGGAATAAATTATGATTATTTAATGTTCCCTTGCCACTTTCTCTAAAGATTGTCACTGTTTCTAAAAACTGCGATTAATATTATTATTCATTTCTAATTTCATTCTTGCTCAAATTCTTCAATTAACTATGTCAAAACTCCATCTACAACATCATTACACTCTCTCGCTAAGCCTTTTACCATGATTTTCCCTTGCCTCAGTGTAGTGTCTCCGACAATACTTTTGCACTCCCAGCCATATATACAAATAATGATGAGAGGCGCGGCTGTGCATTTCTCCGCTCGTTCACTCTTATCTGTCAACTGTGTCTCTACTAATACTCCTCCTTACTCACGACACAGATTCCCTACACCTGCTTGGAGTCGTCACGTGTCCAGTAGGTGTGACTATTCGACAGCACGCCGGAGTGAGAAATCCTTAATTGTTTGCTGGTATTGTGATGTCTCTGGGCATCGTAGGCCAAATTGTTATCGCAGGCAAGGACAACTCCGGGAGGACCAAAAATCCCGTAGGTCGCGGTCTGGCCATGGATATTGTAGATACTATGACTGGCAGCGGCATTCACCTTCATGGTCCGTCCGTGAAGTTTGTAAGTACCATAAGGAATCCACGACCCTTGCTACCAGTGAGTGTCATTACCTTGCACGACAGCATTCGGGGGAAAACGAGTGCCGCACTCGGACTCTTCCTTCTTAACAGTTACCGAACACTGTGAATTGCCTGTCTTGTGTAATAGGTTCTTCAGGGGTAGTTGAGCGTGGAATATGTGGTCAGGTGAATCTCTTTTTTTATTTTTATGGACTCAGATTCTTTCATCAGCTTGACTGAGGAAGCACTAGCAATTAAAGGCTACAGCCTAAAATATGTTAGCTTCCTTGAGCTCTCCAATCTTCGTCTTTGTAGTGTAGATGGCTCAGATTTAGACGTCAAGGGCAAAATTCAACTTCAGATTTCTCTACATGATTTGACAGACCCATTCATTATTGAGTTTTGTCACTCCTTGGATCAGCTGCCCTGCTGACGTCTTATTGGGTATTAAAACTATGGAAGGCAAAGGCATTGCTGTGTTATCAGCACATGGAAGCATTACTGTTTGGATTGGTTTGTGCCATGTACAGTATCTCAAACTTGATTTCTCAGTTACGAGTTGATACAGTTGCTGTCCTTCCCACCGATTCTCCATCCCCTGACACGCTTGATTCCATTACTGACAAATTGATTCCATTACTGATCCCCTAAACTCCTCAGAGTCTCTCCCTGATTATGAAATACATCATCCCAATGAGCCATCTTGTGGCACTGAAGTGTTTCCGGACTCATCATTACCTATCTCATTGCCATTAGAAGACCTCATGCAGTCCTCAACAGTCAGTCGAGCGGTGGTAAAACAACGCACTGTTTTACCCCCTAGTGTATACAGTATGGTTGCTCTGAGGATTGTTGGGTCACCTCGCTGTGTTACTGCTATTTGTCATCTTGAGACCTGTCGTGTTAAGGGTTTGAATTACTAGTCTGCGATGTGCTTGGCGTCATGCAATGGCTTATGTCATTTTTACTTAGCCAACACTACTAATGCACTGCTTGAGCTGCGTGCTGGGTAACAGATTGTTTTTTTTTGGTATACCCAGCAACCGAACGTGTATGCCAAGGTTCCCCACACTCTGTCTCAGATGTGTGCTTAGTTGCTTACTCTACTGACAGTACTACCCCAACTATTCTTGAGTCTCTTGTGGAACAGGACAATTATCCTGAGAACAGAGGTCAGGTGCTTGAACTTCTGCATGATTTCCGCGAATTTGTAGCTCTGCCCGACGAGAACATGGGGAAAACTAATTAAGTAATCATGCAGTTATATTACAGACTGATGCTCAACCCGTGTATGTCCCTGCCTATCGCTTACTTCATGGTCAATGTAAAGAAGCTGATCATCGTATTCAGGAAGTGTTGGAATCTGGCGTTGCTGAAAATTCTGACAGTCCAAGGAACAGTTCATTATACCTCATTCCAATGAAGGGTGGTGAATTATGCCCTGTCATAGACTACCACTGCGTCAATCCCTTGACTGTTCCAGACAGATTCCTAATTCCTGTGCTCACTGATTTGTTGAAATCGCTAGGAGACAGTACTTGTGTTGTCTCCTCCCTGGATCTGTTGAATGGCTACTGGCAAGTAGAAATCGTGGAATTGTCTCTCACAGTCACTGCCTTCAGCATCCCGTCTGGTCATTACCAGTTCCGTAGACTTTCGTTTGGCTTAAGAAATGCCCCATGCACGTTCATGAGGTTACTTCACACAGTTTGCGGCACTATGGTAGATGACTCAGTCTTTGCTTATCTAGATGATGTCATTATCGCTAGTCGTTCTTTCCCGGAACACTTGGAAAAACTAGCACAGGTATTTGCTAGGCTCCAACAGGCCAGACTAAATATCAAAATATCAAAATGCCATTTCCTTCATAAGAAGCTGAAGTTCCTCGGATATGTTGATGCTCGTGGCATTCACACGTCAGATGAAATGGTAAGTGCTGTAACCAACTTTGCTACTCCTACCAAGCATGATGCAGTGCATACCTTCTTCAGTCTTAGTGGCTATTACTGTCATTTCATCAAGGGGTACGCTCAAATGGCTGCTCCATTTACTAAGCCGTTAGAGACGAGCCTTTTGTATGGTCAAATGAACAAGCTACTGTGCTTAAGCCCTAAAAACTGCACTTACACAAGCTCCGGACTTGGTGTTCCTTGATTATTCCAAACCTTTCTTACATGTGGCCGATGCTCTCTACCGTCATGTTACCACAGGTTCGAATGGTTGCAATTTAAGTTCGGCACTCGATTATGATGTTCTCCGCGTGTTCCAGCATGTTGACCCTCTATGGTCCCAGGTCAAATACTTTCTTGAGTCTGGTGATGATTCTTCCTTGTCAAAGTTACCAGTTCCTGGGTCTGATTTCTTCCTCTTGAATGACTTACTGTACAAAAGGACAGTACTCACAGGTAGCAATGTACCTCATCGCAAAGTTAGACAACGAGTCATTACAACGGATTCAATTCCTGCTGTCCTTCACTTAATCCTTGACATGCCTCATGTGTTGCACCCTTTTTTTTTTTAATGCAAGAATGAAGAAACCAATGGCCAGGGGCCCACAAACCGTTCCTTCCAAGAAAAAAACAACAACAAAAACAATACAAAAGAGAGCCAAAATGAAGATCCGTTCATTTCGAGATGCATGGACACACTGTGTTTGAAAGACTGGAGATCATAGGAAGTAGGAAATACAGACAGAGGGAGGCAGTTCCAGAGCTGACCAGTTCCACAAATGAAGGACTGGGAATAACTGTTAACTCTTGCATTAGATAGTTGGACAGAAAAGGGATGAGAGTTTGTTGCTAGACGGGTGCTACACGCCCGTCGTAGAGGTGGAGAGATGCAACCAGACAGTTCAGAGGATCAGCAACCATTGAAGTAATGATAGAAAAGAGATAAAGATGGAACAGTGGGGCGAAGAGACAGAGGTTGAAGGCAGCCAGTAAGAGAAGGAGAGTTGATGAGAAGGAAAGCCTTTGACTCCACCCTATTGAGAAGAGCTGTATGTGGGGAGCCTTCCCACACATGAGAGTTAAACTCTACACAGGGGCGAATAAAACCCGAGTATAAAGTCAACAACTGTGCAGAGATAAAGAAGGTACGGAGTCGGCTTAGCACACCTAATCTCTTGGAAGCAGATTTTACAGGAGATGCAATATGATCTTTCCATGATAAGTTCCGAGTGAATGAAACCCCTGGCATGTTCAAGGATGATGCAGGCTTGAGATGGTTATTATTAATCATTAGTGGGTACTCCTGTGGAAGATTATGTTGGACTGATAGGTTTAAAAACTGAGTGTTTGATGCATTAAAAACAACAAGATTATTTTTACCCCAGTCAGAGATATGAGCCAAGTCAGACATTAGTTTTGCCATAGCCTCATCCCTTGTTTGTTGAAGTAACTGCTGAGATGGACGTTGCGGGAACCGAATGGAAAGGTGAAGGATGGAATCATCAGCATAATAGTGGATAGAGTTAGATGTACAGCTTAGAAGGTCACTGATGAATTAAAGGAAGAGTCGGTGATAGGACAGAGCACTGAGGAACACCACTGTTGATAGATCTAGGAGAAGAACGATGGCCGTCTACAACAGCGGCTATAGAACGACCAGAAAGGAAGCTATAGATGAAGGCACAGATAGAAGGATAGAAACCATAAGAGGGCAGTTTGGAAATTAAAGATTTATGCCTGACACGATCGAAAACCTTTGAGATGTGAAGTGCGATGGCAAAGCTTTCGTCAAAGTCCCGAAAGAAGGATGACCAGAAGTCTGAAAGGTAGGTGAGAAGATCGCCAGTGGAGCATCCCTGATGGAACCCATACTGACGATCAAAAAGAATGTTGTGATAGGAAAAATGCTTTAAAATTTTTCTGTTAAGAATTGGCTCGAAAGGATAGATGCTTACGACAGGCACGTCTTTAATATTATTAACCCACTATGCAAACTGATGTAGAAGCTCATTGTGATGCATGCTTACAGTATCTTGTGCTTGCAATAAAGGATCTACTGGTCTGCCTAAACCCATATTGCAATACCCTGTACCATTGAGACCAAGGCAAACTGTCTCCCTTGATCTGCTGAAATTCGGCTAGTATTGTTGCCCGTGCTTTACTTAATTCAGTTATTTGTCCTTTCAAAACTCCAGAAGTCATTCTAACTGATAACGGGTCAGAATTCAACAATTCAGTCCTGAAAGAAATATGTTGTCATGGAATTAGTAAATGTAATGTTGTTACCCATCATCCAGCTTCTAATAGTCTCGTGGAGAAACAGAATCGTTAAATCTTGGAGTGCTTACGCCACATGGTGGGAGATCAGAGTCCCACCTGGGATGTGTGGATTGCGCAGGAAGATGCGTCAAGTAATGGATTACTGAATCAAGTCCAGTAGTGAAATTCCGTTCTTTGTCATCTATGGCTTTGACAAGAAGTTGCTCTATTCCTTATTACAATCTAAGCATGATCCGGTCTACACCCATGATTTTGTCAAAGTCTCAGAGTTACAGAGAATTCATAAGTACATTCATGATAATCAGGCCCTCACAAATGCAGAAATGGTGCATAGGCAACACTCAGCTGCTTCCTATATTATCAACTAAGTCGGCGACTTAGTGTTTGTCCTGGGCCACGAACGTGCATCAAAACTTGACGATAAAATCCTGGGTCCTTTCCGTGTCATCTCTTATAAGGATAACAATTTTCAGATAAACGATCCGTCTACCTGGAATGCCAAACGGGTGTATGCAGACGACCTTCAGCAAGCCCCGAGAGGTATAGCGTTGGAGGAGCCGCTTGGCGATGCCTCATCTTCTCTCATTCCATTGTCTGACACTTCTTCAGACTTTCTTTCTCATTCTAAGGCATTGCAACCTTCTTCGCCAGCTAATAACTGTCGTTCAAAGTTACGTTCTGCACACAAATCTCCAGTTTCTTGTATATCTCCCCAACAACATCTTTGGTGGCATACATTCACAACCATATCCTCTTCATGATCATCTCCCTGACCTGGCCATTAATTAAGATCCATTTTGTAAGATGATGTGCAGAATGTAGACAAACCTGACTAGCATTAGCTCTCCATGGTTCATCTCTGGATGATAAGTGGTCTTATTCCATGCATTATTACATCCATGTGACTACTGTAGGTAGCATTATTCCATATATTATTACATCTCTGTTACTGGCTACTATTAATACATACTGTATATTACCACATCTCTGTTACTAGGTAGTAGTGCTACATGTATGACTGAAATAGGTATGAAACTGTACAAGTTTTGAATATCTTTATGAAGTGATACGATCAGTGTTACCATAGAAATAATTGTATATCATCGTCCAACAAATTCTCAACATTATATGCTGTAAGTGAAGAAATTATCAATTGTCATGTTACCATAGACCTTAACCCCATGTCAAATCTTTTTCAGCTTTACAATGGACTCGCTCTGTTTTCTTTCTTTCAACGTTGTCCTATCCTATACTAGGAGCAACTTTTTTTTCCCCCTCCACTATTATGATATTTCTGTTCGTTTTGCAGTCATTCTCATCTCTGCCAGCAAATTCCTTTCCTCTACCTCTCAGTGTCGTTCTTTGTCATTATTCTTGCATTCTAATTTCTTTCTTCTGCCCCACGACTATATGACCCTTGACCGTACGACCCGTTTGATCTCTTGCATTCGTGTTCGTCTGTATATCGCCCTGACGTTCATCCTTCTCCTGTGTTTTTTCTTTAATATCTTTCCTATTACAGCTGTTCATTTTAAATTAAATATACTATAGTCCAGCTATCTCATTTCCTTCGTCACTATTTTTTTAGTCCTCATTTTACACGTATATCCTCCAATAGCCTTCACTCTGCCAGGATTTTTATCCACGATAATTTTCTTCTCTCAATTATTGTGTTAGATGGAAGAATGATCTCATGAATTTAAGTTACAACATAATACAACAAAACAGTGAAGTATTCAGATGTGACTTTCCTCAGTAACATGCGAGGTGATATTAAAGTGCATGCAGAATAAATCGCTAAGAAAATGGTGTTAAGAAATGTTAAGAAATCCTCAGCGCGCCTGCTGATACTACCCGGAGATATGCAGAAGAAATCGCTGAGGAAGAGTTGTGACGAAACCAGAATTTTTTTTTTTTTTCTATGTGGAAGTGAGAGGAACTTGCAACTGACACTGGAGGGGAGAAAATTCAATGAAATTATGATGACAGAAACAAACTACAGTTTTCTCCACTGTTATTATACAGTGCTTATTTGTGTGAAGACGATTGGACACCCAACTAATTATGTGAACATTATTCAGTTATTATAAGATGTTAGTATTCGTGGATGTAATACACATCAGCTCTCCTATATTTGTAAATTAAGTTAGGATGATATTTTCCTTGTTAACACTATACTTCTGTTATTAGTGCTAACATCACTACGCCAAACTCAAAACGATCGAAATAGTCGTACCCAAGGCTAGGTGTATGTCACTCACAGTTGTGTATATCATCATTTGAGACCTATGTATATCATGAGGTATATAGCACACCCGTGTTGTCTTACCAGCATTTTTATGTGGTGTTACGTGCGCCCTTTTACGCATTGTTCCATTTTCCTTCTCAATGAATAACTCCTTCTTTCTGTCTCTTCTGAATGCTTACTTTTTCTCACGATCACGTTTGTGTCACGTCTGCGTCCTCTGACTCAGTCAATGTTCTTTCTTTTGTCAACTTCTCACCTCTGCCCTATCTATCCCTTATCTATTCTCACTAGTAGTGTTGCCTTGTAATCATTCCGTGCAGCCTCAAACTTTCAGAATATCATGCCCATCTCGGTTATGTTCAACATTTCGTTTTCAGTGCACCAACACTAGTCTCAGTGTCATCCGTCTCGTGTTCCTGTCTATTTAACTTATGCTAATGATTCTTATTGTGTTATTATGTCTCGTGTTCCTGTCCATTTAATTCATGCTAATGGTCAGAACTGTGTTATTAAGTTTGAACTGTTGCTTCCCACCCTACTCATTGTTATTATGATGTTTGTTCTCACACATATGAACTTCTTTAAACTGTTAATGTGGTTGTTTCTTTTGTAGGATTTCTTATTACTGTCTGTGTAGTTTACTACTGTGTTAGACGATTGTTGAAAAGACTTCATGAAAGGGTTGCGACGAGAATAGTAGGACCACCAGAGGACGTTGAAAATGGTCGTACCTAATGATATGCGATGTGACTACTTGATGTGAAAAGAACTTGTAACATGATACTGAAGAGGAGATAATTGCCTCAGGTGGAGGGAATTAAGTAATATGATGATATAATTAAAGAATGCATATCAAAGGAGAGAATCCATTATAATTATAAAGTACTGATTTATGTGAAAGCCTGAGAACACCTAATTGATACGGTGAACATTGTTTAGTGGTTGAGACATTACTATTGCAGTTCCTGTGTAATCAACTGTTATGTAATTTCACTGTTCATCACTATCACATGTATCAATATGATCTTCACTACCGTGCAGTTAACTGGGAAAGTTCCGTTAATAATGTTCCCACATGATGGACTTCTCTTATGATGTGATGGTGTAATTACTGGATGTATTGGAATATATCATTAATATAACTTTCAGTTCATTTTGATAATAGAACTGCTACAGTCACTATGTACATATCATACCCGTATACTCCTGTTATTACTACTTCCTATTTTACATTACCTGATTTTTATATGATTTCTATAAACAGCAATTATTATTGATAATTTGTATTTTCTTATGATAACTTTTAACCTCTATATTATTGGATTTTTATCATGGCCATGTAATTGTACTGTAAATATTGTTTCCTTATCTTGTTTGAATCAGCTGCTTACATTGCATTATTATATCATTTTACTTTGTAATATCCATTGTTGTACAGGTATAGTACCTGGAAATGATTAGGGGCCTAGCAACATCGTTTTCCAATCACATCCTTATTCCTTTACTCAGTTATTTCTTCGTACTTGATATAACTAGACTTCTCATCTGTGTATCTCCCCATTGTGTCAGGAAACACACTTTTACTCCGTCGGGAAAAGTTTCCAAATGATTTACTGATTTTTTACAAGCTAGAATGATGTTAGTGTATATATTAGTGTGTATATATTAGTATATAAGTGTAGCCCTGTGAAACCATGTGTAGCCGTTAGGGGCTACGTGAGAGTGTATATGCTGGCTGTGTGGCGTCATGAGGAATTTTTGCTGACTTGTGCCGAGGGAGTTAGAGGGAAAGCAGCCGGTTCTAACCGCCTTCAGTTCTAGCTCAGACGGCACCCACGGCGCTTCTGTTATAATCTAGTCAAGAATAAAGTGGCGTATAACCGATTGGACTTTGGACACACTCGTTGACCTTTTAACCTAGTAACACGTCCCGTCTCCCTTCAGACATCCCCCCATGGTATGCAGCTTATCTCTTATGAGTCAGTTCCACGAGGAAGCGGCTTACTTCACATGAGCAAGATTTGTAATGCTGCACTACAAAATTTCTCGTAGGAGCAAGGACATGGGATTTTTATGAGATTAGGGTATGTATCATCCCTCATCTCCTCCTTGAAGGATGAGCTCAGAAATAAATTAACGGTGGCTTCCTGATTGACTTACCATAGCGTTAACACACGAGGATTGCTCAAGCATGTCTAGAAGAACCGGTTCTTGATGTATTGCAATAATTTCTAATGGAAGAGAGGGAAATATGAAATAAAGAAAAGTAGCACGTCATGGTCGTTACAGTTTACTGGAATAGCTGGCAACTCACTTCTGTACTGACAGAACTAAGTCCCACTCGTGTAACTGATGGTTTCCAATCAAAGGGAAACCCTCCGACCACAATAGTTAACTCCGAAACTATAGTGAGCTGAGCAAAACTGTTTCATGGGTTGGTGTTCATCTTATTCACAAAAGAATGAGCTTCATTTGAGGTAACTTTGCAATGATATCAAAACTGGCCATATTGCCGCACTACAAATGCCTGTTTTGCAAGCCTCTGGCGCAGTCCACAGGTTAAGCAGAGCTAATCAAGCCACCTAGCCAACTTTAGATCAGGATATCACCCAGTCCTCCTCAGTTACCAACTTAGATTAGGGCTGGATAGAATCACAGACGACACATTCTCTCCTTGTGAAACAGGTCCACACGACGGAGGCCACATTATGGAGCACTGCACAGTATGTGCCACACTAAGGTGCAGACTTACCACCACAGCGTAGGAAACCTTTGAGATAATCCCATAGGGGTGGTTGCTTACCTGAGGTCGACGGATCTGCTGGGACAGTGTGATCGGAGTTGAGTAACAACAAAAACGACTCACACTCTCATCATCACTCAATTTATTTATACTCTTGACCCATCAATGACTCATTGCTCTCACTTTCACATTCAGTCTCACTGGGTGCATTCACTCTCAATATTTCCCCAGCCATTCATTTTACTCTATTTGTCACTCATTCCATCTGCTTCACTTTCAGTTCTGTCACATCACACACACACACACACACACACACACACACACACACACACACACACACACACACACACTCACTTCAAGGTCTTCTTCTCTCTCTCTCTCTCTCTACTTGTTTGCCCTTTGTTCTTTACTCATTCAGTGTTCTTATTTCATTCGTTCACTTTCACTTACATCGTTCTCCTAAATATCAGTGGTGTGATGTCAGCTCTTCTTTCACATTCTCCCTTTAAACATTTTCACTACTAGGGCGGTTTCTCTCTCTCTCTCTCTCTCTCTCTCTCTCTCTCTCTCTCACACACACACACACACACACACACACACACACACACACACATATATATCCCTTCATGAGCAAATGGGGTCCCTGCGGACCCCAGCAAGTTTTTGAAATGTTGCCATTAAGCTATTTTTTACTTTCACAGCCTGGCCTCTCATGACTTTTATTGTCGATGGTTATTTGATATCCTCATAAAATTTTAGCAAAAAAACTTGCACGATTAAGGAGTGACATTGCAATAAATGTCAGTGGGGTCCGCCAGGACCCCTTCTGGCTTTTTGTGTGACTAATTTATATATATATATATATATATATATATATTTTTTTTTTTTTTTCAGATATTTCAGATTATAAACATTAGGACAATGTCAATACCAGTAGCAAAGTTTTATGCCTCAATGGCGGTGGCAGAAGGTGACCAAGAAGAAGAAAATTATTCAGATGGTGATTTATCTGTATCCGACGCTGATGATTATGAACTGCTTGAACGATCAGACAGTGAAATTAGTGTGAGTAGTATTGAGTCTCCTGTGAGTGCTGATGATAATTCTGAAAATTCAAGTGGTGGTAGTAATACAGAAAATGCTCATCAAGAGAATAAAACAAGAAATTGTTGTACCAAATTTGAACATTATAGGGATAGTTTTATTTTAGGATACTGCTAATTTACTTTACAAATGAACTTGTTATTATTCTGAAAACCTGTTCCAAGAATACTGACAATCAGACATTCAAATAAGTGCAGAATCAGTACTTCCACACTCAAACTTTAATAAATTTGTGATAAAATGAAAATAAAAGTAATAATAAAAAAAACAAAAAACAAATAGGGACTCCTGGTGGGTTGGCTCCACGTGCCGTGTCCTGGGCAACATATGTATAAAGTTTAGTAGATATAACTTTATGAATATGGCAGAAATACACCATTAAGGTTTAGGGTCCGCCAGGACCCCATCGGCCTTCCGTGTAACTTGGTAACCCCTTGCCCACGAAGGGATATATATATATATATATATATATATATATATATATATATATATATATGAAGAATACTGCCACCGTATTCGCTGTGTCGTAAAAGGTGACTAAAAGGGGCAGGGTGAGGGGACTAGGGACCCTCTCCTCTGTTTTTTAGTTCCTAAAAAGAGACAGGCCAGAGGAAGGGATGGGGGATGGAGTTATCCCCGTACCCTGAAGATTGGGTCTATGAATGTGCGTGGATGTAGTACGATTGAGGCTAAGAGGGAGGAGATTGGGAGAATGTTTGTGAGAAGAAAGTTGGATGTGTTAGCTTTGAGTGAAACTAAGATGAAAGGGAAGAGTGAGTCTACGTCTGGAAGTGTGAATGCAAGATTGTCAGGTGTTGACAGAGGAAGAACAAGAGAAGGTGTGACCTTGTTAGTGAGTCCGGAAGTACAGCAGTGTGTGATTGAATGGAAGGAGGTGTCACCGAGACTGATGTGGGTGAAAGCAAAATTTGAACGTGAGTTGTGGGTGTTTGTGAGTGCATATGGGCCTGGTAGTGAAAGGGATGAACAAGAGAGGGAGTCTTTCTGGAATGATGTTGATGAGTGCCTGCAGTTTTGGAACGAATGTGAATGTGATAATGATGGGAGATCTGAATGCTAGAGTGGGAAACATAGCAGTTGAAGGTGTAGTTGGTATGCATGGTGTGCCTGGAAGAAATGAAAATGGGGAACAATTGATAGGGATGTGCATTGAGCGAGAAATGGTGATTGGAAATACCCTGTCTGAGAAGAAAGATATTTATAAGTATACATGGGTGAGACAGGAGGGCGGAAGGGTTGTTGATAGAGCAGAGCATTAATGGATTATGTGGGTGTGTCCAGGAATGTAATATGAAGATTGTTGGATGTGAGAGTTCTGAGAGGGGAGGGTGGAGTTATGTCTGACCACCACCTGATGGAGGGAAAGTTAAGAGTAGGCAAGAGATGGGTGAGAGCTAGGAGAGTTAGGTGTGGCAGGAAGGGTTTGAAGATGAGTGAGTTGGATAAAAGAGAGAAAATGATGGAGTATCAGGAGAAGTTGAAATATGAGTGGAACGCAGTCAAAGCTCAGGAAAATGGCAGTGTGGAGGAGGAATTGCAGTTGTTTAATAGTGCTGTGGTGGGGCATGCAGAAGGGGTGTGTGGTGTGAGATAAATGGGCGGTGGTGTAAGAAAAGGAAGTGAATGCAGGTGCGAGGAAGTAAGTATGGCTGTGGCTGAGAAGAGACGTGCATATGAAGTGTGGCTGCAGAAGAAGGATGAGGTGTCATATGAGAGGTATAAAGAAAAAAGGAATAGGGCAAGAAAGGCTGTGCGTGATGTTAAAGTGGCAGCAGATGAAAGGTGAGGTAGGCGGTTGACTGAGAATTTTCAACAGAATAAGAAAATGTTTTGGAAGGAGGTGAAAAGGGTGCGAAAGGGAGAGTCTGGGAAGGAAGAGTAGGTAAAAGCAGTGGATGGAAGGATGTTAATTGAGATGGATGCAGTAAGGAAGAGATGGGCGGAATACAGTATTTTGAAAGATTGTTAAACGTAGAAGAGGGAAGAGGCTGAGACTGTGGCAGATGGAAGGGTGCAAGGAATAAATGTGTTGGGAGAGTTGAATGATTCTTTCATCATGAAGGAGGAAGTGCAGGAGGCAGTAAAGGAGATGACAACAGGGAAAGCTGCAGGTATGGATGGGTGTGCTGTGGAATGCCTGAAGGGTGGTGGAGTGACTATTGTTGACTGGTTAGTAAGATTGTTGAATGTGTGCTTTGTGAAAGGTATGGTGCCAGTTAACTGGGCAAGTGCTTGTCTGGTCCCATTGTATAAAGGCAAGGGTGATAAATATGAATGTACTAGCTTTAGGGGTATAAGTCTGTTGAGTGTTGTAGGTAAGCTGTATGGTAGTGTTAATTAAGAGAGTTAGAGAAGGTACAGAGGGAGTGATTGGTGATGAGCAGTGTGGCTTTAGGAGATGGAGGGGATGCGTGGATCAGGTGTTTGCTGTGAGACAAGTGTGTGATAAGTATTTAGCAAAAGGCAAGGATGTGTTTTGGGCGTAAATGGATTTAGAGAAAGCATATGATAGAATTAATAGGGAGGCTTTGTGGACTATTTTAAGATTGTATGGACTTGATGGTAGGTTACAAAAAGGGGTGAAAAGTTTTTATGTAAATAATACAGCGTGTGTAAGAGTGGGAAAATTGGTTTCCCGTGAGAGTGGTGTGGCGGCAGGGTTGTGTGATGTCGCCTTGGTTGTTTAATATTTATATGCATGATGTTGTAAGGGAGGTGAATGCAAGAGTGTTAGGTGGAGGTCTGAGTCTGGTGAATGTTGCTGGTAGAGAGTGGAATCTGAAGCAGCTGCTGTTTGCAGATGATACTGCACTGGTGGCTGATTCAGAGGAGATATTGAGACAGTTGGTGGAGGAGTTTGGAAGGGTGTGTGAAAGGAGGAAATTGAAAGTAAATGAGAATAGGAGTAAAGTGATGAAGTGTACGAGGTTGATAGATGGTAGAAGGATGAATTTAGTTTTGAATGATGAGTTGCTTGAGGAGGTAGAGTGATTTAATTATTTAGGGTCACATGATGCTGTGGATGGAATATATGCAGAAGTGAAGTTTAGAATGAATGAAGTAGGAAAGGTGCTGGGAGGAATGAACAAAAGTGTTTAGTTGTCGTTTGCTTAGAATGGATGTAAAGAGAAGGCTGTATGAGGGTGTTGTAGTACCGACTGCATTACATGGGGCTGAAACATGGAATATGGGTGTAACAGAGAGGAAAAGTTTGAATGTATTGGAGATGAGGTGTCTGAGGAGTATGTGTGGAATGACGCGTATGTACAGAGTGAGAAATGATGAAGTGCGAAGGAAAACTGGAGTTGTTTGGGAGATGGCTGATCGAGTTGAGCAGAGGGTGTTGCGATGGTTTGGACATGTGGAGAGAATGGATAATGAGGGATTGGTGAAAAAGATAACTAGATCTGATGTGAGAGGTGTAAGGCTGAGAGGGAGACCACGAATAGGATGGATGGACAGTGTGAAGAGAGCATTGGATGCGAGAGGGATGTCTGTTGAGCAAGGAAGAGTGGCTGTGCGTGACAGAAATAAATGGAGAGAAATTGTGAATGGATAAATGATGACACAGCCCTGAGGGGATATTCTCCCGCATTTGGTCAGATCAGCTGATCAGGTAAGATGCGAGTAAGGGGATGGGTCTATTATGATGTGGCAGGGGTAAACCAGCTCTGCTGTCGGGCCCTGCTGTGGATATCACTGATTGCACTGTGCAGTTGACCCTTGGGCGGTGTGGTGCGGTGAAGATCTGTCCTTTCTCCCCGTTGGGGATAAGATGCAAATGAATGTGTTTGAGTGGATGAATCAATTGGGAGTGTGTCGTCCTGTCTCAGCTACCTCCCTTTCCTTGTAGGAAGCAGCCTAGGTGTATAGATAGATAGATATGTATAGATAGATAGATAGACAGTTAGACAGATAGATAGATAGATAGATAGGTAGACAGATAGACAGATAGATAGCTTGCCATATATATATATATATATATATATATATATATATATATATATATATTGTTACATAGCCTATGATTTCATCATCCTTTGTGTAATTCTAACGTACAGTATGCTGCATGCTTGATCACGAGCGTGTTCTACCTCACTCCCCCCCTCCTCCCTTATAGTAGAGTAAGTCGTTCTTTCTGTTGTGCAGAGCAGGATTGTCAACTCTTTGTCCCCATGGCTTCATTTGCGCATCCTTCTTACAAGTTGTATCAAGCTCTGCCGGCCCCTATATAATGAGCTCAGTCTCTGCATTATTGCCACTTAGATGTACTCCTCATTTTGTTCACATCTCTGTCAACCCCTGTACAGTTGTTATTATTGTGAGTGCTCAGGAAGTCTCCAACCATTTAGCAGCTGTGTAATTTGAATATAAGTGTTATTACATTTTTTCTTGTACTGTGTAGCGTGGGGTGTTAATTCGTGGGCCTAGTGAGGTTTTTGTGCTTAATGTGAAGTTTTACTGTCATCCATTATTAATAATAATTTGTATCTGTAATAATATACCTTGCATTCACTGAGTATTATCTGGTATTTTCATTTTATCAGGGCTGACTTAGATAAATTTACTCATGCTAATTTCGTGTTAATAGAGGCTATTGCAGTTAACCATATATTTAACCTGTTTTTTGCCATTACATTATCCTTATGAGTCCTGAATGTTTTGTTGTTAGTTTGAGCATTAAACTTTAACTTGTAATTTTACCGAACTCTTTTCTTTTGAACCTGGAACTTTGCGGGACAGTTTTTCTCTGTTCCATAACATAAATTTGGCGACCTTGCCAGGATATTCAGGATATTATCATAAGGATATTGCTTGATATTTTGTGACTGTGATTTATTCATGATAGCTACTATTACTACGCTTGATGAAGCCAAAGATTTTTTGTCAAATGTGCAAACAGTGTGTGATGTAGAAAACAGAACAAAGAATGAACTTAAGCTTGTTGCTCAACAATTGGAAATTGCTGTTCGCTCTCATCATTCTAAAGATCAAATTGTTGACATGATTAATGAAAGCTTGTTTAATGTAACTCCTCGAAATGAGCAAACGCAGATTGAATTAGCTAAGTTACAGATAGCCCTGCAGGAGGCTCTTGCTAAGGAGGCTGAATTTCAGGCAAAAGCTAAGGAGGCTGAGGCACAAGTTGAAATTGCTAGGATTCAGGCAGACCATGAGTATCGCATGAAACAAGGTGGAACTGGATAATCTAGCTCTGATGGTTTTGATGTGGCTAAAAATGTTAAACTTGTCCCTCCCTTTAATGAATCTGATTTAACAAAGTATTTTCAGTTGTTTGAGAGGGTAGCTACAGTTTTAATTGGCCCAAAAAGTATTGGCCAGTACTCCTTCAAACTGTTCTCACCGGTAAAGCTCAAGTAACTTATGCATCTTTCCCTCAGGATCAATCTGATAATTATGATGTAGTTAAGAGCTTGATTCTTAAGACCTATGAGCTTGTTCCTGAAGCCTATACAGTAAAATTTAGGACAACTTATAAGTAAGATAAGCAATCCCATGTTGAGTATGCAAAAATCAAAGAAGATCTGTTAGAGCAGTGGTTAAATTCTAAGAATGTAAATTCTGATTTTGACAAATTTAAGCAGATGATTTTGCTGGAGGACTTCAAAAGGTGTGTTAATAATGATGTAAGCCTATATCTTGATGAGAAAAGAATAGATAATTTGTCTGATGCTGCAGTTTTAGCTGATGAATATGTTCTCACTCACAAGAGATATTCTAAAGAAAAGAGGAAAGCTGAGAGTAAGTACGTTGCCTCTACTCAGAGTACAGGTAACAGGAAAGAGAATAAAGATGATGTTTCTCAGGAAGTAAATACCAGCTTCACCTCTAGATTTCAGAAAAGTAAATGTACTTATTGTAGTAAGCTTGGTCATACTACGGAGAAATGTTTCAGGAGACAGAGTGATATGAACAAAAAGGAGCCTTTAAATATTCAGTCAATTGGTCTAGTGTCCACCCTTGAGAGTTCCCAGAATTCTTTAACTGAGTTAACTGAACCTGCTTTGAGGGGTAACTTAAATCCTCATGATGAAGCTCCTCTTTTGAGCAGTAACGTGGGTGACACTCTCAAGAGTTCATGTGCTAATTCCCTGTCTGATGGTTTTGTCAGTCCTCTGGACAGTAATGACAGGAAATCAGATAAAATATATCGTGATACAGGTGCTTGCCAATCCCTTATGCTGACCAGTGTTCTAGGCTCTAATGTTAATTCCTCTGATGAAACTGTAATCTTACAAGGTGTAGGGAATAATTACTTCTCTGTCCCTCTGTGCAGAGTGAATTTAGAGTCTGGTTTTGTTAATGGTTCCGTTATGGTTGGGTTGGTTGAGACACTCCCAATGTCAGGTGTAACTTTCTTACTTGGAAATGATATTGGTGGAAGTAAAGTGTGTCCAGCTCCTCAGTTGTCTAGTGAGCCAGTGGCTGTGGCCCAGGATTGTGATGTCCCTGATGTGTTCTCTGCATGTGCTGTCACTAGGGCTAAGTCTAAAGTTACTGGTGACTTAGAGGATGATGATGATGATGATGTTATCCTAGCTGACACTTTTCTCCTTTAATTTGGACCACTCACCAGATGAGGCAGTACCCCATAGTGTTGATAATTTGTCTCGTCAAGAGTTGGTTGAGTTGCAGGTTGCTGACCCTGAGTTGAAAGGTCTAGCTAACTCTGCTTGCAGTGAGGAAGAGTCAGCTGGTGCTTCTACTTGTTATTATATAAAGTCAGGAGTACTTATGAGGAAGTGGAGACACCCAACAGCATCAGCCGACTGTGAGTGGGAGGTTGTACATCAAGTTGTCATCCCTCGTGTTTGTAGGCAGGATATCATTAGAGTGGCTCATGATTCCAGTTTGGCAGGACACCTTGGAGTGAGGAAGACTGTGGCACGCATTTTGAAACACTTCTACTGCCCAGGTATCTTCAGGGATGTTTCCTGGTATTGTAAGTCTTGTCACACCTGTCAAGTTGTGGGGAAGTGTAATCAGACCGAAAAGGTTGCACCTCTAGTTCCCATTCCTCCTTTTGAGGCGCCATTCACCCGTGTGTTGGTGGATATTGTGGGCCCTCTTCCTAAGACTTATGTGTTGACCCTGATTGATATGGCTACTCGTTATCCTGAAGCCATTCCACTTAGAAATATCTCAGCAAAGAACGTGGTTAAGGAAATGCTAGGGTTCTTCACAAAGTTTGGTCTGCCCAAGGAGGTACAGTCAGACCGGGGAAGTAATTTCATGTCAAATGTTTTCAAGCAGTCTCTGAAAGAGTTGGGCATCACCCAGATCACGTCTTCAGCTTACCATCCCCAGACCCAAGGAGCGTTGGAGAGATATCATCAAACACTCAAATCGATGCTCAAGAAATACTGTTTGGAACATCAGAAAGACTGGGATAAAGGTCTTGCATTCGTTGTATTTGCCGCAAGAGAATCTCCAAATGAATCACTGGGCTTCTCACCCTTTGAACTACTGTTTGGCCATGAAGTAAGAGGACCCCTTAAGTTACTCAAGGAATGCTGGCTGTCGGAGGAAGATGACGTCAACCTGCTGGAGTATGTGATGAAGTTCAAAGAACGGCTGTCCACCGCTTTACAGCTGACGAGAGAGAATTTAGGAGCTGCTCAGGAGAAGATGAAGACTTGGTATGATAAGAAGTCCAGGTTACGCCACTTTCAGCCAGGAGATCAGGTTTTGATTCTGCTACCAGTGCATGGGCAACCTCTTCAAGCCAAGTTTAGTGGTCCTTATTTCGTGGAGAAGAAACTCAGTGATGTCAACTATGTCATCGCCACACCAGATCGTAGAAAGAACAAGCAACTTTGTCACATCAACATGCTAAAGTTATATTACAGGCGGGACGAAAATATTCCAGTCTGCACTGTAGCTGTTCCACCCGAGTCTGCAAGTGAAGCTCTCCCATGCAGTATGAGCCTGAGTGATAGTTTGGGGAAGAATCCTGATATCATGAATGATCTCCAGACTAAGCTTTCTCATCTAGCTCCCGAGGAAAGGCAGGAGTTTTCGGCATTACTGCAGGAGTACCCGCAAGTGTTCCGTGCCACTCCAGGAAGAACTACTGTGTTGATGCATGATGTCGATGTTGGAGACGCAAAGCGAATTAAATTGCGTCCTTACCGTGTGAACCCAGCGAAAGTTCCTCTCATCCAGAAGGAGCTTGGCTACCTGTTGGACCACAAGATGATTGAGCCCTGTCAGAGCGAGTGGAGTTCTCCTGTCACTCTAGTCCCTAAGTCAGGTGGGTCACAGCGGCTTTGCATTGACTACAGACGTGTTAATCAGATAACCAAAACAGACACTTACCCTCTCCCTCGCGTGGAAGATTGCATAGACAAGATCGGAAAGGCTAGGTACATAAGTAAGTTTGATTTGTTAAAGGGATACTGGCAAGTACCTATGACTGAACGTGCTAGGGAGATCTCATGTTTTGTAACACTAGGAAAGACTTTTGCATGTTCTGTAATGCCATATGGTAGGAAGAATGCACCAGCAACATTTCAGAAGCTCATGAATGTTGTAACAGAGGGTTTGGCAGGGTGTGTTGTTTATATTGATGATGTATTAATCTTCAGTGACAACTGGAAAGATCACCTATGTCATGTCAGTAAATTTCTTGAGCGTTTGGTTCAGGCTAATCTTGTAGCTAATTTATGAAAGTGTGAGTTTGGTCAAGCTAAATTTCAGTACCTTGGGTACATGTGGTGGTGATGGACATGTTGCACCACCAGGAGCTAAGGTTCAGGTTATAAGTGAGAATCTTCCCAGACCTAAAAGTAGGAAAGAGCTACAGAGATTTTGGGAATGGTAGGTTGGCCACCGGAGATTTGTTCTTAACTTTTCAATTCCTGTATCACCACTTACAGACCTACTGAAAAAGGGAGTTAAATTTGTCTGGACCGATAACTGTGAATCCTCTTTCAGCAAACTTAAAGCTATCCTATTAAGTCAACCAGTGCTCGCAACTCCAAATTTTGCTAAGCCTTTTAAGATGGCTGTTGATGCAAGTGATACAGGAGCTGGGGCTGTTTTGCTGCAAGAGGATGATCAGGGTATTGAACACCCTGTATCTTATTACAGTAAGAAGTTCACTCCACCTCAAAAGAACTACTCAACTATTGAGAAAGAGCTTTTGGCCTTGACTTTGGGTTTACAGCATTTTTCATTTTATTTGTGTTCTGGTTTTGACCCCATAGTCATTTATACCGATCATAACCCACTGAAGTTCCTTAGTAAGTTTAAAGATAAAAATCAGAGATTGACAAGATGGAGTCTACTTCTTCAGGAGTATTCATTAGACATACAACATGTCAAGGGGAAAGAAAATGTTATTGCAGATTGCTTATCTAGACTTTAGACAGATTGTTTTAGAGTAATAAGAAATTTCCTTTGTAAATTTCTTTTTCTTTGTGGGGAGGTGTTACATAGCCTATGATTTCATCATCCTTTGTGTAATTCTAACGTACAGTATGCTGCACGTTTGATCACGAGCGTGTTCTATCTCACTCCCCCCCTCCTCCCTTATAGTAGAGTAAGTCGTTCTTTCTGTTGTTCAGAGCAGGATTTTCAACTCTTTGTCCCCATGGCTTCATTTGCGCGTCCTTCTTACAAGTTGTATCAAGCTCTACCGGCCCCTATATAATGAGCTCAGTCTCTGCATTATTGCCACTTAGATCTACTCCTCATTTTGTTCACATCTCTGTCCTCCCCTGTACAGTTGTTATTACTGTGAGTGCTCAGGAAGTCTCCAACCATTTAGCAGCTGTGTAATTTGAGTATAAGTGTTATTACATTTTTTCTTGTACTGTGTAGCGTGGGGTGTTAATTCGTGGGCCTAGTGAGGTTTTTGTGCTTAATGTGAAGTTTTACTGTCATCCATTATTAATAATAATTTGTATCTGTAATAATATACCTTGCATTCACTGAGTATTATCTGGTATTTTCATTTTATCAGGGCTGACTTAGATAAATTTACTCATGCTAATTTCGTGTTAATAGAGGCTATTGCAGTTAACCATATATTTAACCTGTTTTTTGCCATTACATTATCCTTATGAGTCCTGAATGTTTTGTTGTTAGTTTGAGCATTAAACTTTGCTTGTAATTTACCTAACTCTTTGTTTTGAACCTGGAACTTTGCGGGACAGTTTTTCTCTGTTCCGTAACAATATATATATATATATATATATATATATATATATATATATATATATATGAGAGAGAGAGAGAGAGAGAGAGAGAGAGAGAGAGAGATGTAGACTGATAGATATTTTTTATCCTTCTTAAAGTTCTTTTTTCTCACTTCCATCTAACCCTTTTCAGTACGACGACGCCTCTTCTATTCTAGTTTTGCTAATATGAGACGATTTTATTCAGTGTAAGTCCCCTAGTAGTAAAGGAGTTCACGGTAGCAATATCTAGCCTTTATAAACACTTCAGCTACGTGAAGTAAATGGGTCAGGAGTCGGCAAGAATACAATAAGGCGTCATCTTACGGAAATTCTCTCACTCTTTGTCTGTTACAAACCTTTTTCAAAGTCCCACCACTCCTTTACCCTCATGTTCCGCTTTTTGTCTACCGAAATTCCATCCCCTCTTTCACCCTGCCTTCCCCTCAAGCCTCCTTAAATCTTTCTTGGAAGCTGCCTTTTTGGATGGAAGAGGGAGAGAGGGATAGAAGGAGGAATGGTTGCGCATAGCCTACTTGTGAGCGTAGGAGAGCGAACAAGATCTTTACTTAAAAAGATAGAGTTGTGTTTACATATATATACATAAATACACACACAAACACACACACACACACACACACACACACACACACACACACACACAGAACCTGAAAATGTACACGAGGGACAAAGAAAAGTTGCAGGAATACACAAGCCATAAAAACATCCACATGCACACTCCCCACCACTAATGAGGTGCTCCATCCTTGTCATACAACAGAATAATTGAGAAGTCTCCCCCTCCATCTACCCTCAAACTCCTGTGGAAAGAGAGAAACATGACTCATCTCTATAAATAAATAAATGAATAAATAATACATAAAACTTAATATATAAATGATGGTCGGTGGCAAGACCCAACGGTGGACGTATACTGAATGGTCTGTTAAGAGGCTGTGAAATTTGTATGTCGTCATTTTATAGAAGAACTTGGCTGAGAGAGTGAAGAAGAGTGGATGGGGATGCCTGGAATGGTGGCGAGCCATGAGGCACACCGAAGGAGGTATTCACGTTGAAGCTGGGCCTTTTAAGTGGTAATATGGTGTAATTCAAAGATGTAGGGCATACTATTTTCCCAGACCTTAAGAAGATGAAAACAGACCTCCAATTTCTTATACCACCACTGGAACGAAGAATGAAAAACGAAAGAATATTACCAGCCCATACTTATTGCTGAGTCATTATAGGTACAAAGCAGTACCATTCGAATACTTCCTATTATCTGAGGTGTTCTGGAACTGATCATCTGAAAATAGGTGCTTACCTTCTCCTCTACGCACTCAGTTTTGAAAACACGATCCCTTTATATCAGCTTGTTTGGGAAACAACTGACGTGTTATTTTCCCTACTTTCTCAACCTCGTGGGGATGAGAGAAGGGGAGGATATGAGGATGAAAGAGGAGGAAGAACAGTAGGAAAAAGAAAAATACAGGTGAAGAAGAAAAGAATAAAATGAGTAAAGGTGAGATTACAAGAGAAACAGAGTGCTTGGAAAAAGGGTATTAAGGAGAAAATAAAGGAGTATAGAAGAAATAAATTAAATGTAAATGGGATTTGGAGAAAGAAATGCTATTACGAAGAAAATAAATTTAGGGTCAACAGAAGGAAAGGAGGGAGGGAGGAAGGAGCCGAGAGGCAGTCAGGGAAAGAAAATGGAGGGAGGGAGGGAGTTGAGAGAGAATAAAACAGGTAAAGTAAAGACAGTAACAGCGGATAGGTCGGAAAGAGAAAAGCAATGAAGGAGATATTCAATGAAGGGAGAATAAGAGAAATATAGAGAAGGGAAAGAAAGTGAGTGAGTGAGTGGAAGGAGGAAAAGTCAGAAGTAAAAGGATTACAGGATAGAGAAAGATGAGGAGTAAACGTAGGAGGCAGGGAGAGGCTATGAAAAATAAACGGTAGAGGGAAGAGATGGAATAAATAGTGAGAACAAAATAGGGAGGGTAAGATAGAGGAAGACGAAGTGATAAAGCGGTGGAAGTGATGAGTGATTAAAAATGAGAGAGAGAGAGAGAGACAGACAGACAGAGAGAGAGAGAGAGGTGGAGAGTTTAACCCTAAGCTCCCACCCTTGGTGCTCTCAGCTCTACGTGCATTTTATTAGCCTCTTAGAAAGACTGACATACACTTGCATTATTCAAAAACAGGGACCAGCTACAATAAGATTCACATCACCGAGGAGGGAAAGGTATGAGAACTGAAAGAAAAGGAAGGAGCGACAGAATTACTGAGACCATACAATCTTACTATTCTTACGTGACTCGGCCTTAATGTTGTATTTATTTTCGCCCACCTTTAGCAAGGCGCGGCGATTTAGTTTTGTGTGTGTGTGTGTGTGTGTGTGTGTGTGTGTGTGTGTGTGTGTGTGTGTGTGTGTAAAGATGCAGGTCATCTTTTAATGGTCCAAACTAGGTGGCAGGTGGCCGGATGGATGGGGTGGTGTAGGGGGGGCGGGGGGGTAGACAGAGGTGTGAGTGAGATAGGTGGACAGTTTGGCGGTCCTCAGAATTCGTAATGAATATTTCGAAAGCATTTTGCGCTATTTTAGCTGCACTCACTGAAATATTGACTTCTGCAAAATTTCATTCATTTCCATTAACGTTTACCACTGGCACATGATCATGCATTACCTCATATCAGCCGACCGAGACGTAGCTGAGATTAGTGTTACGTCATGACTTTTCAGTTTCTTTAAGTATTCGTAAAATTTTACTGATTCTTAGATTTATTAGCTTTCAGTTTAATTAGACAATATTAATTATTTATTTTTTATTATAATTATTTAATTAATTTAATTAGATACCATGACCTAAACTAATAGCATTACATCAGCTGGTCCATGGTAGTATGTTCCAGAACATACTATTATATTCTGGCTTGGCCGAGACAGCCACACCCACAGCGTATGTAAATGATCAGCCACAAGGTGTTCATCAATTATCGGATATCCTCGCTACTGATTTCATCATCTCAGTCTGGGTATATCGAAACGTCATCTCCAACAGACCCTGACTAAACAAAGTAAGATTCTTAGATTAGGGTGATCTAAGAGTGATAAAATGTTACATTTTTATATTAGGAATTCAAATCAGTCTACAAAATGTTGATTATACAATCCTTACCTACTCCAATTTTGCGTTGAAATGTGCCAGTACTGTTTACAGCTGGCAATATAAACAATAACACCATAACACTAAACCTTTTTTTTTTTAACATTAAGATATTACCAGTGTGTATAATTATAATCAACACAGTTTTACGAAATTAACCTAAGAAATCATGTCTTTCTTGCTTTTGCTTTTGCACATGGGTTCTCGGCTAACCACCTGACCCGTGATATAGTGATCTGTCCTGACTATAAATATGCACAGCAGCTTCAACTCTCATCTTCATACATCTCTCCACTGACTGGGTGTGTCAAGGTCAGCCAGGAACAACCATGGGTTTCTTCACTAATTCCTTGACCTGTGATGTCAGATAGTAGTTTTTGGTTGGGGGGAGGTTCTGAGACCCCTGAAGTCCAGTCAATAAGGTCTTAGTAAAGTTGCCTCAGTACTGACTGATGGTGTTTTCCTAAGTCTTACCCCGCTATCTCCTAATTGGGTCATCTCATCTCTTTCACATCTAACCTTCGGTATCTTCTCTACTGCATCATTTGTTTCCAGGTCATCTTCACTGCACAGCATAGCTTGGAGTATAGACTCACTATGACCATACCAAACTGATCTCTTCAATGTTGGCATGACCAACATTCACACTTCTTCACTCTGGCTTCTTAAGGCCATCGTTTCTTTCGACATGTTCCTAAAATTTTAGGGCTAGAAGGATGCAATTTTCATCATTTATTGACCTACACGAAGGATCATTTGTAAGTTTCAACAAATTCGGTCCATTAGATTTTAATTTAGAGATTTTTTGTCAGAAATATCTAAATCATCTGAATGAAATTAACAGGTTCCTAAAGTAATGCAAAAAATTTGGCTTGCACTGTGGCAAACTAATCATAAGGAGTTGTTATAAAGATTCTCTAATACCTTTAATGGTCTTTGCATTAGAAGAATATCAGTGATTTTTTTTTTTATTCCGATGAAGATCTAAGTTTCCTATTGTACCAATTTCCTGAATGTTTGGCAACCTCTGAACACTAAACATATCATCGTACAAACATTCCAATTAGACAATTTATAGTAAACGTTATGGGCTTTCCTGTTGCACCTTTATTTTTCTCTATCTTTATTAGTTTAGGAGCTAATAGAGCCCAAATGATGAAAAACATACGTTTTCCGTAAACAATCATCAAAACTGTCAGGTCGTGGAGCACTAAGCAACACACACTCTCCCTCATGCCTCTAGCCATACTGGGCATTCAGCTGACTTTTAAAAAGATGCCAAATGTCGAAAGAGGTAATATTTAGTTGGCGATTTCTCTATAAAAAAATAATAGTATTTTCTTGAAAATTTTCCACAAAGCTATATCATGATGTGGATAGGAGCAATGAAGTCCCATTGAATGCTTGATATGGGTGTACAAAATGCAATTTTAAAACACTTATTCATTTCTGAAGATGATATCACTTCGCACAGAGACAGAGGAAGATGCCAGAACTTTGTGTAATTTTCTCAGAATATGCAAAAATTTCTTCTTCTTTTTTTTCATTAAAAATGAAGACGATTGCTTTAAGACTTCTAGCTGAAATAGAAGATGCCTTGGTCCTTGGGGACTGGACAGGCAACAGCTAATGCTGTGATGCAATGTCTCAAAGACTGGCAGTTATCAGAGAAGGTGGTCTGTATGAGCTTTGATTCGAATCTGTTAACACTGTATCGGCATTTGGTGCATAAACCCTTCTGCAGCATTAGCTGGGATGCTCACGATTTCATTTCGCATGCCGTCATCACATCTTGGAATTGGTTGCAGGAGCAGTTTTAACAACGTTCTTTGCTCCGTCATCTGGTCCGGTTAAAGCCATATTGAAACATTTTTAATCAAACTGAAAAACCATCGATCAAGAGAAATTTCAGCCATTGATGTCCGTTGATCTGGATCCTGCAGAGGCCACTGCTTTTTGCAGTTGCAAAGAACAAGTTGTGCCAGTTTGCATCAAGAAACCCGGAACTGCCCAATCTAGAGATGATTACCCTGAACTTCTTGAGTTAGTCACCTTTCTCCTTGGTGAGCATCCATTAAGGGCACCTTTCAACTTCTTCCGGTCAGATGCCCTTCACCGTGCAAGGTGGGTGGTCCGCATGATCTACGGAATCAAGATGTATTTGTTCCGAGCTCAGTTTTAAATGATTACTGCTGAGCTCACTGGCCTGAGATGATTTGTGACATTCAGTGGAGTATAGTACATCAAAGCCTGATTCTATGCTCTGTCATCAGCCATTGCTCCTCCAGCTGGAGATCTTGCAGTCTAGAAAGGATTGGTCTCCCATCCGGATTCCAGCATTGCCATGGTCGCTACCAAAAAAACTCGCGAATAACCCGTGGTGCCTAAGGGAAGAGGTAGCCGGACTCACTTTATTCAACGGGACAATTATTACCCTCGATGTTAGGAGTAAGATGGTGGTTGCTCTCAAGGGAGAACATGACGAGAATCCTCAACCAAGAGCACATTTTGACCTAGTAGCTTAGGGAGTCATCACCAATAAGACTATTATGAATTTCATCACATCTGCCTCAAAGCCGGATTATTTAGGCATTCGACATCAACAGGGACTTCCTAGACAATAACCCTGCTGATTGAGAGGATTCCTCCTCTTTCCAGTCACACAACTGGTACTGGACTCGATTGCCATTGTAAAATGACTTTGCCAAGTGTGGAGTAGCTCCTATCCAGGACTATAATCAAGTCATTACGTATGACGCACAGCAAGGTCAATATCTACTGCAAGTTGTTGAGTGCCATCGTCACCAATTCCCTGGGACCAACAAAGCAGGAATTCCGCCCAGCTACCCCTGGAATCAATTTTTGCCTGTGAAATGCACTGGTTTATAAAGCCTGTGTGGTTTTAAATTTTTACTTGTCAAATTGTCAATAAACCACAATGGGAATTAAGTGTTTTTGATCCTTATTTATCCCACTGAAAATAATAAAATTTCCTATAGATTTCATATCAGTATTGAAAACTGCAATATACCTATCCTCCGCCTCAGACACCACAAACCCATAATATTCACTGCTTGTGTGACAGTAGGTAATGAAGTCCTTTAAGGACAATTTTTGGCACCAAGCATTTTCTTATCTATATGAACTATTTTATAAGGAAGCACCTTCAGCATATTCCTCTTTTTGGTTGAGAAGTACTATTGAGGACCACCCTAGCACTGGGCAACGTTTGTGGACTGGGATGATGGGCAGAGTGGGTGAGCAAGGTGCATGGGGAAGTCCAGGGTGAGTGGATAGGTGGGGTGTTGAGTGGGTGGGTGAGGTGGGAGGGGTGGGTGTGGTAGGCAAAGTGTGTGAGATGGGAAGGTGATATGAGTGGGTGGGTGGGTGGTTGCACAAAGTGTTGTGTGTGGATAAGTGGGTGCGTGGACGAGGTGACGTGGTGTGTTGGGTTGAACACGTGGGCAGGGCGGTTGGATGTTGTTGGTGGGATAGTGGGCTTATTATGTGGGTTGGTGGGTGGGACTTTATTTGTGGATGGGTGGATGTGTGGTTCTCTAGAAAACAAGCCAGGACAAGTACTTAATCCACTGAATGAACGGATAGGTATGTGGAGGGGTGGGGGGTTGGTTTGTTGGTTGCTAAATGCAGAACATAGGTCCACTGGGAAGCAGATCTGCGGAGTAAAATCATCTGTTTGGAATTTGTCAAGATGGTAAAACAGGTCCATGGGGGATACAGCCGTTGGGGACATGGGAGCAAATGGAAACAGGTTTAATAGATAACAATGCACATGAGGAATGCAGGACCATGTGGGAAAATGGGTCCCTGTGGGGATTTGTGTCACGTTTTGGAGGAAATACATCCACGGGGAAAAATAGGTCCATGAGGGTAAAATTGATCCATGGTGAATATAGGTAATTCATGGGAACATAGGTCTAGGTAAAAAAAAAAAAGTAGGTCGATGGAGGTAAAAAAAGGTCCGTATAGGTAAAATATATCCATGGTGCATACAGGTCCATGGAGAACACTGGGCATTCGTGCAAGCACAGATCTAGGTAGGAAAATGAGGCTCTTGGTGAACAATACGTCATACAGGGAAAACAGGTCCATGAGGCAAAAAAAAAATCATGGGAGAAATAGGTTCATGAGAAAAAATAATTTCATGGTGGAAAAGCAGAAGATGAGGAAAATTAGTTCATGAAGGAAAACTGGTTCAGTGGCAACAGAGCTCAAAGGGGAATTAGGTCCATGGGTGAAAATGGATCCACGGTGGCAAATAGTTCCAAGGAGGAAGATGGCTCAGTGGATGAAAGTAGCTCCATGGAGGATAACAGGCGGGTGGGTACTTGGCCTGTACGCGGCGTGACCGGAGACGGGCTTGTGTGCTAGTACTATAGAATATGGACACACACACACACACACACACACACACACACACACACATACACACACACACACACACACACACACACACACACACACACACACACACACACAGTCACAGTAGCGCGGGATAAAAATCTCTCGGGCTAATCCCCGCTAATGGTTGGGATGACAGTCGCACCAGGAGAGATCAGCAACAACCACGCCATGCCTTTCACGTCGTATAAAAAAGAAGAATTAAAAACGAAAACAAAAATTTAAGAATGAGAGGAACGCTTCAACGATGAGCCAATGAAAGTGAAAAATGTTAATGATGGTCGCTTGCTGATAGTGCTCCTGATTTTGTCGTTTCCTGTTCCTGTTTCTGAATCACTACCACCCCTTGTTTTAATGAAAAAAAAAAGCTATAGAACGACGACGACTACGATGATGAAAAAATGAATAAGAAACAAATGAGGAAAAATAAAGTGAGAGAAGGAACGAAACCCATGGCCCGAAGTTGCCAGCAGTGGCCGGCCAACTGACCATGGTCTGATCATCAGTCCTGATCTGAAGCAAAGGATACTAAGAATTTTTATGGATCAATGTATAGCTGCTTTGGAAACGAAACCTTGAGACTTACACTTGATCAAAAACTATCTTTACACAGGTAATCGATGGTTTCACATTGATCACTGTTGCTTACCGTGTCTTTCTTTCTCTCTCTCTAGGCGAGTGTTTCTGAAAGTACTGTTTACATTATAATTGTGTTGCATAAAGATCTTTCTTCATGTCAAACTGATAAAATTGCCAGCTATGTACAACTATAAGTAGCTATTTGAGAATATTTTCATACGTTTCGGCCACTGTTTCATAATTTGCTCCAGTTTAGAACGTCTAAAATCCCACTACCGCAACGACAACAACCACCACCATTACAACAACAACCACTAACACAACCACCAATATCATAACAACTCATCACATTACACCTACAAACACCATCACAGTAACAGCCACCATCACAGCAACAACAACTCCTACAGCCAGCACAACAGCCACCAGTACAACAATAACTACTGTAACATGAACCACCACCACAAACATACCATCATCACAACAGCTACCATTACAATCATCATCAAAACATGAACCACTACCACAACCACCGAGATTACAGGAGCCACTACCAGAGCCATCACAAAACACATCAGTCACCAACTACCTTAGCCACAACACCACAGCCAGAATCTTTGCCATCACACTGTCAACAACCATCATAACAACGAGATTGGTCGCCACATCATCAAGGGATCTGCCTCTCTCCTTCACTACCAATGTCTTTTTCCTCCTCCTCTGTTATAAGTTTTTATTTTTGCCTGTCGTATTTTTTCCCATCATTCAAACTCTTGTTTTTATGTACCTCTCTCTCTCTCTCTCTCTCTCTCTCTCTCTCTCTCTCTCTCTCTCTCTCTCTCTAATATTGGTTCTTAACATTTCTGCTCCTCCTGTCTTTTTTTTTATTTGTTCGTTCTTGCTAACTCTCTGTCTCCTACATCTCCATTTCTCTTTTTCGTCTTTGTTCATGTTTTTCCTCTCATGATATTGCTTATTGCTTCATTTTCGTCTACTACATATTTTTCTTCCTTTCCCACCTTCCCATGCCCCTCACCGTCCTGATTTTCGTCCTTGCCTTCATCCTCATACTTCTTCATCTTCACGCTTTATCCTCTTATCTACCTGGTTTGTCTTTCATTCTCCTATTTTATCAGTCTTTCATCCAGGCCATCTCTAATTTACTATTCACACTTTTTCTTTCTTTCCGCTGACATCTTTCTCAACCACCCATTTCTCAATGTTAGATTCATTACTCTCTGTCATTTTTAAACTCATAATCCCTGCCATTATTTCTTAGCCCAGACTATTACTAGATAGTGTTTCCAGCAAACTAAAACTGAATTTGGCCTAAATAAGAATATGGTTATCATTCAAACATTTAACAAATTCCTGGAAACCGTTTGGGTTGCCACTCAGAGTAAAGATACACGTAGACACCCATCACAAACAGCGAGTGGATGGTTGAAAACTTCACCGACTACCATTCCTCCATAGTCACTCATCTCTAGTTTCCACCTTTACACACATCTCTCTCTCTCTCTCTCTCTCTCTCTCTCTCTCTCTCTCTCTCTCTCTCTGGCCTATACCTAGGGGTGACAGTAATGTATTCGGACACATATTCGACCCGCAGCTAGATGGTCATAAGTCCTTGTGAATGGTTTTCTTTACCCCAGACACTTCGTACCTAAGACTGAAATAGGAACCTGGACTGTAAATCCACCTGCTGCGTGTGGTAGTCAAGCTAAAACGGTGGAACAGTGTCATCAAGTACTGTCTTTCAGCAAAGAAACTTTCTTGTCAAAATTACGAAATCACAGTTACTGAAGAGGACAAAAATAAATACGGTATTAAAACCTTCACCAAAATGCAAAAAAAAAAAAAAAAAAAAGTCAGCTACAACAAACCAAGGAAAAGCTTGAGGCACGTCCAGCTAACATCGGTAAATCAAATCCAAAAGATTTTTTTTTGTTACATCAGAAATAAGATATCACACCAACAATATGGCCACAAGTCTAAACAAATGGATAAGATGCAAAAGATGAAACCGAGATTGCATAAAGTCTTCATGTTTTCTTTGCATCATTATTTGCATTAGTAAATTCATGTTCATTGCCATCAGTTTCCTACGTAGATGTAAATGAAGAGAGAGAGAGAGAGAGAGAGAGAGAGAGATGAATTTGTAACACCATGATCAGTGAGTGATGTACTACTTGCGATAAATAAAACTTAACATCAGCAGGCTGCTTGGACCAGACAGAATATCACAGAGTCTTAAGGTATGGGAAAAGTGAAATATCTTAGCTCAAGTATGAAATATATATCTAAGAATTGGAATTGTTCGATATAGGCGGACACTAGCGAATGAAACTCCGATATAAAAAAAGACAGTAAATCATAACCTGGAAATTATTGTCCAGTTAGCTTAACGTTAGTAGTATGCAAGACACTGAAAACGATAAGCTGAGATAAGATAGTCAAGTAAGTATTTAAAAATGATTTCATCAAAGACTCAGCATGGACTTCAGAACAATCGCTCATGTCTTAATAACTCCTTGAATTTTTCAGTGATACTATTTATAGGTATGATTATGCCCAATCTGATGATGTGATCTATCTCGATTTCAAAAAGGCATTTAATAAAGCTCTCCATAAAGATCTTTTTCAGAAAGTTATTGTCTATGTTATCAGAGGCAATGTAGAAAAATCGATTGAGAATTAGTTTACGGAACGTAAACAGGCGGTGTACTTAGGGGGAAAGAATTAGACCCGACGAAAGTCGCACACAAAGTACCACAGGGCTCAGTTCTAGGTTTCCCTCTATTGTTCATTTATATTGACGATACTGGCAAGTTTTGTGCTGTAAAATTTCCAAATTTGCTGATGATACAAAAACCTGCAACAGAGTGGATACACCCTAGCATAGGCTAAGTATTAAGAGAGAATTTGGTAAATTATTTAATAGCTTTCAAACGTGGGAAATGCAGTTTAATACTGACAAATGCAGACTACTAATTACTGGGAGTAAAAATGAAATTATAGGTACACAGTGAATAACGTCCAACTCACGTATGTGAACTAACAAAAAGATTTAGGAACATCAAATGATATGAAACCAGGTCGACACCGTACAGAAGCAACAAAGAATGCAATGAAACTTGTCTGATTTACAGCCAAAGTAATTAACGTCAGACTGTAGAATATCGTTCTCATCTTGTACAGTTTCTTAGCACAGTCCGATCTGGAGGACTGTGTCCAGTTTTTGTCACCTTATTACAAGAAGAATATAGAAAAGGTATGGAGGGTGCAGCGAAGAGTTAAAGAAATAATACCAAGGTTAAGAAACAAACCGTATGAGAAAGGTGTAGAAGAGATGAGGCTGCTCAATTTATAACAAATGCAGACAATGAACGGACCTAATTCAATATCCAGAATTTTTATGGGACATGACAATGTGGTAACTGATAAGTAGTTTTCAATAGACCAGTCAAATTACACTGGAAATAATGGTTATAAAATCATGAGCAAACGTTTCCAGTTTAATGAAGCAAAACAAGTTTTCATCAAGCTCTGTCAACTAATGAAACGAACTAACCAGAAATGTATTCGACTGTAATACAATTCATTGATAAATTTTAAAAACTTGATCGCCTTGCTTGTTCTCTCACGCAGATCGTGGAGAATAGTTCAGCAGTTTTTCAGACAATATGAATTTTTCCTTACACATTGAGCTAGTGTTGGATACATTTTTTTTCCCCTCTCATTTTCAGCCTTTCCCTTGATATTTTCATCACACTTCTCCTGTGCTGCATGGTGGTCCTTCTTGCTTCTTCCTTTCGGTTTTGGCTGGAGGTTGGATGGGCGGCGGTGAACTTTCTTGGGCAGAAAATTGGTCAACTATAATGCAAATCGTGGCTGAGTAATAAAAATAGTCTGACTGACTTACATTTCCTCTCATGTGGATCGCGGAAAATTCAGCAGCAGTTTTTCATACAATAAATACTTCCTTATAGATTAATAAATTAGCGTACGGTAGAGTTATCTTTTTCCCCTTTTCGGTCTTTCCTTTGTAATTTCAATGGCAGTTTTCCTATGCTGCATGGTGGTCTTTCTTGTCACTTGCTTCCGGTTTCGGCTGGAGTTTGGGTGGGCGGGGAAGAGTCTTACTGCTTGCTATCCTAATTCTCAGAACACAGAAATAAATGTCAATAGTCATAGTCTTCTGTATAACAAACAACCCAGAAAGGACATCTGAGTCTGTTGCTGTTGCTCTCCTTTGCAAACCTTTGTACACACCTCTCAATGAGGATGTGTTTGCATTATTTAATTTGTACTTAATGACCTTCGTAGTTGATAGACACTGATCTACCTATACCTGTTTCTCTCTCTCTCTCTCTCTCTCTCTCTCTCTCTCTCTCTCTCTCTCTCTCTCTCTCTCTCTCTCTCTCTCTCTCTCTCTCTCTCTCTCTCTCTCTCTCGTCAAATCATTATTAGTACCCTACTGTCAATCCGGTCTGGAACTATAGGTTTGCTCTGCTCCATCAGTACGTCAGTATGTCCGTCAGTCTGCAATTTCGTGTCCGCTCTGTAACTTCCACATGCATGGACAGATTATGATACAACTTCACACAGTTGTTTCCCATACCATGATGGTGTCCACGCAACAACCAGCCATCTACTCCCAAGGTCAAGGTCACATTTGGGGTTCAAACACTAGGTCGAGTGCTGTCATACATAGCAGCCATACCTACTTTAGTGTCCGCTCTGCAACTTCCACATACATGAACAGATTTTGATGTAACTTCACACAGTTGTTCCCCGTACCATGACGGTGTGTCACACACAACAACCAACCAACTACTCCCAAGGCTAAGGTCGCACTTGGGAATCAAATTCGGGACTTTGTATTACATGGCAATTCTTGATTCACTTGTTTTTTCTGCCATTTACCCCCCTCTCCTCAGCGTATCGGCCTGGGATTGAGTGAGTCACAGAACAAGATATACAGTATTGTGGGAGAGTCAAGATGGTGGGGGGGGGGGTTACCGTTTCCACCTCCAACTTCCAACCACGCCCCCCAAAATTCCAGTATGCATCAAACACCCTGTAACATGCAGTGGTATCGTATCCAATCCCAGTTTTACACTACTCTCTCTCTCTCTCTCTCTCTCTCTCTTTGTATATACGAGTGTATATATACCGGTATATATATATATATATATATATATATATATATATATATATATATTTATTTGTATATATATACCTAGGCTGCTTCCCCCAAGGAAAGGGAGGTAGCCGAGACAGGACGACACACTCCCCATTTACCCATCCATTCAAACACATTCATTCGCATCTTAGCCCCAAAGGGGAGAACGGACAGATCCTCACCGCACCACACCGCACAAGGGTCAACTGCGCAATGCAATAAGTGACACCCGCAGCAGGGCCCGACAGCAGAACTGGTTTACCCCTGCCACATCATAACAGACCCACCCCCTTACCCGCACCTGACCTGACTAGCTGATCAGACCAAATGCGGGAGAATATCCCCTCAGGGCTGCGTCATCACTTATTCATTCACAATTTCTCTCCATTTATTTCTGTCACGCACAGCCACTCTTCCTTGCCCAACAGACATCTCTCTCGCATCCAGCGCTCTCTTCACACTGTCCATCCATCCTATTCGTGGTCTTCCTCTCAGCCTTACACCTCTCACATCAGATCTAGTTATCTTTTTCACCAATTGCTCATTATCCATTCTCTCCATATTTGTGTGTCAGTGTGTGTGTGTGTGTGTGTGTGTGTGTGTGTGTGTGTGTGTGTGTGTGTGTGTGTGTGTGTCCGTCATTCTTTCCATTTTTCTTTCTTTAAAGATACTAATTCTTTTCGTGGTTTATGCAAAATTACAACTTATAGCATAATATACAGGCTATACGCTTCCAGGTATGATGTTCAGTTGTCGTGATGGTGGTGGCAGACAGAAAATAGTGCATGCTAGGGGGTCGGATCAGTGCAAGGTTGTTTTTGAGACTGACAACAGTGAGTTAAGTATCAGTTTGAAGCACTTCAACTTCATATCTCGACTGATGTGACTCAAAAATAGTACACGTCATAATCCCATCACTTTACATTCACAACATTTCAGTTGCCTTAAGTTTTCTAACACAAACTCATCCCTTCAGTTGCCTTCAGTTTCTATATGTCGGCGGCAAAGTACTTAAAGCTTGATTTTTTAAAGGTGGTTGATGCCTTATATACTCTCGTGTGTCCCTATTGTTACCGGAATCTTTTCTGTTAAATTTTTATTTTATTTTGCCAAGGATGCACCGCATCAAAAAATGGTCATCTTCAATCACGGAGGGTTCAGGGCCAAGTTTTACGAGGAGATCCCGAGATCTTCACTAGAATCTGGTTCTTGTAAGATCAAGGAAGTTCTGCTAATGCGAAGGGGCAAGAAAGGATTCAGGAGCCATGACTAACTTGTGTATCTGGCTGAAATGGCCAATAAAGATTTAACTAAGTCTCGATAATGGTCACTGCCATCGCATTTCCACGAGAATTTATGGTGAACAGGTGGAACTGACTTGCATATTTAGAGGTCACAGCAGCTGCCATACCAATGCCAGTGTACGAATAGTTTGATGCTGGTCGATGGGCTGTCTTGGATAGGGCAGGCTGCAGCAAATAGATCCTCTTCCCTGACTAATATTTGTGTAGGATTTAGGTGAAGGATTCACGAATGCAAGTATAATCTTCAAGCTTTTTCGCTGCACGTGAATCAGTGAATAAAATATAAATACTCATGAAATTGGAGAATATTATCATTAACATTTCACGAGTTGGAGCTGCTACATGCTAAATGATTAGCGGTACATTACCAACGTACTGTACTATGCTGTTTGTGTAATTTGAAAACTTAGCTAATGTGGCAGGTTGTATTAATTAATACTGAAAAAAAAAAATACCGGTATTATCACATAGTCGAAGAGCACTGATAAATATTTATTAGCACTGAAAATTTAGAGAAACTGATGATGAAAATACCTTCACTTTTATATGAAGTTACAAAGCGACCGCACAATGACGACTATCGTCTGTCCACAAGAAATATTTGGGCTTCTATACAGACATGAATTTCTTAGATTAAGCATGACATTGGACGCAATCAAACAGCTGCAAACTTGCAGTGAGACAGAGAGGAGGTGCGCTGACAGTCTTCATAAGAGTTGCTTTTTCAAGCCATTTAGGATTTGTGGAGATCGTAGAAACATAGTTTACTCTAATATTATTGTTATTATATCTGTAATGTGGAAGTAGCAGAGACTGTACGGTAGGCTTAAAAATACAATAGCGCCAGTCTTTTCGTGATTCCTGCAACAGGGTGTCATATGACAGGTGGAGTGCCCTAAGTCAAATTTTTATATTATCGTTTGGTTTAAGTATGGTAGTAAGTAGGTTATCAATGTCTGAGCAAACTGAGGACAGAAGTTAAGTAGTTTCCCAAGTTGAAAGTTTTCAGTGAACCATACTTATTGTTGCAGGTCACATTCTTTTAGCACAATTATTTTTATTTAGGATTATGATTTTTGCAAATGACTTAGGTTAATTGAAATTTACAGATAAACAAGTATTAAGCTGTAGCAATGCTACTCAGTCTTGTGGAAAAAATATCATACTGGAGTTTGGTGGCTGAAGTTTTCCATTTGCGGGGATTGGAAGGGTACTGAGAGGCACCTGTATAACCACCCAGTTATATTGGTGCCACCACGTGAAGGCGTCTTTTTCCGGCCCCAATCATGGCATAAAGGATTATACATTTTAAATCAATGGAGAGTACGTAAGTGAAAATATATACTGTAAATAGTTGACAGACGAATGTCTTTCCTTGTAAGATCATAATTTTTTTCTTGCATCATTTACAATATGCTGTTGGAGTAATGGTATACTGCAAGTACTCTGTAGTCATAAAAAGGTTACAGTAAGGGAACAAGGTTCAACATAAGTCAAGGTTTCTGCACTGTAATAACTTAGTTCAGGCTTTTCAGTAAAGTACTACACAGAATAAGAGGAAGGCTGCAAGGAAGTTGCAGCCAAATCAAGGACACCGGAAAAAGTAGGTTTGAGGCCTTGACCGTGGCAATTTCAGAGTGGGAGCTATAAAGCAAGAGAAAATGGACTGAGTTATAGTTCGAGGTAGTAAGTTCTGAGAGTGATAGGCTAATTAAGTCCAGCTACACAGCAGGGTAGTTAGATAACCCTAATCAATAAATATTTACTTATCAGGTAATCACACCTGAATGACATGCAGGCAATCGCAGATAGCTTTGTCTTAGACGAATCAGCATGGCGGTGCCATTTAGTTCTTATAATAATATTTCGACGGTGTTCCCTGTTTAAGTTACAAAATAATTACAATTGTGTGTGTGTGTGTGTGTGTGTGTAATTACATAAATGTAGACAATGAACATACAACTTAAAAGAGCAAAGGATAAACCACTCATCACATTACACAACCCTCTCATTGCATCACAGTACTAACAAGATTATGATTCAGTCTTCTTTCACAAGAAATTCAATAGAAAAAATCCAACTTTAGTGGACGGAATCACATTCTTCCTATTAATTCATTTTTTGCTCAGGCTCCCATAGCCATTTGACTCAGTTTCTCCATGTTGATACCCAAGGAAAGGGATTCATGTTCAGCTGCTTGTAGCTAATGTTCACACCTGTTCTTGTAGCAAATTTATATAAACACGATGGTATATATATATATATATATATATATATATATATATATATATATATATATATATATATATATATATATATATATATATATATATATATATATATATCATCCTCAGCCATTACAGGTCCACTGCTGAACAAAGGCCTCCCCCAACCTTGTCCATGAATTCCTTTACTGAACCAATCTCTGCCATGTATTCCCTGCAAATTTCTTTATCTCATCTCTCCTCCTCTTGTCTGGCCTTTTCTGCTACAATCTCTTGATGTCCACTCAGTCAGCCTCTTGCACCATCGGTTATCGCTTATTCTTGCTACATGGCCTGCCCACCTTCATTTCTACTCCTTTTTAACTTCTATAATGTCTTTCACTTTAGTCTACTCTCTCACCCAAGTTGATCTTTTCCTGTCTTATAAGGATAATCCCAACATTTGACCTTTCCATTGCTCTCCGAGAACGAATTAGTTTATTTTCCACCGATTTTGTTTGTTTCCAAGTGTCACAACTGTACGTCATAGCTGGAATTATACATTCGTTATATACTTTTCGTTTCATACATATTGGCAAGCTACTTCTCATAATGTCTGTATGTCTACCAAAAGCTTTCCATCCAATTGTACTGGAATGCGTCTTTTTAGTTCGCTATCAAAATCTTTCGTTAATTTTAGTATTTCCCCAAAGTAATGATACTCCTCGATTTCTTCAAGGATTTCTTCACTTATTCTGATGACGCTCTTTGGGGAATGTGGATTAAACATTACTTTTACTCTGGTTCGTCTTAGCCCTACTTTGAGACTTTCTCTGTTCAGCTCATTTAACATTTCTTGCAATGTCTCTGCTGTTTCTGAGATTAGGACAATGTCATCTGCATATCATTAATGGTTTAGTTTTCCTCCATCTACGTTTACTCATTTGTTCTTCCAGTCTAGCTTTCTGAAAATACTTTCGAGGCATGCAAAAAAATAATTTTGGTGAAATTTTATCTCCCTGATGCATGCACTTCTCAGTCTTAACTTTTCCTGAGTATTTATTTTAATTTTAGCAGTTTCCCTTTTACATATATTTTTGAGAAGTTTTACAATGTTCTCATTTATTTCTTGTTCTCAGAATGCATTTATAATTGCTATGTGCTCCGCTGAGTCAAAAGCCTTTTCGTAATCAACAAAACTTAAGCACAGTGGTTTATTATTATAGCCGCTTTTAAAAGGCAGAGTGATGATGTGTTTGCCTTCCTGTGTGTGTGTGTGTGTGTGTGTGTGTGTGTGTGTGTGTTTTGTTACATAGCCTATGATTTCATCATCCTTTGTGTAATTTTAACGTACAGTATGCTGCATGTTTGATCACGAGCGTGTTCTGCCTCAGTCCCCCCCTTCTACCTTTATAGTAGAGTAAGTCGTCCTTTCTGTTGTTCAGAGCGGGATTGTCAACTCTTTGTCCCCATGGCTTCATTTGCGCGTCCTTCTTACAAGTTGTATCAAGCTCTGCCGGCCCTTATATAATGAGCTCAGTCTCTGCATCAGTGCCACTTAGATCTACTCCTCATTTTGTTCACATCTCTGTCCTCCCCTGTACAGTTATTATTATTGTGAGTGCTCAGAAAGTCTCCAACCATCTAGCAGCTGTGTGTAATTTGAGTATAACTGTTGTTGCATTTTTTCTTGTGCTGTGTAGCTTAGGGTTAATTCTTAGGCCTGGTGAGTTTTTTTTTTTTTTGTGATTTATGTAAAGATTCATTTTGTCAGCCACATTTAATATTAGTTTGTATCTGTAATAATTTATCTTGCATTAACTGAGCATTACCCAGTGTATTTTCATTTTATCAGGGTTGACTTAGGTATATTTACTCTTGCTAATTTCGTGTTAATAGAGGCTATTGCAGTTAACCATATATTTAACCTGTGTTTTTTGCCATTACATTATCCTTATGAGTCCTGAATGTTTTCTTGATAGTTTGAGCATTAAACTTTAACTTGTAATTTTACCTAACTCTTGTTTTGAACCTGGAACGTTACGGGACAGTAGTGATTTTTAGTATTCTCACTTAAAGTGTACATTATCTTTCTCTGTTCCGTAACATAAATTTGGCGACCTCATATCAGGATATTGCTTGATATTTTGTGACTTACTTATTCATGATGTCTACTATTACTACACTTGATGAAGCCAAAGATGTTTTGTCAAATGTGCAAACAGTGTGTGATGTAGAGAACAGAACAAAGAATGAACTTAAGCTTGTTGCTCAACAATTGGGAATTGCTGATCGCTCTCATCATTCTAAAGATCAAATTGTTGACATGATTAATGAAAGCTTGTTTAATGTAACTCCTCCAAATGAGCAAACGCAGATTGAATTAGCTAAGTTACAGCTAGCCCTGCAGGAGGCTCGTGTGAAGGAAGCTGAATTTCAAGCACGTGCTAAGGAGGCTTGTGTTAAGGAGGCTGAATTTCAGGCAAATGCTCGTATTCAAGAGGCACAGGTACAGGCTCAGGCACAAATTGAACTTGCTAGGATTCAGACAGACCATGAGTATCGCATGAAACAAGGTGGAACTGGATCATCTAGCTCTGATGATTTTGATGTGGCTAAAAATGTTAAACTTGTCCCTCCTTTTAATGAATCTGATTTAACAAAGTATTTTCAGTTGTTTGAGAGGGTAGCTACAGGTTTTAATTGGCCCAAGGAGTATTGGCCAGTACTCCTTCAAACTGTTCTCACCGGTAAAGCTCAAGTAACTTATGCATCTTTGCCTCAGGATCAATCTGATAATTATGATGTAGTTAAGAGCTTGATTCTTAAGGCCTATGAGCTTGTTCCTGAAGCCTATAGAGTAAAATTTAGGACAACTTATAAGCAAGATAAGCAATCCCATGTTGAGTATGCAAAAATCAAAGAAGATCTGTTAGGGCAGTGGTTAAATTCTAAGAATGTGGATTCTGATTTTGGTAAATTTAAGCAGATGATTTTGCTGGAGGACTTCAAGAGGTGTATTTATAAAGATGTAAGCCTATATCTTGATGAGAAAAGAATAGATAATTTGTCTGATGCTACAGTTTTAGCTGATGAATATGTTTTCACTCACAAGAGATATTCTAAAGAAAAAGGGAAAGCTGAGAGTAAGTACGTTGCCTCTACTCAGAGTACAGGTAACAGGAAAGAGAATAAAGATGATGTTTCTCAGGAAGTAAATACCAGCTTCACCACTAGGTTTCAGAAAAGTAAATGTACTTATTGTAGTAAGCTTGGTCATACTACGGAGAAATGTTTCAGGAGACAATGTGATGTGAACAAAAAGGAGTCTTTAAATATTCAGTCAGTTGGTCTACTGTCCACTCTTGAGAGTTCCCAGAATTCTTTAACTGAGTTAACTGAACCTGCTTTGAGGGGTAACTTAAATTCTCATGATGGAGCTCCTCTTTTGAGCAGTAACGTGGGTGACACTCTCAAGAGTTCATGTGCTAATTTCCTGTCTGATGGTTTTGTCAGTCCTCTGGACAATAATGACAGGAAATCAGTTAAAATATATCGTGATACAGGTGCTTGCCAATCCCTTATGCTGACCAGTGTTCTAGGCTCTAATGTTAATTCCTCTGATGAAACTGTAATCTTACAAGGTGTAGGGAATAATTACTTCTCTGTCCCTCTGTGCAGAGTGAATTTAGAGTCTGGTTTTGTTAATGGTTCCGTTATGGTTGGGTTGGTTGAGACACTCCCAATGTCAGGTGTAACTTTCTTACTTGGAAATGATATTGGTGGAAGTCAAGTGTGTCCAGCTCCTCAGTTGTCTAGTGAGCCAGTGGCTGCGTCCCAGGATTGTGATGTCCCTGATGTGTTCCCTGCATGTGCTGTCACTAGGGCTAAGTCTAAAGTTACTGGTGATTTCGAGGATAATCATGATGATGATGTTATCCTAGCTGACACTTTTCTTGCTAATTTGGACCACTCACCAGATGAGGAAGTACCCAGTAGTGTTGATAATTTGTCTCGTCAAGAGTTGGTTGAGTTGCAGGTTGCTGACCCTGAGTTGAAAGGTCTAGCTAACTCTGCTTGCAGTGAGGAAGAGTCAGCTGGTGCTTCTACTTGTTATTATATAAAGTCAGGAGTACTTATGAGGAAGTGGAGACCCCCAACAGCATCAGCCGACTGTGAATGGGAGGTTGTACATCAAGTTGTCATCCCTCGTGTTTGTAGGCAGGATATCATTAGAGTGGCTCATGATTCCAGTTTGGCAGGACACCTTGGAGTGAGGAAGACTGTGGCACGCATTTTGAAACACTTCTACTGGCCAGGTATCTTCAGGGATGTTTCCTGGTATTGTAAGTCTTGTCACACCTGTCAAGTTGTGGGGAAGTGTAATCAGACCGAAAAGGTTGAACCTCTAGTTCCCATTCCTCCTTTTGAGGCGCCTTTCACCCGTGTGTTGGTGGATATTGTGGGCCCTCTTCCTAAGACTTCTTCAGGATTTTCTTATGTGTTGACCCTGATTGATATGGCTACTCGTTATCCTGAAGCCATTCCACTTAGAAATATCTCAGCAAAGAACGTGGTTAAGGAAATGCTAGGGTTCTTCACAAAGTTTGGTCTGCCCAAGGAGGTACAGTCAGACCGGGGAAGTAATTTCATGTCAAATGCTTTCAAGCAGTCTCTGGAAGAGTTGGGCATCACCCAGATCACGTCTTCAGCTTACCATCCCCAGACCCAAGGAGCGTTGGAGAGATATCATCAAACACTCAAATCGATGCTCAAGAAATACTGTTTGGAACATCAGAAACACTGGGATAAAGGTCTTCCATTCGTTGTATTTGCCGCAAGAGAATCTCCAAATGAATCACTGGGCTTCTCACCTTTTGAACTACTGTTTGGCCATGAAGTAAGAGGACCCCTTAAGTTACTCAAGGAATGCTGGCTGTCGGAGGAAGATGACGTCAACCTGCTGGAGTATGTGATGAAGTTCAAAGAACGGCTGTCCACTGCTTTACAGCTGGCGAGAGAGAATTTAGGAGCTGCTCAGGAGAAGATGAAGACTTGGTATGATAAGAAGTCCAGGTTACGCCACTTTCAGCCAGGAGATCAGGTTTTGATTCTGCTACCAGTGCATGGGCAACCTCTTCAAGCCAAGTTTAGTGGTCCTTATTTCGTGGAGAAGAAACTCAGTGATATCAACTATGTCATCGCCACACCAGATCGTAGGAAGAACAAGCAACTATGTCACATCAACATGCTAAAGTTATATCACAGGCGGGACGAAAATAATCCAGTCTGCACCGTAGCTGTTCCACCCGAGTCTGCAAGTGAAGCTCTCCCATGCAGCATGAGCCTGAGTGATAGTTTGGGGAAGAATCCTGATATCATGAATGATCTCCAGACTAAGCTTTCTCATCTACCTCCCGAGGAAAGGCAGGAGTTTTCGGCATTACTGCAGGAGTACCTGCAAGTGTTCCGTGCCACTCCAGGAAGAACCACTGTGTTGATGCATGATGTCGATGTTGGAGATGCAAAGCCAATTAAATTGCCTCCTTACCGTGTGAACCCAGTGAAAGTTCCTCTCATCCAGAAGGAGCTTGGCTACCTGTTGGACCACAAGATGATTGAGCCCTGTCAGAGCGAGTGGAGTTCTCCTGTCACTCTAGTCCAGGGGTTCCCAACCTGGGGTAAATTACCCCAAGTGGGGTAATTTGGTCTTTTGTGAAGGGTAATGGGGGAGGTAACAAAAAAAAAAAATCTAAAAATCATACCAGTTATGATAGACTTTCAGACTTATACTAAAATTGAGAGATGAATGTTTAAAGTCATGTTTATTTGGTATCAGTGTTAATAATAAAAATAAATTACTCCTTGCAATAACTCTTGGTTTTAGCCTAACCTTTAATTAAGTCCTACATTCAAACTAAAATCTAGGCATCAAAATGTTAAGCAGCTAAAATGCATTTGTGGAAACATAAGCAATGAGGGGTAATGAGTGAAAGGAGGTGTGGAAAATGGGGTAATGGGTAAATAAAGGTTGGGAACCCCTGCTCTAGTCCCTAAGCCAGGTGGGTCACAGCGGCTTTGCATCGACTACAGACGTGTTAATCAGATAATCAAAACAGACACTTACCCTCTCCCTCGCGTGGAAGATTGCATAGACAAGATCGGAAAGGCTAGGTACATAAGTAAGTTTGATTTGTTAAAGGGATACTGGCAAGTACCTATGACTGAATGTCCTAGGGAGATCTCATGTTTTGTAACACTAGGAAAGAAAATGTTATCGCGGATTGCTTATCTAGACTTTAGACAGATTGTTTTAGAGTAATAAGAAATTTCCTTTGTAAATTTCTTTTTCTTTGTGGGGAGGTGTTACATAGCCTATGATTTCATCATCTTTTGTGTAATTTTAACGTACAGTATTCTGCATGTTTGATCACGAGCGTGTTCTGCCTCAGTCCCCCCCTTCTACCTTTATAGTAGAGTAAGTCGTCCTTTCTGTTGTTCAGAGCGGGATTGTCAACTCTTTGTCCCCATGGCTTCATTTGCTTGTCCTTCTTACAAGTTGTATCAAGCTCTGCCGGCCCCTATATAATGAGCTCAGTCTCTGCATCATTGCCACTTAGATCTACTCCTCATTTTGTTCACATCTCTGTCCTCCCCTGTACAGTTATTATTATTGTGAGTGCTCAGAAAGTCTCCAACCATCTAGCAGCTGTGTGTAATTTGAGTATAACTGTTGTTGTATTTTTTCTTGTGCTGTGTAGCATAGGATTAATTCTTAGGCCTGGTGAGGTTTTTTTGTGATTTATGTAAAGATTCATTTTGTCAGCCAGATTTAATATCAGTTTGTATCTGTAATAATTTATCTTGCATTAACTGAGCATTACCCAGTGTATTTTCATTTTATCAGGGCTGACTTAGGTAAATTTACTCTTGCTAATTTCGTGTTAATAGAGGCTATTGCAG